>NC_132874.1:12873922-13174297 GCF_048164855.1 Canis lupus baileyi
TCTCAGTTCTCCTCTCCCTTTCCAGCTTGAATGGTTCAAGGCCAGAGCTACCAAGGCGGGAGGTGGGGGGGGGAGATGACCCACAAGGTGGGGAGCATCCCCAGTGGGGATCGCTTGGCTACATTACGGACTCTAAATATGCAAAGAAATTTACTTAGCTATATACCAATAGGATATCCCACTTTTAGAAATATCCTGCCTTGCAAAATCAAATTATTCCCACCATATCAACATTCACAGTCTGTTTGCACTAGTATGGCTCCGATAGAACTTGTATCAGTATAAATATTACTTTAGCTTTTAACTGCTAATTATATCAACATAAACTTAATTTATAGTGATAATCACAGTCGTAATGTGCTGCTGCCAAACATCACCACTGATGCTTTGAGGCATCGTGTAAACTCAGCCATTAGCAATCATGTAAATGCTCCCATTACTCATTATGATACTGGCTAAAGAAGTTCTCTAATTGACTTCTTCCCAAAGTCCATAGTAGGCAAGAACAACAGAAGCCTCGACAATGTGGATCAGCTTATAACAACAAACTCGTGTCTTACAATAGCCCCTGCTGGTAAATATAAAGTTGCAGAGGAGGACCTCAATCTGGCATGAGCATATTCTCAGTTTTGAACTTAGTTTTGGTCACATTATATCACTTGAATCATAACACTCTCACTCAGATAAATGCCAAGTAACACTTAGTTCATACAGCACGCTACTTCTCTCTCCCTAAGTCAGGGTATATAAAAGAAAATTCGCTGCATCTGAAACTCATGCTGCTTTTCAAATTCAAGATTCCACGTGTTTTACTTATTTCAACTATGGCTCCTTTTCTGTGGTAGTTTGGGGATTATTTGTTGTTTATGCCACTCAGACCCCACTTTCCCATCTTGAGGCAATAGCACCCAATTTTGCTTGGGGAGCACCCTTAGCCAACACTCCCTGTCTATCATGTTCTCATAAATAAAACTCCATCACAAGTTCCAGAAGGGAAGCATGTGATCTAGGATCGTCCAATTCGCTCCACCCACACCCTGTCCACAGTGGTTCATTCAGAGGTGGGCACATGACCCAAGCCTGGCCAGGGGAAGCTCAAGGAGACTCAAGAAGAGGAAGCACAGTTCTTCTTCTTCTGTGTATTGGGTGTGAGGCTCAGAGGAAGGCATGGTGGGGTTCCAGCCTCCATCTGCTGACCCCGAGAGAAAGCCTTAGTAGGAACGAAGCAGCCTACCCAGGAGAGCACAGCTCAACTGGTGTGGGAAAGAAACAAGCGCTCCAGATGTCTCAGCTTCAGAATCACACAGGGAAACCAGCCTTTTTCCTGTGCTTTTCAACTATTCTAGTCAAGAATCCCCCCCTTTTTTTTCCCTTACCCGACGTGGACTGTTTGCTATCGCTTGCAGCCAAAATAATAAGAGATACAGGCAGCAGGTGACTGCTGGGGATGATTATATACATTTCTAAGATGAAGAAATACAAGCATGAAGAAATGATGTCCAGTTAGCAGTGGGACCATGTAAATTAAACACAGAAGGGTGGAAAGATCCTGGATATTCCCAAGCTAGAGCACCCTGCAAATACAAAAGAGTTTTAACGACATTTAAATATCAGAGGTTAGAGTTGAAGGTACAAAAACCCATGTCTTTTCCTTTTCAAATATTCCCGATTCTCTGGTTGGTTGGTTGGTTGGTTGGTTGGTTGGTTGGTTGGTTGGTTTGTTTGGTGTTAAAGAAAGCAAAATCTCTGGAGGGACAGACAGCAGCTTCCGGAGAGATGTAGGGAATTCAAAGGGGGCCCAGTGGGGCAGGTGGAAGTGTGAGAAGTCAGTGAAATGAGTCAATTCCAAATTCAGGAAAGTTGGAAAAGGAATAAAGGCAAATTTGAGATGCGAGAGACGAGAGATGCTCTTGTACTTGGGAAATCTAGGGTGTGCAAGGCCGAGCAAGTGTGAGGAAAATCAGATCCTCGGGGCTTTTGAAGATGAGGTTTTTCATCTCTGAATCCGTATTCCCAGCACCCCACCTACCGCTCCCTGCATGCTGGTGCCGGGGCATGTTATCTGTCACCGTCCCCCCAATTAGCACTTTGAATGCAATCACAACAATGGAGACCATGCCCTCATCTGCCAGGGGCGGGCTGGTTTCTGCAATTAAGCTAAAGTTCAGGTTTTGGCTAATAACAGGAGAGGAATGTGACAGCAAAGGGAATGCTTACTCATTAGCTCATGCTAATGGGTGCTGTAACCAACCAGCCACCAGCCCGCTCGTGTGAGACCCAGGCACGCGGTGTCACTCTGATCTCAGAGTGTTTGCAGGTTTATTTCACAACATTACCGAGGTCTGGCAGTTATCTAATCGGGAGCGGCTTTAAGGGAAAAGAAAAGGATAGTCTTGTTTTAAGTGCCAGTCTTAGGTCTCAATATTTTATGAAATAGTCATTAATTTTCAATACAAGGCTGATGGTGATATTACGAGGTCGGCATGTTTGCACAGAAAATGCTCCCTGACTGTCCCTAAGAGTTGGGTGAATGGAGGGAAAACAATTATCTCTTATTTATATAAGGCAAATGGTAATTATCACACCAGTCCTGGGTGTCTGAGGAGATAGGTCACTGCAAAGTAGAGGACAGACGGAGTGTGACAGTGGGTAATAAAAAAAAAGTGTAGAGAATGAAGGCGCTTTGCCTGTTGCAGAAACAGTAGAATCCATCTATCCATCCATCCATCCATCCATCCATTCCACGAATACTACGGATTGAGTACCTACTAAGTGCCAGGCACTCTGACAGGTGCTGTGTGTTCAGTAGCCAAAGGAGCAGAAACAGCCTTGCCCTCTGGAAGTTTACATTCTTTGGGCCACAGAGAATTAGGTCTCAGGAGATCCAATTAGGTCTCGTATGCAGGAAACGTGGTAATGGACCAGTGGCAGCCACCCAACGATTCTCTCACTACTTATCAAGCCCGGGTCACCCAGTTTTAGGCATTGGAGACCTACAAAAGCATGGACTTTCATGTAAACATTATGTATGAGCATTCGGGATTAACCTACAGGCATTGATGCAGACTTTCTTTGTGGGTCAGTCGGATCAAGCAGGCACGCCGACCCGATCCTCTTTTGTCCTGTTTAAATCATTCTCTATCACGGCGTCACAGACCGTGCTTGACACAAGCCTCGCTCAGTTGCCTTGCAGGTTGGCAATAGGAAACGCACAAAGGAGGTGTGTGCATAAGACCATTTCTGTCATGACTATACAATCAACAGCTTAGAACATACACTCTAAACAGAATGGATCTTTTGTCAAAAATGATAATGTCTGCGAAAACCCATTGAACAGGTTTAAGGACTACACAAATCTGCGCTGTGATCAGGGTCATCTGTCGTGGGGGTCATTTTGGTTGGACTCTCTATTAAAGCAGCTGCAGATGGGCTCCTAAATTGATGCCTCCATTTTAACTATTAATAACTGAAGGCAAGTTCCAGCTTCCCTCTAGAGCACCATCTATTCAAAATTAATTTATTAAAAATGCATCCTAGTCATTAGTGCTAAGCAGATTTATGAAAAGCAGATCATCTAGGATACATAAATGTGCAAGCCCCGAACTTTATGTCCGTGCCATGTTTTCTATCATTTATGTGGAATCTTGGCCATGTGTGTCAATATTTGTAGACTACCATTTGGAGGTTATTTATTTCTCTTGGTCCATTTCTCCTGGTGACATGGCTTTCCAGCATTGTCTGACAGGTGGTAGTTGACACCAATCTATTATAACTTCAGTTTATGCTGAAAATCTTCCACTAAGTGAAGGCAACATTCAGATTACAGTATGGGTGTGTGTTGAATGCTAGGGAGAGTCTTAAAATTTCTCCTTACTTTTCAATGATGAGCATTCTGGCTTTAAATTTTTTGATGTCTTTTCTTTTTTCTTTTCTTTCTTTTTTTTTTTTTTTTTACTATTTTTTCACCTTTTTTTAGGTTGTCAGCTGATTCAGAGACAGCTGGTAATGTCGGCTACAATATGTATTTTTTAAAAGGAAGATCTTTCATAAGAACTCAGGTGAAGTTTTGTGTAGGATTTCTCTGTTAACCATTTCATCAGTGGGGGAATGGGGTGTGATAGTGGGAAAGCAGAGAGAAAAAAACCCAAAGGCTTTTTTGTTTCAAAATTTTAATCCTGCGGGGCACCTGGGTGGCTCAGCAGTTGAGCATCTGCCATTGTCTCAGTGATCCCAGAGTCCCGGGATTGAGCCCACATCAGGCTCCCCACAGGGAGCCTGCTTCTCCTTCTCCCTATGTCTCTGCCTCTCTCTCTTTGTCTCTCGTGGATAAGTAAATAAAATCTTTGAAAAAAGAATTCTAATCCTGCAAAGAGGTGATATAGGAAGCAGCACTTCAGGCTGAAAGTGTGCTCTCCTTGAAATTATATAATCCCTTGACTTAAGTATTAAGAAGCATGTAAGGCAGTTTCCAGTTCTTGAAAGAAAATTATGCTCATCTATTTGTCATTGAATTTTAGGGATAAACAGAGATCACCTGATGTGTTTGATACCTAAGCATACTGGGGACTGAAGAAGTTAAGTCCCGTAGATGTGGTGGTGCCACTTCTACTCAGAACTGGATCTTTTTCCATAGCCTCATGGCCTCCTACCTCCCTGCTTATCATTCTTTGTGAGTCTGAGCTTTCTCTTACCTTATCCTCCTGCTTATCAACGGGGGAGAGAGAAATGCAGAATTTTAGAGCTGGAAAGAACTCATTTACTGATATATATCACATAAACATTTATTTAGCTAAGCCCTATTATGTGCCAGGCATTACATTAGATATTGTAGAAGCTAAAGTGACTCAGTCATTGCTGTGCTTAAAGTTTCATAATTTGCAGGGTGTGTGTGTGTGTGTGTGTGTGTGCGCACGCACGCACGCATGCGGTGTTAATGCAGGGGTGGGCAGGGTCAGTTGCCAACAGAGAACGGGAATCTAGAACACTCACCGTTAAAAGGGATGTGCTATCGAGTCTATCTGGCAGTAGTGGGAAGCCCAGAAGAGAGTGGGCTGTCCCCCTGGGGCTCTGCAACCCAGGCTGCAGAATCATCCAGAGAGTCTTATTTTTAAAAAGTACAGCTTCCAGCGCACATCCCAGAGCCAATGCATTGGGATTTCCAGGGCTGGAGACCCAAAGCTACATTTTTAAAATACTTTCTACATTGTTCTGCTGATCAGTCAAGTTTGCCAACCATTGTTCTCTCCTACCCAGGGGAAGGGCGCTGGTCAGGATCGATTTCTAAGTGCAGTATCCCTTACACTAAAACTTGAAGGCTGAAGGATTTTCCAGACAGTCAGGGAGATCATAGCTTAGTCCAAATTCCCTGGCCAGTTGTCTCCACTAGGCCATCTCTGAGCAACCCCACAGAACGAAGGTTGGATGGATCACCCTACCCAACACTGTCAAGCTGCAGACTCCTGCTGATTAGGGACCCAAGCAGTCAGCAGATTAAAGCTCCTCAGGGCAGAGCTCCTGAAACTAAGGCATGAGAAGGGTCAATGTCTTCCTAAAATACTGGAGATCTCGCTGGGATTAGAAATCGGTCTCACTGGCATTAGCAACAGTAGCAGTTCCAGAATATCTGCTTGCCCTCCCTCGCTAACTCACAGCAAAATGAGAAATAAAGGACCAAGAGGTGAGTTTTCCCTAAAGCTAAGTATACTCCATTTAAGACTCTGAGTAGAAGGGTCTCTACTATTTAGAGTATGCAAACTCAAGGTTAATAACATTTTCTAAATGTCTCTATTTGGAAAAAATTAGGAATTGTCTATCAGACGTCTCAGCCTGAAATCTATAAAAGGTTTTATGGTCTGTGAAACCCAGAAGTCTGGGAAGAGCCACTCTACATCTTCTAGACAGAGCTATGTTCTGCTCCACCCCTGACTCTCATGCCCCCTGAAATCGCACAGCAGATAACCCTGAACCATCTTAATCTGCTCCTCTGTTGGGGTGCTACCTTAATGAATTTTTATTTCTTTTCTTTATTTCTTTTGATTCACTGTTACTGTACCTCCTGAAATCGATTTCAATGCAGGCATATGTGAAACGACTTTACTCAAACTTGCGTTAGGAACCTGACCATTTGTTTGAACCCTGAAAATCACTAAACCGAATTTTAGAGATTTTACGATGTCTTCGCATAATGCACATAGAAAGTTGTTATCCTTTCTCCCCAAAACAGTTTCCTCTGGAGGACTTTTTTTTTTTCAGTCGTAATATTCGATGTTATCCACCACTCTGGAATTCTAGATCGGCGAGGAGGACTTATCTCCCTCATGGCTAGGGGGCTCGATTTATGTGGATATGAATAAGATTTATGGTGTGTAATAAACATTACTAAAACGTGACAAAAGAGTGAAGATTTAAAGACACTTACTAATTTAAGATGACATTTTAAACATTCACAGCCTTCAGAGCAATACATATTTCAGGTCTTTATACAGGTTTCCAGGCAGAATGCCTATTAGGGAATGAAAATCATCTGTGTACCTCTCTCTCTCCTTCGCACGTCCCCCCACTCCCATTTATGGCTCTCCAGTAGCTACCCTATCCATCAGTGTTTAGTGGTGCCTTTATGCTCAGCACCTAGATGTTAAGCAAATTAGAATCTTAATATATGAGGTGTGACTATGAGGTCTAAAAGGAAATAGGGATGAAAAAAACTTAATAAAAAAAAGAAGAAGAAGAAGAAAAAGAAGAAGAAGAAAAGAAAAAAGACTGGCCGTGACTCCCGTTATGGATGCTCTATTAGAATTCCAAGTTTTAAGGGCTGAAATTGATACAGTGCCAGTCTTTTGGAAAATCCTGCCCGTGCTCTTTTTTCCTCTTACATGGGAAATTATACAAGTAAGTCTACCAAGAAAACATGTCATGGATTTGGAAAGTTGGTGCTTGGCCAATTTTCACACATCTGGTTTGCCGGGCAGTCTCCGCTCATCAGCTAATAAGGACTTACGTGAACCCAGCTTTAGTCCAGGGCCGATCCCTTGATCCGCATTTGATCTCACCTGGATGCCAGCCCTCAGCACTGGCCTGGCCCTCTCCATTCAGGCCTCTTTTATTTCCAACACAAAATGGTCTCGTGTTGTTAAATGGTCTCTAATTTTTCTAATAGTAGACAGTAGAGTTTCTTGCTGGTTTTCAGTAAGCCTGCTTTATTTTGCCTCTCTAATTTGCTCCCAGTCGAATCTGATTGCATTTACTTGGGCAAAAGGGAGGGGCTGTGGCTACCCAGAAAGCCATGGACTTGAAGTAGTCCTAATGATCTCATGGGGTGTTGTGTGTAATGCAAACCCCAGGTCCCCTCCACTCTGTGTAGATGCCAGTCTCAGTGACTGACATGTACTTAAGCACGCAGGGCTGTTTTTCAGTGTGTGATTTACTTTCTCCCTTTAATTACACTGGAGATGGCAAGCCAAGAATATTTGAGGCTTAGTCTTCAAGGTAGAGAGTATTCCCTGGAACGGGTCAAAAACAGCACCTTGTCCCTTGGGGACGTGAGCTAATTCGGGGAGGAACTCCGTGACAGGTTCCAAGATGGGCCTTATCTCTGCATCTCTAGTAATTGCAAAAATACATAAGCTAGTAGAGGAGTCACGGCGGTGAATTATGGTCAGTCACAGAAGAGAATCTAACGCACACGGAGGTAGCCCATAATGTTCAACAACCCATGTTATAGAGAGCTGTTTTTCTCTCTTCTCACTCAGTGGCATCCAGGACCCCACATGTGGAGGGCCTCCGTGTGGTTCACTTTCCTGCATTGGTAGCATTTGTTCTAGGGCCAGGTACCACCACACCTTTATGAAATGAGAGCGAAGTTTTTGACGCTACCTCTAATTCTCGTAATCAGCACGAGCACTGTTCAAACTTGGCAGCACAAGAAATGAGTCAAGGCTCCATAGCTTGCTAAGCGGACTTCTCGTAGCTGGGGGCTTCTGCTTACTTATATCCTTGAACTGTTCAGACTGAGTGAGCTTAGTTTCCTTCACCTTTATAGATGCTGCGCCTTACCTGCCACCAGGTAAATACATGCCTGGAATGATTTTTTCACCAGTGGAGGACTTGCAGCTTGCCGGGCTTGCCTTTTTCTCTGGGCAGAGAAAGGCTCATGCATTCCAACTTGATCACGGTGCTCTTTCCCATCTGAGCTAAGCATGCCACTGTGTGGGCCTTTTCCTTGAAAATGGTCATTTCTTAATAGTACGGGGAGCTCAGTCTTACGATCTGGTATGTATCTCGTAGCAGTCTAGCAGGTATTGGTTACAAACCAGGCAAATGTTTTCCTTGAAGGAAACGTCAACAGTTAGAGGAGCTTAGGGCTAGGCTCACCCCTTGCCACATTTCCAGAAGGATCACTACTCATCCCTTGATATCGTCATCAGTATTTGGAGGCAATGTGGCAGAGTGGTGCTCAAGCTTTAGCATCAGAAAGCAAGCTGTGCGATCTAGAGAAAACTGCTTACTGTCCCTGGATCCACAGAATAGCAGAGGTGCGAGGCCAAACGGTCTCCAGAGTTATTGTCGGTGCTACAAATCAGTGATTCGGCACCAACAATGGTTGACAGGCAGTGCCGGACGTGTTGTAAAATGAACGGCTTCTGTTTATCTGGATTTGGGGGAAATTTCCCTCTGTTTCTCAATTGTGCTCACCTCTACTCAGTGACTTTGAGTTATGCCTATCTGACTGGTTTTTTTCTTCCATTCATTCACGATGTTGACTGGCTCCTTTTGCTTTTTCTCTCAAAGCGAATGAAGCTATTCAGGAGGTGCAAAAACTAGATCCTCAAAGCCAACATAATAAGACCTATTGAGAAGGAATTGTGAAAATCAGCACCCAGATTAATAGACGTAATTTAACTAAGAAAGCAGGGCCTTTGTGAAAATTCCCTAGAAACCAAGGCCCCTCCAGCTTAGGCAGAACCAGAGTGAGGACTTAACAGCAGCAGCTATTGCATGCTGGGTCCAGCCCCCGTCCCAACGTCTAACTGCTTTCTGAAATGCTGATCCCCTCCAAGTATTTAGGGGTGGAATGACATCATATTAAACCAACAAACAAAAACATCACAGCAGAGGGGACAAGAAATGAAACAGAAGTAGTACAATGTTGATCACTCTGGAGCCTGGGTGATAGGCAATGAGCGCATGGGGCCTTTATTCTTTTTACTTAGGTGTATATTTAAACTTTTCCAATATAGAAAGTTAAAAAAAAAAAAAAAAAAAGCCAGCCCTGTAGCTGGTCTCACTCCAGAACGAAGTTAGAGGCTGCTGCAGAAGGCAAGGTGGAGGCTCTGGAAATCAATCTGGCTGAAGCCCCCAGAGAGGATGCTGAGTGTCCATCCTTCTTCCATTAACTGCTCTGGGAATCTCAGAGCAGCTGTAATTATTTTACTAACATCAGTTCCTCCTTAGAGAAATGGAATCATTGCAGCATCGTATCTGAAGGTAGACCATAAACCTTGATGAGATTGATTAGACAAGGCCCAGGAAATTCTTTTCTTCTGCTTCATATAAGTGTACTTGACCTGGCCTTCTCCCACTGGGTGGTGGTTTGTGTGCATGTGTGTGTGCGTGTGTGTGTGTTGTGGGTTTTCCCATTATGTGTCCAACGATGGACTCCAAAGATTCTCAGCAAAGTGAAATTGGGTGAAGAACACAGAAGACTCATTGCTAAATCCTGCGTTAGTGTCGGTTTCCTTGAGGAGGCTGTGTGCTACTCATCTTTATGTCCCCTGACCTAAAATGGAGCCTGCTCCTGGAAGGAACTGAATGAATGCTGGCTAAATGGCGCTATGATGACACTACAGAATGAGGTTTACCAGATGTCCCTACAAGAGACTAAACTCTCAGTGCAGCGGCGTCAATTAAAGAGCACACACTTTGGAGTCAGGCAGGCAGGCTGAGGTTCAAATTCTCCCCCAATGCTAGGGAGGCCAGTGGTACTGGGTCTGTGGTCTGGTCTCTGCACGTCGGTGATGGGGTTTGTACCTCTGCTGAGCTACAACATGCAGGCTGTCGTGTGACCATGAACCCGAATATGAACATACTCTGGGAAGGAAGGTACATTTAAATGCATTACCTAATTGTAAACCTTTGAGAAGATAAACACAAGAATGCTGCAGGTGTTTTAAATAACCTAAGCAATTTTTTTCAAGGCAGCATATGTCCTAAGGTATTTTCATTCTTCCCAAAGTCTTTTTTTTTTTTTTTTTTTTTTTTTTTTTTTAAGATTTATTTATTTTTTATTCATGATAGACATAGAGAGAGAGAGAGAGGCAGGCAGAGACACAGGCAGAGGGAGAAGCAGGCTCCATGCAGGGAGCCCGACGCGGGGCTCGATCCCGAGACACCAGGATCGCGCCCTGGGCCAAAGGCAGGCGCTAAACCGCTGAGCCACCCAGGGATCCCCCTTCCCAAAGTCTTATAGCTAAGTTCAAAAACATCAAAGTTGCTTAAAAGCAACGATTAACTGATGATTTCTTCTAGTTTAAAAGACAAAGGTTAGAGTTTACATTGCAAAGATGCATTGGAGAACCCACGTTAGGGCTGCACAGAGTCTGATGGCAGAGATCTAGGGGGAGCATGCATCGCAAAGGAAACCCTATATTTCTTTTCCCCTTTTACTGACTAAATGCATATTTTTCAACTACCTCTCTGAGTCTAAGGGAAAGCTCTTGATGTCGATCCTTCTCACTAGAGAGGAAAAAACAAAGTGGGGTTGATTTCCCACTCTCTTTCCTTCCTTAGGTCAATGTAAACCCTCCCCATGGCAGGAAGAGATCCTATAGCATGGGATCAACTTGAACTCTGAAACTGTTGCCCTGGTCTGTTGTACACCCGAAGCTCCAAGACTCCCTGAGCATTGGGAAGCTGTAGGTGTGACTGGAAGGGGTATACAATGTTCTGCTGAAGTTATCATCATGCAAGACAGAGCCTTGGAGACACCAAGCCTCTTGCCTCCTGTTACCATCTTTGCAATGAATGAAGCAGATCTGGGGTGATGTTGGCCATGAAGCAAAGTTGCTAAATGTTCTCTTTGCTGGAGAAATGATATTAAGAGAAGTGGAGGGCTGAGCTCCTAGCTATAACCTGTGGACTGACCTTGGACATAGCTTGAGGACAACAGTCCCAAGCTGCTGCATGTCCCAGGCTATATCCCTCAGCTTTGGAGGTGGGCTATCCCACTTTCAGGCCCATTACCCTTGATTCTGGAAGAGGGCAGGGGAATTTGGACCCAGGCTGGCAGCTCCAAGCCATTTGAAGAAAGGAGCACAAGATTGTGAATAACCTTTGCCCACCTTACAAACCTCCCAGTCAGAACTTTGAGCCCCCATCTCTTGAGCCCCCCCATTTCTGAGCCCCAGGAAGTCCAGAAGACACAGAGGGAAGTCCTATCTGAGTTTCAGCCTTCCTAGGCAGTCAGAAGTATCTCTCCAGGAATAGGCAGTCAACCCCTTTCTCAACTTTGGCCTCTTCAGTTCTTTATCGCTTATCCTGTATGTCCGTAGGCATGCATTTATCTGTGAACACTACAAGATTCATCCATTTATTTACTGATAGATATACCAAATATCTATTAAGCACTTTCTACGTGACAGGTACCTGGCCAGGCCCTGGGGGAACAATAGTGCAAGAGATCCCTTTTCATCTTCGAGATCTTTCAAGGCCAGAAATTTTGTTGATTTGCTTGTTTCAGTGCCCAGGATGGGAACTGACCATTGGCGGTTGTGCAGTGTGCCCCAGTTATTACTACTGGAAGTGGCCAGGGACTCTCAAGTGGAGCGACAGACCCAGGACAAATCAGACCTCACAAGAGTGCTTCTCTGCCCCCTTCGTTTCTCCCAGAAGGTAACATCTAATTAAAATGAACAAAGGGCACCCAGCTGGCTCAGTGGCTGAGCGTCTGCCTTTGGCTCAGGTCACGATCCCTAGGTCCTGGGATCGAGTCCCACATTAGGCTCTCTGCAGGGAGCCTGCTTCTCCCTCTGCCTCTGTCTCCCTCTCTCTGTGTCTCTCATGAATAAATAAATTAAAATATTTTAAAAAATAAAATAAAATGAGCAACAAGAAAAGCTTGGGAAAGAAACAGAAGGAACATCCTGGAGGGACAGCTGATGGCCTGAAATGCAGGTGGAAGAGCATGGCGTGGGGGTAGGATGGGGAGATGTCACTGATAGGCAGTTTGGGAACTTTTCATACCTTTGAAGGGGTTTTCAAGTAGGACCTCCCCCCGCCCTTGCCCCATTCCCTCACCTCAAAGTAATTTTAGCTGCCTGATTAAAACATCCCAGGGCACCCACTGATGACCCAGCCAGGATCCAACAGCCCTAAGCTCACACTTTGTTCTCCAGAGATACCACCCTGAGCAAGGACCCATGAATCAAGAGAGGACAGGAGGCCTTTCCCCTCTCTGCCGACAGAAGCTGTGTGTCTCTGTTCTCCTATTCTCCAAGTGAGGGCATCTGGCAGAAAACCAAGACTGAGGATTAAAACAGTATCCTCGAATCCTATGCCTCTTGGGGGAGAAACCCTAAGATTGGTGACAAAATTGAGCAGAGAGAGAAAATCCACTGAACAGGGAGAGAAGGATTCCTTTGCATCCTGTCCCCCCTTTGCTCTCCTGTGGCACAGTCCCCCCGCCCCCCGCTCATGCCACAAGGGGGTCATAGAGCACAAAGCCTAAAAGAAACACCAGCCGACGATGCAGGGCATCTTCCCAGTTCCCGCCTTCACTTTTCCTCTGTACAATGGGTCTAGTCAGCCATTGCACCCCTCCTCACAAGGTTCTTGCAGGGACTAGAGTTAGTCTACACGAGGCGTTCAGAATAGTGGCAAGGACTGAGTCAGCATTTATATAAACATTCTCTAGTTTAGCAGGCCTGGGTAGGACACAGATGGTACAAAAAGTTTCACTGAGGAGTTATGAATGTCAGGACTATTTACGGAAGTGGTGGCAGGTTGCAGCCGTCCACGAGGGGTGGCAAAACAAGCCAGGATAGCGTCAGTCCAAGGCCGGAGCTGCAGAAGGGGCGAGGCAGACATGGGGAAGTGAAGGCAGCGATCTCCCTTGCCTCCCACTCCCCTGTCCTGCCTGGATCCCCGAGATCTGCACCAACCCACCCGAAGCAGAGGGCAGGGCCTGGGGATGCCGCCCAGGGAGTCGTCCTCCTGGGGGCCCAGAGCATGGGCCTGGCAAAAGAAACAAACCAAGAATAGCTCGCACAGCCATTCTGAGGTGCGACTTTGGTGTTAGGATTAATATTGGTGTTAACCCTTGATGGGATGAGCACTGGGTGTTATTCTATATGTTGGCAAATTGAACACCAATAAAAAATAAATTTACAAAAAAAAAAAAAGAAGAAGAAAGAAACAAGACAAGGAAGTAAAAAAAAAATGTTGGTGTTAACCAGGACAAATTAATATTATTAACACAGGTATGGCTGACATCAGGACCCGTGTCTTTTGTTATAGACTTGAGTTTTGATCTTCAGTGGCTTCTTGTTTTGTCCTGTGCATCAGTGGGGCCTGACTTCCTGCTGGGAGGATGTGTTGACTTCACGTCGTCACGCGTTTAAGAGCAACCAGAGCCCAGAGGGATTGGAATGTGGTCCTGATTTGGAATCTCAAGGCGCTCCCCTGCCTGCAGCGCATCTCCCATCCTCACGAGCCTCAATTTCCCTTAACACAAAAAGGAAAAAGGGTTCTAAGTCTCACAGCAGAGTTGTGAAAAAGAGTACCCTGCCAGAGCTGTGCAAATACGAGGAATTGGCAGATTGAAAATTCTAAAAAATTTCTTAATAACATGCACGCGTTCTGACTTAACAAGCATGGCATATTGTGGCTATCCTGTTAAAAAAAAAATCCGCTGATCATTTTTCACAACTTATTTATTCTTGGTGCCTATTTCCCTTCCAAGAAAGGAAAGGGGATAAAAGAACTTTAACATCTATTTTTCTTTGCAGAGTGCTTTTTACATTATTCCCCAAATTCATTTCCACGCGAATATATTTAGGGATCTGCTTCCTGATGTTTAAAAAAAAAAAAAAAACCCAACACCTAAAATATTTCCTATAGACTTTTGAGGCATTTTGTTCACCTAAATGTATATATTTCTGCTCTAATTGAAATTCCTAAATAGTCACTTTCTGAACTGTCAAAATTGTAAAGCTGTTGATGGGCGCAGCACTAGAGTTTCCATGGCAACTACTTTCATTGCCTAGGCGACGCTGGTCTGGTGATATCACCACTGAACTGGCTCAACTCCTGAAACTTGGCGGCTCCCAAAAAATGTGCAAGCATGTCCTGAAAGTTTAACGGGCTTTTATTTTTAATGGCTGGCACCAAGCTTGGATCTGCCAGCACTTGGGAAGTGGGAGCTCTGTTCTGAGGTTCATTGTGTGGGGAATGGGAGATTTGACAAGCATGCTAATACGACCAGATCCTATTTGGATGGTGACTTTTTATGTGACTAGCTCCCAAATAACATTCCATCAGTCATTGCGGCCGGGGTGGAAATGGAATTGAGAGACAAAATCTTAGTCCACTCAAGGGGTCACAAGATGCTTTTGAATATAAGTCAAAATTAAAGTAGAGACGGTCTTGTTACTCTTTGGTTTTTTCCCCCCTTTTTTCCTATTCTTTCTTTTTCTCCTCCTCTGCTGTCTCTTTCCTCTCTTGTCTGAAGAGACAAAGATTCTGGAAGCCGGAGACACCATGATTTGCACACTTGTGGTGTCTGTTCTCATGGGGTGGGGCATTCCTCAACTACCTCCCCTTGAACTATTCGTAGGAAAGTTACATCAAACAGAAATCATTTCTTGATAAGCAGTTTTATTGGTGCATGGTCAGAAATTACCAGGGAGAGGGAAACCATGTAGTTCGTCTCCGCCCCCCCCCCCCCCCACATAGAACTCAAGTGTCTTCTAATTACATCCGGAGGATCGTTTAAACAGGGTGGTCCATTTTAAAGCAGCCACATTTAAATCTACTTTGCATGAAATGAGCTTGCTTTTAGATGAGTTTGGCTGGCTCAAGAATACATCACGAAATGCAAATCTGATGATAAATAAAGCTTTGGCTATATCATGGAAATGGGGAGCATTTCAAAACATGATGTTAGCGCTGACTGCTAAGTGAAATGGCATCCCTTGAACACCCCTCAGATTTTAAACATTTAAATGTATGCTACTGAATCAAATATGTCCACTTGATATGTGGCAATTCGTAAGTAACACAAAATAAGAAGATGAGGTGCAAGCTTCCCCTCACGAGTTAACACTGGGGAAAATACAGGGTGGCAAAGGGCTGTTAGAAGTCAAGAAAATGAGGAAATGGCTCTGCATACTTATTTGAAGAGTCATTTTGAAGTGAGTAGCAGGCAGCATGTGAACTGCTTCCTGTGTGCCAATTATCTCACATGTCTGTGGGACCCCAGGCTGTTGAGATGTTGCCCCTCTTTGGCTTGGCTCTCTGGAAGAAGACAGAGGTAATACAAAGAGTAGGATATTAGGTAGCCCTAAAAAAAAAAAAAAGACATGGGCTTTTTAAAAAATAATCAGACTTTCTACACACAAAAAAGGATTATTCCCTTCAAAGAATGAACCTCGTTAATAACTCATCTAATTGTTACAACAATGCTGCTATTGTTCAATTGTTGGGTTTTTTTTTTTTTTTTTTTTTTGAAATGCCAATTTTTTTGTTTCTTTGAGATTGTCTTCAAAGACTGTAATCCATCTGTGGCACATATTTCCAATTATCCACCCAAACCCATTCTTTCTTCTGTAGAAGTTTAGTAGCCCAGTCTGTGGCTTCCATGGTACTAAAATGGCCCCTGGGTCCAGGGCTACCTAGTTGGTAACTATTGGGTTTAGTCGCATGACTAAGTTCTCAGTGGAAAATGGAAGTGCTCTGCGTCTCTTCCAGATGTCGGATTAAAACAATGCACACCAGTTAGTCCGTGACTTTTTTCATCATCCAGGAACCATAGGGGCCCAGGACCGATTGTGTCCGAGGAAATGGCAGGGCACTGGAATAGAAGGACCTGGGTCCCTGGATGACTGCATAGAGTCGATCTGCCCTGCCAACTGGGATCTCTCCTCTTGAACTTGTCCAGAGAAATACAAATGTCCTTTTCTGTTTGTTTTTTTAAGATACCACTGCATCATTGGACCTTTGATTATAGGTTCTACTAGATAGAAGCAATGAAAATGGTAACTATAATGAGTAACAAAACCTTCCTGAGTCAATAAGTCCTTGCACTGGTGTACAGGAAGACATTTCGCTAGTTCATAGTCCTTTGATTAGGCTCACCAAGGGACACAGAAAAGTGCATAAGGCAATGAAAGGAATTCAGATACAGGAAAAACTGCAGAAGGCACAGTCAAAATTTGTCAGGCTCAATATTATAATTTTTTTAATGCAGGATGTGATCCTCTAAATGTTTCTTACATTGAGCCTCACTTTGGCACTCTTCTCTAGATAACAGAATTCTGCGTAACTGAGATGCTTCTACGAAGGGCATTTTGTGAGGTTCTGCTGCCAAAACATTAAACCATCAGAAGGGTCTCAGTGGGTCCGTGTTTCAATTATCTGTTGCTATAACAAATAGCCCTAAACTTAATGGCTTAAAACTACATAATTTATGGTTTCTCACAATGCTGTAAGTTGACTTGGGTCAGCTTGGAGGTTCTTTCACTCCCATCGGTGTAGCTGGGGTTGCTGACGTGGCTGGATTCCTCAGGGAGATTGGCCAGAGCCGGAACATCCAAGATGGCCTCTCATCCTTCAGCATCCCTCTCAATATAGTCTAGTCATTCACACATCTTACCTGGGCTTTCTGAAGCATGGCAACTGACTTCCAAAGAGAGTGTTCAAAGAGAGCAAAAGTGAAAGGCCTTGACTTGATCGCTTTGGAATGTCACTTTCTTTGCATTCTGTGAGTCAGAGCAAGTCACATGGCCAGCCCACATTCATGGGAGGAGGGGGAAGATCCACTTTCTAAGGTTGGGGGTCACTTGCACCTGCAAGGGTGGGGAGGGAGGCAGTGGTAATGATGGGTGTTGGTGATGGCCCTAGTCAGGATACACCTACCGTAGGAATATCCTGAGTGATAGGAGGAGTAGCCTCTTGTTAGTCCTAATGAGGCCCTTTCTACCAGACCTGAGTTTATGCTAGTGAGGTGACCCATTACAGGGCCTGTAGATAGATTTGGGATCGAACTGGTGCGAAACAAACCAACCACATGATTAAAGGGTTGGAATTTCAGCCCTGCCTTCTGACCTGCAGGGATGGGAGAGAGACAGGGGTTGGAGATCAGTCACCTGGCCAATGGTTTAATCAAGCATACCTACATAATAAAACCTGGATTAAAAAAAAAAAAAAAAAACCTGAAACAAGGAGCCTCAGTGAGCTCCCTAGTTATGAATATACTGATGTGCTGGGAGGATAACATACATGGACTCCTTGAGGAAAGTCCATGGAAGCTGAGTCCCTTGGAAGGGAAGCCTCCCCATGGAAGCCCTCCCCCACCCATCCCCAAGACCTTGCCCTGTGTGTCTCATCATCTGGATGTTCCTTTGCATCCTTTATAATAAAATGATAATTATAAGTCTAGTGCTTTCCTGAGCTCTGAGGGTCGTCTTAGGAAATTCTTGAATCGGAGGGAGTCATGGGAACTCCGAATTTTTAGTCACTTGTGGCTGACATCTGAAGCGAGGGCATTCTTACTGGAGACTTTGCCCTTTAGCTTGTGGGCTGTGGTAGTAGTTCTGGATAGTTTCTGGCAGGATTGGACTGAATTATGGACACTCAGTTGGTGTTGGGTTAAATTGCTCATACTGGTGCTGTCCACATGGCTTTTCGTAAAGATTTAGTTTTCTCATCAGTTAATGCTGGGAAAAGAATAATACCTATATTCAGGCCTAATCAGTAGTTTGAGCATATAGGAGAAACACTTTATGAACTGAGAAACACAAAGCAAATATTAGCTACTATTATGGCCCAGACTCTAATGCATAATCAAAAATCTTATTTATAACCCAATAAGAGCTTTGCGGCCAGATTTTTACCCTTTTTCAAGTCAAGTGAGAGAAATAATGAATGTAGTTCCCCAAAGCTAAAGATATAAATTTGGTTCTATGTGTCTTTTGTGTGCATGTCTGAGATTTTTTTCAACCAAGTTTTTTCCATTCAGTTTCAGGCAGAAACTCGACAATTTCTTCTCATGAATCATCTTTCTATGGCACTATTCCACACCCGGCAGAAAAATTATGTGAGGCCATGGTCTTTGCTGGCCTGCACTCAAAGAAAACATGCAAAACTGAACTCCATGTGGTCTTTGAGTCATTCCTCAGATCCTGAATTCTCTCAGCCCTTGAATCTGAGTTGGGTTAGTGGGAATCCCAGCTGGATGCCGTGGAGATGGTTGCTCTCAAGACTCAGCAGAAAGGATGGGTGATGGATTGGTTTGGGTAAATAGGGGGTGTCCGCTCCCAGTGACTGTTAAACCCACTCACGAAATTGGGACTCTATGCCTGCAACAAAGGCCAAATGAGTCTGCATATATGTATATAATATATATATATATATATTATACATATATAAACTAAGGCTCTCCTTAGTAGGATACTGCTTTTCCTGGTCCAATCTACACCAGTCCAAAGACGGTCAAGAACAGGCAAGGTTTTACAAAGCAGCAAGAATACATCGTGAATGGACTATGTACCCAGGACCATAGGGATTAAGACCATAGGGTGAAGAAAACATCAAATAACTGAATTCAAACATATATTGACTACTTTCTTTTCACCAGCACTGGGGAGGCATGAAATAAAGTCTCTGGCTTCTCTCTGTATATGTGCACACGTATGTATTAGAAGAGGTAGTGTGTAAATACATGAGTATATTAGTACTTTACATTATTATCAGCAAGGCCTTACAAAGGAAAATTCAGGAATACTTCTTTAACATTCCATTCAGTAGCTTCTTTTCAGGAATCCTGGAACCTCAGACTCTAAACTTACCTCACCAAAAACTCACCAAGTCTGAACTGGTATGTCAAGCGAACCATTTCTTTCTTGTTAAATGACCTCGCCTCATCATGAAACCATAAAAAGGAAGCTTCCAGATCATTTGTCTCCATCTCAAAACTTATAAAAATGAGATAAAAAAAAAGTTAAATTATTTTGGCCCATAAGTTTCAGACGGGGTTGTATATTTCCCTAAAGGGTCAAAAATAGAACATTTATTAAATGGCAAGTTATTAAAAAACCAGCACAGGCCCCAGTTGTCTTTCAAAAGCTCTGATTTACTGCATATTTCTCCCCTGAGAAAGGCCTTTTTTAAATGTTCATTTCCATTTTAAGAGACTCAGGGCTTTGATCTGTTGGGAGCATTCTTTTCCTTTCCCTGACGGGGGCCCGTCAACTACTCCAGGCAGAGCTCTCAGGGCCTGGATTTTTCCATGGCCTTCCCTGGCATTTGCACAGCATCTCCTGTATCCGCAGTCACCCTCGCTAATTTGGAGGTGAGAACTGGTGGGTCCCTCCACCAGGGGAGTGGACTCACATCTGTTCTTTACACCTCAATGAAGACCCTACTTCCAGGAGGTTAGACAAAGGCGGGATGAGGTTTGGGACCCCTGTACCCGACAGAGACTGCCAAGGCATCCTTTAAATTATCCAGAATTTCGTAATAAATTTGATCATGTCGCTCCAACACAGTCAAATCACAGCCATTGTAATACTAAGCAAATTTTGCTTCTGAAAGGTTTATGTTATTTATTTCCTTATTTATTTAACATCATGCGGAAAACACTAGTATGTGTATGGAGACTACTGGCCACGTGTCTTTCTGCTTTTGACAAGTTGGAAGATAATGTGTAACATGGGTCACTTTTAGCATCAAATCTGTCACCTGGCTGGCTTTGTTCTCACATGACACCATGCTTCTCCTTACGGGACCACTTTGGCCCTCACTACACCTTAACACAAATTAGAGAAAGCCCCCCACCTTTTAATGGGCAGATTTAGGTTCCTGCCAGGGTACCCACATTGGTGAGCCACCCAATGCTGGGTTTCAGCTCCGACTATCTTACAAATGTAAGCACGGTTGTGCCTGGCTTCCTCTTTTGATTCTCCAGTTCACATTTACCTCAAATGCTCATGTGGACACACACTTCGAAATCACTGGAATAGAACCACATGTTTCTGCCAGTGCTAAACCATTCTTTAGACGTCCACCTCTTCCCTTCTTTTTCTCTTTGCTCTTCTTCTTTTTCTCCTCTTCCTCCTCCTTTCCTTCTACTGCTCCCTCTCTTCTGCAATAATACGGTGAAAATTTCTATCAGCTTTAAATCCAGCCAACCTGAAGATTCACCTCCAATGGTTTAGGGCCAGGCCACCTGAGTGAGAGGTCATTGTCACTCAGCATTGTATCACTGAGCTGTTCCTTTCGAGTCTGTTCCATATGCTAACTGATTGTGAGCAGAAATAGGATCGGGGAGGGGTGGAAGGGGGGATGGAGACAGAATGAGCGATTGATGGAGTTGGGCCCACCTGCCATGGGCTCCTGCTGCCATCCTTCACAGGTAAATGACACACTCAGGCTTAAAAAAAAACCCAACTCTCCCATTTTCTTGTAGCACATTTTTGTTTGTTTGTTTGGCAGATTACACGTTCAATCAATTGTGACAGGCTGCTGCACTATGCACGGTATCACGTAATCCAGTGTAAACCCTGGGCTCTACGGGCAGAAAGGAAACCAGTCTCGGCTGTTCTCTGAAGGCTCTTATCCACTGTGGCAGGAAAAAGCGGTAACAAGGAGGTTTTTTTCTGACTTTCTCTGGCAGGGAGGGAAAGAGATTGTGTTCCCCAAGAGCAAGTGGTTAATTTTGTTTTATATTATGATAGGTTAGGTTATGATTTTATTTTATTTTATTTTACGTTAGCAGCTGCAGGCAGTCTGTGGAAAAGTGGGTAGTACAATCCTGGTACATCTCTAATTAATAAGATCAATTGCCGCTGTATTTTCTTTTACAAACTCATTTAGATATGTCAGGGCTGCAATTATTTTGAGAATGATCTGGCTTTATGCTTATTCATCTTTCCTCTTCCTCAAGGAGAAAATAAAACTGTCAGCTTAAATGCCCTTTGAAGTCTGTTTTAGATCCTTGATTGAAAATTAAAAACAAAGTCTCTAGCCTAGTGCCGTCTACAGGGTCAAAGTTCTTGTCCTCACACTGGGGTATGTGTGTGTGTGTGTGTCTGTGCACGTGTGTGTGAGTTCTGTTCTTAAAAGGGCCACATGCTGGCTTTCTAATAACATAGTACACCCCCTTTGCTTTAACTCCTTGGATCTACGAGAACTCTGAAGCCTCCTATTATTTTAAAACTGAGGAGCACCGGGCAGTCCTTTGGCTTAGCTGGTGTTTTTCGTTTCTGAGAAGGATGTCTCTCTAAATGAACATTAGAACTCTTGTCGGAGACCTGGGGAATGGTTTAGGAAGCTTTGCTCACCACTTCCAATGCCTCCTGCAATAATTACCCACCAACTGAGTGTGCCGGAATCTGGGCCCCCTGCCAGGGACCCAGCCATCACCTCCCTGGGGTGGGGGTGGGGGGTTGGAGGGGTAGAAAGCGCCCTCCCTCATTCCCTTCTCCCATTCTCTGCGTCTGAACGCCCAGCTCCAGCCGCTCCGCCCGCAGAAAGGCCGAGAACCCGTCTGGTTGTTCATCCCCCCTTGGAGAAGCCTCCCACGGATGCAGACAAATAAACTCCGTCATCCCCGCAGCGCCGGAGGAATGCTTCTAGACTCCATCTGGGGACGATGAACCCAAACTGTTTCAAAGGAGATTTAAACCTTTTCTTGGAGAAGACAGAGAGGCTGGCACGGGAGGCAAGCAACTCAAAGACACTGCGCTGAGCCAAAGCAGCCGCCTCTCCCAGGCCATACCCTGCCTGCTTCTCCCGCCCCTGCCTTCTGTCTGATTTGTCTTTAAGGTTTTAACATTATCCCTCTGTTGACAAATGAACGCTTTTCTGGAAAATGAGGTATTTCCAGAAGCTGGCAGACGCTGACTGGAGTGCAGTAAGTGCTCAGCAGTGCTCTGGCTCACTCGAGTCATTATTTGCACGGGAGAGGCCTGGAGGTTTTGCGCTAGCATTACATTCAAGGTGATGATAAATGTAGTCTGGCCCGGGTGGTAATAAGGGGATTTCTAGCCAGGTCCTGTCTAGACCACGGTTTGTTAGGGAGTGAAAACCATGAGGGTGGGGGGGTGGCCAGAGTACCCCGCTCCTCTGAGAAATTGTCCTCAGGGAGCTCCAGGCACGTCGCAAGTCCAAACCTGCGTCCGGGCCCTGAGTGGGGCTGCTGTAAATAACATTAGCCTGTCTTTCAGCAAGCTCTGGGAAGCTTATACACTGAACACGGTTTTTGTTGTCTGTAGTTGGGCATGACGCTCAGTACTGTCAAGTCTAATTATTCTCATTAAGGCCTGAAAGTTTTAGGGATTAATTAAGCAGAGAGCAAAACCTTAGGCGGAACGGCAATATTTTCCCCCTCAAGGATTAGCCCGTCATTCTCGCAGGGTTTTCCTCGAGCACTGCCCATTACTTTCTAAGATGGTAAAGTGGGGAGCTCACATAATACGGGGTAGAAATAGCCGACGCTTCGCATGTGCCATTCAGCCGTGAAAACAAGTCCTGGCCCTTGTGCCCATAACCCGGAAGGCTGGCTAATGAGAACCAGGCAGTGCGGCTAATGAGAAATTCAATACGTGATGTCTCTCCTCCCCATTTCCCTTCAATTTACTTTGTACGGGATGCGAGATGTGTGTAGGAGTCCGAGTCGATGCCACCGCTCCCTTGACTTGCTGGGGATGCCAGAAAGGATCTAATTCTATCCCCTCTGGCCGCAGATGGGGGACAGAGATTCAGGGATCTGCTGGAAGGGCTGGTAGCGATTGACCAGGCTCCTTTAAGAGACCGTGGCAGGAAACTTCTGGAAGCATTGATGATCATCAAGTACGTTGGGATGGTGAGGGTCCCCGGCATTTAGGGTTCGCTGTGACCCAGTACTCGGTGGAAACAAAGATGGTCCCACAATAAAGAAGACGATGGTAAGGACCTAACTTATATACAGGCCCCCAGGGAACTCTGGGACTTCACAAAGTCTCAGCAGACATCCTGTTTGCTGTAGGATTTCAAGGCTTCCTGAAGAAATGGAGAAAAGGGGGATGGATAAGGAGGCCCTGGACCCGCCAGAGGTACAAAAAGAAAGATAGATGTGGGAGATCAGTCTCGCTTTATCACATTAGCTCAAGTCTGCAGCAAGACAGATTTCCGAGGTGGGGATGGGGGGTACTTCTGCCGTTTATTTCTTGCACTTTACATAAAGGTACCACTCCTGTTCGATGACTTGAAATGGGCCAGTTCCTGCTTCCTGTGCTCCCAAACCCACTCACCCCCTGATGTCCTCAGGTCGGCCTGGTGCATGCCTAGAACTGAGCTGGACCAGGGCCAGAATCGCCAGGCTCTCTCTGTGCTGAGCTGTGGCTTGCATCCAGTGCAGGAAGGAGCACCGCTGCTACCACTGCTACCCCAGACCCTGCCATACCTTGCTGGCGCCTCCTTCATCCCAGCATCCCTCCGCAAGTCATACCCACCCAGCTTCCTGTCAGTGGCCAGAGAGGCACACCCCCTATAGATGCCATCAGGAATACAGCAGGGAGGAGATTGCTTGGCTGCCATCCATACTGGGTCAGGCACCTCACTACACCCTCCTTTCTTGCCTCTGAGGAACTTATTTTGGCTCCTCAAAGAAGAGAGCTGTCGAGGCTGAATTCACAGGGCAAAACTGTGCCCCAAGAGGACAGGTCCGTGAGGCTGAGTGTGATGGTAAAAAAATAGAAGGAGATCCTGTCCAACGGTATTGACAAAGGGGCCACAGGGGTCAGTGACCACCAGCACCACCATCAGCCGAACACCAGTGCCTGAGAGTCACCTGTCTTTCTAGCACCTTTGCTCTTAAAGAGCTATCATTCCTTCTAGCAATGAGCCAGGGCACTTTATTTCAATTCTTTTTTGTTTTCGACATTCTGTATTTGCCTGTATGTCCCTTTATAAGCTCTCGGGAATTTGGGTTAGATGAGGTCATAAGAGTGGGGCCCCACGAGGAAATTAGTGCCCTTATTAAAAGAGAGGGTGAGACAGGAAGTCTCTCCCTCTCTACCTGCATTCACCAAGGGAAGGCCATGTGAGCGCATAACCGGGAAGCAGTTCTCACCTGAAGCCAGACCACCCAGCACCCTGATCTGAGACTTCTCATCCCCCAGACTGAGACATAAGCGTAGGTCATTTAAGCCACCTAGTCTGCGGTAATTTATGATAGCAACTCAAAGTGAGCAAGACAGCCTGGCACAGTGATTGTTACATAAAAGGTGCTTAGTGACCTTGCTGACTGACCGGCTGAAGTCTCTCTCCCCTGCAAGTAAACCATAGCCCAATAATTAGTCCACAAATACATTTCCAGCATCCTCTGTAGGGAACACAATATGCTTAGCAATGTGAAAAATACGTTCCTTGCCCGAGCAAACCAAAGATCCAAGGAGCTTACCACAGTATTCGTGTTTTTCAAATGGCTATGTGTCATGCGCACAAATCTAATTAATCATATTTTCAGTGTAAACATCAAATAACCTGAAAGAAGAAATCAAATACAGGCATCCATGCTACTCATCCTTGGAGGTTTTTGTATCGCAAGGCTTACGCTTTAAAGCAGAACCATCTAGCATGAGGAATGCTTAGGTGGGAGTACTGTGGGCTTTTAAAATTCTGAAAAAAACTTAAGAGTAAGAGATACAGTGACTTGCATGAGTTAATAGGTTTTTTTCTGTATCTTTTTGATGGTTAAAGTGAAAGAGAAATATTTATAAATAATATAACTAATTGACAGGTCTTTTGTTATTTCCAAATCTACTAATGGAGGCTGGTGACTTGGTTACTTCTGAAGCTGGGGTAAGGAGCATAATATAAAAGGATGTAACACAGGGTGAAGAATAAGTAATATCAGTTTTCCTGTTCTTGTTAACCACCACAACTCAGATGTTGGAAGCTTATGTCTTCTTGTCTTTTTGTTTGTCTTCTTTCTTTAATTAGTTCTATACAGTGAGCAGCCTGGTTAACATGTGTAAGATGTGCTGAGTGTACTTAACCGGTGACACTGTAGGATTGACCAATTTAGTAAAAAGGGTACTTTATGGCCACTTTAAACTTCTACCACATAGGTAAAAACTCATGTGCACTTTACCAATACATTTTCCTTTCTCTTTTTAAACTGCATTTTCACCCATCCAATTTTGACCATATGCTTTTAAGTTTGCTGTTGCTAGGGAGGCAGGATGTGACAAAGGGCTCTGGAGCTCAGAGATCACAGGGACCAGGAAACTGGGAGCAGCGGCCAGTGGGAATCTGGGCAGCCGAATGCCAGGGACACTTTCTTCTTATTGGTAAAGCCACATCTGGGACCCGTGCTGGCTCCTTCTCCCTCCCGCCCTATGCCATGTCCTCCCTCTCTTGCCATCAATGACCAGACCAATGGCTGAACCAATGAGTCAGGCATGAAGGGGGGGTGCCTCATCAAAGTGCACAGCGAGGGGCTAATGCTTATACTCATTATTGTCATGGAGAGGGAAGCACATCTGATCTTCCCATATTTTTCAAGTGATGTTACTTATCTAGATTTTTATGTGAAGGTGCCAATTCCTTAAGAATTGATACTGATACAAGTTTTGGAAATACAGTGTACAAGCTAGATAAAACATTTCCATGGACTTCTAGGCTATACCTCGGTTTCTAGGAAGCCCAGCAGGTGCTCTTTCTGTCCACCACGCTGAAGCTTTCCACAGACTGGCTCAACACATGTCTTTGGATGTCAACCAGGTGCTAGGCCCTGTTTTGTCCTGGGCATACTGCGGGTACAATTCAGACCACCTGGTGGCCTGCCTTTGACTGACAACATTCACTGAAGAAAGACAGACGGTAAATAAAATGAGTAGGAAAAATGCACAGTGTATTAGAAATGCTTTAAAGGAAAAGAAAATAGGATAAAGACAGCAGGGAATACGGGATGGGGTCCACTTTTGAAGAGGGCAGCTGGGGAAAGCTTCAGTGAAAAGGCAACACATCGGCAAAGACCTGGGGAGGTGAATGAGATGTACAGATAATGAGGGAAGAACATTCTAGAGAGAGAAGTAATGAGTGGCTGCATAGGCTCTAAGGCATGTAGCAAAGGGACCAAGCCATAGGGGATGCATAAATGAAGAAAGTAATAGGAGAGGAGGCCAGAGAGATGGGAGTGAGGACAGCCCACCAAGCAGCCCCTTTGAGACATGAAGCCATGGAAGGCTTGGAGCATAGGAAAGACCTATTCTTGCACGTTCTCCTAGGTCACCCACCCTGCTGAGAGCAGACTGAAGAGACACTGTGACAAAGGTCCAGGTGGGAGATGATGGTGGCTTATAGTAGAGGACAGTGCTAAGGTGGAGTAAAATCTTAGAACAGTTGAAGGAGAATACTTGATAGGCCATGCCTGTGAAATACCAGAGGTGGAATGTCCCACCTCCTGGATTTCTTTCAGTCACCTGATGAAAACAAAATCATTTGTTGAAGATTTTAAGTTGAAAAAAAAAAAAAAAAAAAAACAACTGTTCACTTAGCTGCCTTAAAACGCTTAGCTGTCTTTACAGTTTGGCTCCTTCCCTATTCATAGAGAGGCCTATTTAGAAGGCTGAGTTAGGCATATGCGTCACAAGATAATTTAAGGGAAATGGACAGATCTGTAAGTGAGCCCTGGCTCATGTGCCCAGGAACCTAA
The DNA here is from genome assembly GCF_048164855.1 of Canis lupus baileyi. NCBI lineage: Eukaryota > Metazoa > Chordata > Mammalia > Carnivora > Canidae > Canis > Canis lupus. The sequence continues at coordinate 12,900,834 of NC_132874.1, forward strand.
GACAAACCAAAATTAGCTGCATCCCTTTCTAGGTTATTTCTAAATATATTTATGGTTTTTGCTATTGTTATTGGTTATTATTGAGGTTTGTTTTTTTTTTTTTCAAGAAAACTATCATGCTAGAGATGGCAACCTGTCTGAAGGAGGAGAAGGAGGAGAGGAAAAAGGGAAGGAGAAGAATGAAGATGAATAGGAGGAGGAAGAGGAAAAGGAGGACCTACTAGAATCCAGAGCCTTGGGACCACTCCTGGCTCTTGCCTCTGACGCTACCAGTCTGTGGGTATGTGGAATTGCAGACTTGGGCCGTTCAGAACCTCAAAAAGCCTCTAATTAGTTACAGACTTAACATTTGATATACATGCTATGTGCCACAGCATTTCCTGTTAATTAAAATTCACCCCATAACTCGGTGGGTAAGAGGATGTATTCCATATTCCAGATATTCCCTGAGGGTACTTATTACTTTAGTCAACTTCTGTTGTCGTAACAAAATGCCACAAATCGAGATGATTAAACAACAAATATTTATTCTCTCACAGTTTCAGAGCCTGGAAGTCCATGATTAAGGTGCTGGCAAAATCAGTTCCTGGTAAGCGCTTTCCTTTTGGCTTATAGATGGCTACCTTCCCTCTGTGTCCTCATGTTGCCTTTTCTCCTCATATGCACAGAGGAGCCTGGCCCCTTTCCCTCTTCTTATAAGGTCACCAGCCCTGTCACATTAGGGTCCCATGTTTATGACTTCACTTATCTATAATTACCTCTTCTCAGGTCGTATCTCCAAGCACAGTCACATTTAGGGGTTAGGGCTTCAAAATGAATTTTGGGGGACCCCTGGATGGCTCAGCGGCTTGGCGTCTGCCTTTGGCCCAGGGCGTGATCCTGGAGACCTGGGATCGAATCCCACGTCAGGCTCCCGGTGCATGGAGCCTGCTTCTCCCTCTGCCTATGTCTCTGCCTCTCCCTCTCTCTCTGTGACTATCATAAATAAATAAAATAAAATAAAAAAATTTAAAAAAAAAGCAAAATGAATTTTGGAGGACACACTTCAGTCCATAACAGGCAGGGGAGACAACAGTCCTGCCTCTCCCCTTCAGACCAGAGTGACCGGCCCATTATCTGGGCAGGGGGTACCTCCTCCCCACCCATTGCAGAAGCTCGGGTGCCACATTTAAAAAAGGTGAGTGGTCGTCTTCTCTTGACACAGAGGACTCTACCATGTTCCACCTGCCGCCCTTACCCTCCTTGGGCTTCTACTCTGGCCTGGTCTCCCCAGTGGCATTGGGCTTCATTTCTCTTACTTTCCCTTCCTTGGCTTTCCATCCCTGACCCCATAGCACCCCTCTATACTTTGTACATCCTGAGGCTGCTTACCACAAACTCTGTGAATCTGGGTTTTTGGGTTTCTTGTTTTGATTTGGTTTGGTGATTTTTGTTTTGTTTTGTTTTGTTTTCATTTTTCTTTTTTTGGCCGTGGAATCCCTCCAGGCCACGTGCAAGGAAACCCAGAGGGCCAGAAGGTCAATGCCTCAGAATACAACCATCAGTCGTGATGAGCAAAAAGCTGTTGGGTAATGCCCAGCTTCCTTGCCCCTCGGTCGGAGTCAGTCTGAGGCACGTTCTGAAGAGTGTCCTGGTGAGAATCAAGCCCCAGTTGCCCACAGAGGCAAACAACTTAATAAAGCCTCCTCATTGGCTTCCTTCCTTTCTATCTCTCCTCCCGCTCCCCACCCATGCTTCCTGGCATCGCTTCCTAAATAAACCATCTGCATCTGAAGGCTTGCCTCAGCGTCTACATCCCCAGGGAGCTACACCAGGACAGCCCTGATGGCATCACTGTGACTGGCCTCGCCTCTGACTTGTGCTTCCCCAAGAGAAACTTCTCTCTGCCCAGTTCCCTGACTCTTCCCTGACCCCACAGGGAGCTCCTTCCAGTCCAGTCAGGGCTTCCAAGACAGCTCCCCAACCCAGCCACACAGATGTGTCCCCGCTTCTCAGGAGGCTGTATGGGCACAAACATTGTTCCCTTAGAACCTTCCCTTCCTGGGCGTTCACACTAGCCTCGTCTGTTATAGCAGAGCGGCCCCCAGCAGCTCCTGTCACAATCTGTGGTTTCACCACCAGTTGCCACATGCAAGCCGAGGGAGACACTCCTGCGACCCCCGCCTCAGACCTCTAGCCTTGCCAGGCTCACCACTGCTGGGACGAGCAAGGAGCCCAGGACCAAAGGAACCCAGAATTTTTCAAGTCCCTAGAGGCCCAAGAGCATCCTTGGGCTGCTGAGCTCCACGTGCAGCTGAAAGAACGGAGAGCAGGGCCCCAAAGGTGGCAGTGGGGGCCCCTCAGGAGTAACAAGAGGCACCTCGTGGTCAGGTCTGACATCAATAGTAATTTGGGTATCTAACAGTAAGGCCTTCTTCTGAGGGGATGGGCCGGTAGTACCTGGGCTGGCCGCCTCCATTCAGAGCTATTCTGGTTGGTCCTTGAGCAGTTGCCATGGCAGTACCTTCGATCCCACACTGACACAGGTGCATTTCAGAGCTCTGAGGTAGAGTTTGGGGCTTTCCTTCGGAAGAGTTATCTGGAGTGGGAGCCAAGGCATCCAGAGATTTCTGGAAACACCCTTGGGACTTTGTTTGTTTCTTAAGGATTTATTTATTCATTTTAGAGAGAGAGAGATAGAGAGCATGCATGAGTGAAGGGAGGGACAGGAAGGAGGGAGAGAGAAGCAGACTCCCCACTGAGTGCAGAGCCCCACCTGGGACTCGATCCCACGACCCTGAGATCAGGACCTGAACTGAAATCAAGAGTTGAACGCTTAACCGACTAGACCCTCCAGAAGCTCCTGTTTGTTTGGTTTTAGTGCCTCATTCCACTCTTCCTCACTGACAGTCCCTGACGCCACGCTGAGTCTATCCCGTCAGAACTGCTCCCATCAGGACTGTGGTTGGGGTCAGCCTTTCTTTCCCAGGAGCATACTGACCCCTGATCCTTCTGCCCACACACGTGCTTGATTCTTGTAGAAGTGAGTCCACAGCAAAATAAGCTCCGGGACGGCCAAGGTGGGGCTTTATGTTCAGCGCTGTATCTCCAGTGCCTAGAACACTGCCTGCACATTAGCACTGCTTCATCCATTTGCTGTCTAAATGAATGCCTGAAGAGGCTCATCGATGAGGCTCAAAGCAGTGGCCTGACCTCCCCTCATCTGGCAGACTGATTGCTTCTCCATTCTTGTACAGCGGGACCCTGTGGAGGCTGCGAAACAGAAGTGATGTCATAGGATTTAGGGGAAAGAAAGTCAAACCTGGCAAGAACCAAGCCAAGATCAGAAGATAAGAGGGGTGAATTCATTCTTCAAGGGGAAGGAAGAGTGAGGATGATGGAGAAGAGAGAGGAAGACAGGACTAGGAGATCAACCGAGGGCATGGGAGAAGGAGAGAGGGCGGCGGGAGTACAGACTTATGGATTGCTCCACATTTCTCTAGCAAGATCCTAGAGGACAACACTTATTGAAATCAGAAGCGTATTGAGAGCAGATAAGAGCACCCTCAGGCCTTGGAAGTTCAAGTCTCAGTGATGTCCACAGCCTGACTCCCTCACTATCAAGTCAGAAATTATTCAGGCATCTGAGTAATTTGATTGAGACCTACAGATCCGTCTTGACTAAATCGGGCCCTAAAATGCACAACTTGCTGATATATAATTCATGAAACATATTCCAAGAAGGTCACCTTCTTTCTAGAAACACGCATGACCTTTATAAACACACAGAATGCACACGGGCAGAAGGGCTGAGCTCAAGGTCACAGCCGGGCTGCCGTGGGGCCATGTAGGCCAGAAGAGGTTCCCCTGGTCTGAAAGCAACCCTTGGCCTCTTCGGAGTGGTTGCTCTTCAAAGACAGAGTAAATTCTATCCCATTTTCCATTCAGAGGTGCAGCAAGAAGTATCTGGGAGGCCTTGAAATAAAGCTGCACGTGCGCTCATCCCTTCTCGGGTGGGGCTCAGTCTTGGTCTGGCACCCTCCCCGGCTCTTGTTAGTCTTCCTACCTTCTTCCCCTTGTCATTAGGTTTCTGACTTTGACCACCTGGGTGCAGTTTTACGTAAATCAAGCAAATCGTTCTGTGTTCTGCAGGGACAGGGCTCTTCCCACAGTGCCGTGGGGATGTGGAACAGATTCGTGGTATCCAGACGCAAATCCCAATCCTGATCCTGTAGAAGGAAGAACGGAGAGGGGAGAAAAGGTGGCAAGTTTAGAAGGATCCTCCAGACAAGCTCCTGTTCCACGGGCTGTAAGGGGGTGATGAAGAACAAGGAGGTCCCTGCCCTCGGGTTGGTTAGGGCCCAGTGGGCCATGCTGTGCCTCAACATCCCCTCCCTGCTGCGCTGAAGCTAAGCAAGCTCCTGCAGGGCGCACTTTCCACATTCCCGGCACCTGCCCGCCCTTCTCGAGAGTAGAATTCTCAGGTCCCCTGGCTCTGCATGCCCTTTATCACCACTGCCTGCTGGCTGAACAAGGGATGATTCCATCAAAGATTTTGAATGATCCTTATGGCCAATGAAGCAGAAAAAAAAATTTTTTTGAGAACCAGAAATCCAGTTTCATACGAGTTTCTAGCTTTCCTTTCTGTTCAAGATTGAGGTTACAAAAAATAGCTTGAAAATTTGATCTCATCCCATATCACTTGTGATAAAGACCAGCTGTGACAGTGCTTTTAACTCTAAATAAACATCCCAGTAAGCCAACAGAAGGGAGTGAGGCTCTTCACCCAATTCAATAAGGGCCAGGTCTAATGTCTTAGAAGGACCACAGATTTAGAAAGGTTACCAGCCCCTGCTCTTGTCCACTGTCTGTCTTACGCTAGGTCCCAGGTCTATTTTGCCACACTGTGACCCCATGCCATCCTCCAGTCTCAGGAATGCATGCTTGGCAACGTTTTCAATAGGCTGTTCCAGAAAAACTTCTTCCAGACTTTCCAGGCAAGCATGGATTCCCCAGACTACGCAGGGGATCACCCTTTTTTTCCCTCTCTTTTGCATGGTAAGGAGGCACCTTTGAAATGCATTTCCTTAAAACTAAAAAAAAAAAAAAAAAAAAAAAAAAAAAAAAAAAAAAATCCCAGTGCTGCTTCTGGGTAGGAAAGATGTGTAGGAGAGAGTCTGGTCTCCGGGTGGCTTGAAGTGAGTCGAGCGTGAGCAGCGTACCCTGAGAAACCAGGCCTCAGAGCACCCACTGTTCAGGGCCCCCGTGCGGGGATGTCAGCTCATACCATGCTGCCCTGGGCTATTCCAGGAAGGAGTGGCCGCTTTCATCAAAGGCAACATGCTACCTGCCTCCAGAGAGGCAAGAGGCCAAGCCACAGGTACCAACAGGCTCTAAAGAAAGTGGAGTCACCGTAAGCCGGAGTGAAACCTTCCCAGCTGTGCAGTCTGGGACAAAACCCAGGGGGCGAGTCCGCTCAGCTTCGCCCAGGCCCAGGGATGCCAGAAGGGAGCAGAATACACAGAAAGGCAGGGCTGCTTCCTGCTCTGGGGGGAGAGAGCCCGGCCCGGGCTTAGAGTCGACCCGTAGGAAACGTCAAAGGAGCAAGCCTTGAGTGAAGCAGGTGTAGTTTGGATCCAGGCCCATGAGTCTGACTGTGTGGCCTTGGGCAAATCACTGAACCTCTCTGAGTCTCAGTTTCCCCATGAGCAACAATAACTGTGTCAAAGACTCACTGTGAGGATGACATAGGATGATGTGCACACAAACACACACACACATACGCACACCTGACACAGTGCCTGGCATGTGGTAGGGCTCAGTAAATACTGGCTTTCTTGTCACACCTAAATCCTACTTACGTATTTGAGGGAAGCTATCCAAGGCAGAGAAATTCCTGCCAAAAAGAACTTCCTTCAGGGGTTACATGTGCTAAGCACAGGTCTGAATCCCACCCATTCATTTCGAAGCAAGAATAGAAATAGTCAACTCCACAGGTTTCCCAGATGTACATGCCCTTCACTGCAAAGGCACCACTCCGCTCACATGGGTGCCCACCAGCGTTCCCTCATGCCACGCAGACCAGACCTTCAGAGCTTTTGATGCTCTACTAAACAACCCACCCTTGTGCTCTGCTCTTACCTTCCAAGCAGTTGACGACGCCCATTTAGCCTTGTTATTCTTTTGCACGTGTTTACCCCATATTATTCCCTTCATCCCTGCCTCCCAGGATCTAGCCATTGGCCTAGATGTCCTTCTACCCAACATGGAAAACTTGCTCCTGCAGTCAACCATTGTTCCTCCTCATCAGTGGAAGCCCATGACCTAGCTCTCCTGGGGGGGTAGGGGGTTTCATATTGAAGTCTTGAAATTATGTTCCATTTATGGTTGCATGCATCTGCAGAGCCTATGACAGCCTTGCTCCTCTTCTTACCTTACCCTTTTTCCAAATTGTAATATATGTCTATATATAGACACCTCCAAGCGCCTCATAAACCCTGGTGGCCATGCTCTGTGATTCCTTTTTATTTAGACACTGCTTACCCAGAAGTGGGTCCATAGAAAAGGGAGAAGCTATGCATGAATTAAGGGGAAGAAGTTGTTGGGTTCTCTTCACAGAAAACATGCAGGAAAAGCTGAGAGTCCTCTCCCAGCTTTGGAGCTCTACAAGCTCTGTGCTCCCAAGTCAGCATTGCTCAGGGCTCACCTCCCTGAAATAACAGATGAGAGGTGTGGGGAAAAGGAGAGGACAACATCCCAGGGAGTTGAGGAAGATGGCTGGCAGGGCCACCTTCTCCACCCTGGGCACCTGACTTGTCTGATGGAAAGGAAGCTGTAAAAAGAAACCTTTCCTCTACTGGCCCCCCAGCTAGCAGTGATTGGAGAGAAGGAGCTCAGAGTGGCAAACTCTGCCCAAGATGAGGTGATGTCTAGCTCTCACCTGAGGAGATATGTCAGCTAACACAGCACCATCACTCCACAGCTAACCAGGAAGTCAAGTGTCTCCCTCTGACGGTTCCATGGTCCTGGCGTGAGAGCACACCCAATGGGAAGCCCATCAATGTTACGTTGTGGCCTGTGATCTAGTCCCAACATGGAAATGAGCGCACACTTCAGAAACAGCAGATTTGGCACCAACCTTGGACCTGGGGTGGGCTGCCATTGCTAGAATATGCAGTGGATGCAGCCCTGAGTCTCAACCATGGGTGCAATTAAGTACTTATTCTCCACTGCTACCAGCCCAGGGCACAAGGGGGCCCTCAAATAAGATGTGTTCCTGTCCCAACCCCCAGAAGCTGTGAGTATGACTTCATTTGGAAAAAGAGTCCTGCAGATGGAACTACGGTGAGGATCTCAAGCCCAGAGCTCAGCTTCTGGTGACTGGTTGATACAGGAGCTGCTGGTAGGTTGCAGACAAAACCACATGGTTTTGGAACTCTAATTCCCTAGCCTCTTGACTCCTCAGTAAGGCTGCCCATCTCTTAGACTCGGACCTTAAAAGTCTGATTTCCTTTCTTGCTGGTGCCCTAAAACCACATGCGGGCTCTTTTTTTTTTTTTTTTTTTTTTCCCCTCTCCTCCCTTACACACCTTGCATTTCCTAAGCTATCTCTTCCATCCTTGGATTTCCCTTAAGCATTTAACTTTTCACTACATCACACCTTTACCATATTGAGAGTTACAAGTAGGGCCATGGAATGTTTTGACTGGAGGCATCATCAAACATCAACAGTTTTCAATGCACTCAATGTGTTTGTACACACAAAATTCAGGTAGACACAAACACACAAGCAGCTTGTCAATTTATCTCCTCCGATTCGATTGGGAAGATAATCTGGAATTCGTGACATACTACATTGTGTCGTACAGCCACAGTGAGCGAGGATTGGTGATACTCACCTCACGATGATGGCAGAACCAGGTTGTAAAAAAAATGCCTTATCAATAAGTAAGTATCTGTTGCTCCTGGGGAGGTGCTATGTCCAGATCAGGGCATATACTGCAATTCGATTTAATAGCAGTGTAAACATTCTGCAACCTGTCATTTTCTCAGCTGGGTTTGTGCTGCGCCCATATAATACGGTCAGCAAAGGGTGGCAGAGAAGCACCAAAGTCTGGGGGAAAAGCAATCAGGGCAAAGAAAAAAAAAGGGAAAAAAAGTCAAAATAATCTTGGAAAGATAACATCCTACCACACAGAACAGGTAGCATTTGGGAAGATGTTAAGAGACTTAGAAAAAAAGGGAATAGACACTTTAGGAGTGGTTGTAAGCGTATCTTATCTAATTCAAATGTTTAGAAAGTCAGCAATTTGCATATGACACCTGTATTAATCAGATACTTGATTGAGCAGAGGCTTCTCATTCCGTTCTTCCATCAAACTGTCATGATACTGGAGGAATTCAGTCTAATTCAAATCAGTAGCAGAGGGGACGGTCCAAAGCCACCACTCAATGAAATAATTTGGCACTCTCATTAGGAAATCATTATATTTACCAAAGGAAAATCTCATTTTGACTGAGAACACAGTAAAATCAAATAATTTCAAAGGCTGCATGGGAAATCTTAGTCACACACATAATCTGTCCCCAAAGAAAGACAAACTGAGCCAGTAATTCCAACTCTAGACTATTCAGAATTGTGGGTGGATTATCCAAACAAATGACAACTTCTATTTGTCATTCTGAATGTCTGTCTCGCGGCACTGTTGGTTGGCAATGCAAAAGCTATTCCCAGCTACCAAACACCCACTTTCCTCTGTCCCTTGTACATAGAGGTGCCAGTATGACTTGGTTTGGGACACAAGGAAGTTTACTAAGGGTAAGGGTTGAGGTATGGGAAGGCTTTTCCTCTTGATAAAAGAGACAGGTTAGGGGGAAAGGTGAGCTATCCTATCTCTTCCCTTTGTTTCTGTCCTGTACATGGTTTTGACGTATGAGTTGAAATAGCCATTTTGCAACCTCAATGTGGCAAGGAGAGGGACAGAAAGCTAATAACTAAGGATGTCAAAGAAAACACCTGGCTCCCTAAAGATTCAGCTGAGCAGTTGAATGTACCCCAGCCTCCACCTCTCTCTAGATTTCTTTTTTTTTTTTTAAGATTTTATTTATTTATTTGAGAGAGAGAGAGAGAGCATGAGTTGGGGGCAGGGGGCAGAGGGAAAGGAAGAAACAGACTTCCCGCTGAGCAGGGACCCTACTGCTGGGGTCAATCCCAAGACCCTGAGATCATGACCTGAGCCAAAGGCAGACACTTAACCAACTGAGCCACCCAGGCACCTCTGCTTCCTCTAGATTTCTTCAGTGGAAAAGCAAATGCCTATGGATTACAGACAGGTACTGTTTGGGATCTCTGTTACTTGCAGCCCAAAGCATTCCTAGCTGACACATCATGTGGCAGAGGTCCTCACGCACTTAACGTAGGAGGTGGAAACTGAGTGTCTGATGCAGTAGAGTTGCAAGTGTTTGTTTATACTTTGAAGTTAATCACTGGTGTCTAGGAGCAAAGAGAGATGGAAGGTGCTGTATGGAGTCTGTGACCTTGGTGTATGGAGAGATGCCAGCAGGCAGAAAGATTAGTTAGAAAGCCAAAGAGTTTTTTGAGATAACTATCCTATCTCTTCCCTTTGTTTCTGTCCTATACATGGTTTTGATGTATGAGTTGAAATGGCCATTATGCAACCTCAATGTGGCAAGGAGAGGGACAGAAAGCTAATAACTAAGGATGTCAAAGAAAACACCTGGCTTGTGCCTCCATTAGGCACAAGCAGAACTGCCTTGAGGCCTTAGTTACGAAGGATAGCACACATGACGGGGGGGGACATGCTCCCCATGTATTGTGAGGAGCTCACCTTGGCTCCGGCCAATTAAGACGGTAAGAAATGCAGCACTTTTGGGTCACCAGGAGGGGTTGTAGCTTTGTAAGTCCCAGGATATGGCACCCTGGGCAGAGAATGGCCACAGTGAGGTGCTGCTCTCCTGGGCCCTCAGAAGCACTGGAAATTTGCTAAGGAGCAGATCGGGAAGATGGCAGGTGAAGGAGGACTGCTCGGCAGACACTGGGAACAGAAATGTTGAGTCATGTGGTATGTGTAGGTTCAACTTTTAATAGGTAGTGCCATGTGGTTTTTCAAGATGCCACACCAACTTACACATGCATATAGGATACAAGAATTTCAGTTGTACCACACACATCCTCACCAACACTTAGTATTGTCAGGCTTTTTAATTTTAGCCCTTATGGTAGATATGTAGTGATGTCATATATAATTTAAACATACATTTCACTAAAGACTAATGAGATTCAATAGTTTTACATATGCATATTAGCCTTTTGGATATCTTGCCCCTCCCTCTACTTTTGTCTGTCTTTTTCTTACAAATAAATAAAATTTCTTTTTTTTTTCTTTATTTACCTTGGAGAGGTGAATTTGTCAAATATATTGCCAATATCTTTTCTCACTCTCTGGCTTGATTTTCAGTGTCTTACCATATTTTTCCCATGAATAGAAATTCTTTTTAAGTAGTTGAATTACTTATTTTATGGTTATTACTTTTTTGTGTGCTATTTGAGAAACAATTGTTCACCTTAAGGCTATGAAAATAAGCCCCTATATTTTTCATCTAGAAGTTGAATTATTTTAGCTTTCACTTTTAGGTCTGTAATTATCCTGGAACTGGTTACATATTTATACATAGTATAAAATAGGAATCGAGATTTTTTTTCCATATGGATATCTAATTAACTAAGATCGTCATGGAAAAAAAAACTTTTAATGCACTGCTGCATTAGCTTTGTCATAAATCAAGTAACTTTATATGAATGAGTCTGTTTTTAATATTTTCCTCTGGTACATTGCTTAATATCTCTATTTTTCATAAATACTATCTCTCTTAATGGCTGAAGCTTTAGAATATCTCTTAATATGATAAACCCTCTAATTTTATTTCTCTTATTTAAGGGGAACCTGGCTATTACCCTTTGCATTTTCGTATAAATTTTATAATTAGCCTGTCACTTTCAGCAAAAAGGAAAAAGGCAAAACAAATGAAACATCTTAATTATCCTAATCCTAAATATTTAAGATCCGTTGGCTTCTTTTATAATGTTGAATCTTCTAATCCATGAGCATAGTATATTCCTCCTTTATTTGGATCTTATTTCTCTTATGTTTTCTTGCACATTTTTCATTAGATTTACTTAGAAACTTGAGGTTTGGGGGATGCTATTGTAAACAGTATGGATTTTATTTCCCTTTAAGTATTGTTAATGTATAAGAGTACAACTGACTGTTACATACTGACAGTGAACTCAGGGGCATTGCTAAATTTACTTAATAATTCCAATATTTTTCTATAAATTCTTTTGTCTTTTTCTAAATGCACAGCCATGCCGTCTACAAATATCAATGGTAGTATGTCTCCCTTTTTAAACCTCATTACTTTTATTTGTTTTTTTCTTCCTAGAAATTCTGGCATAACACTGAAGAAAAGTGATCCCCGGATTTTTTCTCATTCCTAATCTCAAGGGATGGCTTCACTATTTTACCTTTAGGCATGATGTTTGCAGTAGATTCTTGTCTATATGTCCTTTATCAGATTAAGGCAATGATATTTATTTTGATTTTGATAAATAAAGATTTTATCAGGAATGCATATTGACTTTTATCAAATGTTTTTTCTACATCTAATGAGATGGCCATGTCTTCTTTATGCTATTTCTACTATTCTATGTTCTCTATTATTCAATTTCTGTTTGTCTTTTATTTTATTAATGTGATAAATTACAATCTGTATCTTTTGATTATTAAACCATTTCTGTATCTCTGAAATCAACCCAAATTGGTTGTGATTGGTACTTTTTATACATCACTAGATTTGATTTGTATATATTTTAGTAAAGAATTTTAAATTTACACTGATGAAAGAAATTCACTTGCATTTTTTTTTGTCTTGTGATGTTCTTGCATTATTTTGAATTATATCTGGGTTTCTAAAACAAGTCTTAACATGTCTTTTGCTTTCTTATTCTTTAGGAAAACTGTGTAAGATCACTATGATTCATTTATTAAAGTTTAGAAAAATTCGTTGGTGAAACCATCTGGGCCTGGAGCTCTTAAGGGAATAGTTTTTGATAATGTATTCAATTTTAATAGATTTTGGGCTTTTCAGAATTCTTGTTTCTTTCTATATTCATTTGGATAAGATCTATTTTTAAAAAATTATCAAATGTCTTGGCATAAAGTTGTTCATAATATCATCTAATTTTTTTAAGGTAAGAAGAATCTGTAAGATGTCCTTTTTTATTCCTGTTGTTGATAATTAGTATTTCCCCAGCCCTCTCTCTCTCACACACTCATGCAATACTCTCTCTCTCCTTCTTTCTCACTCTCTCTCACATATACTGTCTTACACACACATATACACATTCTCACTATCACACACACATACACACACCCTCTCACACACATACACACTCTCACGTACTCTTTCTCACTTTCTCTTGCTCACACATACACCCTTTCCCTCTTTCTCTCTTACACACACTCTCACTCTCTCTAGCTCACACACACACTCTCTCACACACACTCATTCACACACTCTTATACACGTTCTCTTTCACACACGCACACACACACACTCTCTTCCTCTTCTCTCTCTCTCACAAACACACACACACTCTTTCATACACACACATATACAAATACATACTCTTTCTTGGAGTTTATTAATTTCATTCATCTTTTTAAAAAGCCAACTTTTTATTTTGCTCATTTCTCTATACATGTCATCTATTTCATTAAATCCTTATCTCTACTACATAAGTGTTTAGTTGTGTTTTATTTTTCTAACCTCTTCATACAAATACATAATTATTCTTCAGCTTTTTTCTTTTCTAATATATACATTCGAGGCTATATCATTCCTTTAAGCACACACTTTAATAGGCCATATTTTATCATCATTTCACTCACTTCTGTTATTTATTCCTGGCTTAATTCCACAGTTGCCAAAGACTGTGACTTCAACTGTTTAAAATGTGTTGAAATTTGCTTTATGGCCCAACATAAAATCAATTTTGGAAAATTTTTCATATGTACTGGAAAAAAATGCATGCCGTGCACTTCTTGGATGCATCTTCTTTATATATTACTAGTCAAATTGTTGGACCTGTTGTTCAGTTGTTCTAGAGCCTTACTGACTTTTGATTTTTTATCATTCACTTGCACTGTTGAATCACCCACTATGAGTACAAATTTTTTTTAATTTTTATTTAAATTCAATTTAGTTAGCATGTAGTGTATTTGTAGTTTCAGGGGTAGAATTTAGTAATTCCTCAGTACTGTATAACACCCAGTGTTCATCACATCACATGCCCTCCTTAATGCCCATCACCCAGTTACCGCATCGCCCCTCTCCCCTCCGGCAACCCTGTTTCCTAAAGTTAAGAGTCACTTATGATTTGCCTCCCTCTCTGTTTTCATTTATTTTATTTTCCTTCCCTTCTCCTATGTTCATTTGTCTTGTTTCTTAAATCCCACAGATGAGTGAGATCACATGGTATTTGTCTTTCTCTGACTTACTTCACTCAGCATAATACCCTCTAGTTCCATCCACGTCATTGCAAATGACCAGATTTCATTCTTTTTTATGGTTAAGTAATATTCTATAATATATATATCCAACACATCTTTATTCATCTGTATGGAATTTTAAAGGTATGATTTTTTTTACCTTCTGACTTCCATCATTTCTTATGAGAAGTCAGGTGTTACTGTTGCTCCTTTGAAAGTAGTTGTCTTTTTTTTTTTTTTTTTTTTAATCTGGCTACTTTTAAGATTTTCTCTGTCTTTAGTTTTCAGCAGTTTTATATCAGGCTATGATATATCTAGATGCATTTGTCTTATATTTATCCTATTGGGATTTGCTAAGCTTCTAGAACCTGTGGCATGATCTGTTTTTCAATTTAGGGAAATAATTGGCTATTAAATCCTAAAATTTTGCTCCTGCTTTATTCTATCTCCTTTCCTTCTGGGATTCTAATTATAAATTGGAACTTCAATTCCATATATGTTAGGCCTTTTCCCTATGCCTCACAGCTCACACGTGGAGAAGACTCAGTGGCTCTACCAGCACCAAGTGAATGGACCTGTTGGCACATTGTAGCCCATTTCATCATGTGCACTCTTTGGAAAGCTTTTCCGTAAATTTTCTCTGTGCTTCACACAATTCCCATCCTCTGTCTTTCTCCTTAAACACATTCCAAGATATTTCCTTGTGCCAAAGACAGTGACCATCTCACTCTCTCTTTTGTTGACCTTATAGCCCGCTGTTACAATTGTTCCCAGGAAGGTGCCCTGAACAGCCAGGGAGGGTCCTGGGCCAAGACTTTGCATCTCACAGTTTTAGGGCTGTCAAAAGAGCATGCCAGGAAAAAGGAGTATAATTAGTAGGGAGGATAAAATAAAGCAACTCTGGATGGAGTTAAATAACTGAACTTTTTTCACCATGGGAAGAGAAGATAGCCACAAGCCCTTCTGGTCGTTAGGAAGGTTACGTTGTCTTTAAACGATGCCAAATATGATTTGATTTTTTTAAAAAACCATTGTCGTAACCACCCCCTTCCCCAAACAAAAGAAAAAGAAGAAAGTCAGTCCTGTGTACTCTGTGTATATCTCCTCGTGTTTGCCTCGTAACAACCCAGTGACATACATTTATTATCTCTGCTTTAACGTTTAAATGGGATAACAGAGGTGGTAAATGGAACACACAGGGCTTGAACCCAGAATTGTCAATCTCTTTTCAAGTCCAGGCACCACACAAAAATCCCACCTCCTTAGTGTTCTCCTTTACCTTCTCTCTCTTTTTGCCTTCCCAAATCACATTCTGCAGATCTAGTGAAAATCAGGTGACAACGGACCAGTGTCCCTTCAGTGCCCATAGACTCTCCACATAGCTCTGACCTGTGGGGAGCAGCACCCCAGATCACCCAGTAATGGAGTCCTGGCTCTTGTGCTTGCATTTGTGACGGCCTTCCCCAGTGCACTCACCCTTTCCTCTGTGACTGGGCAAGATTTCCACGTCCATCCTCAAGGACTCTTTCCTTCTCACAATAATGAAGACTGTGAAGGCAAGACACTTGTTTAATGAAAATAGACACCTTTCAACGACAAAAACAAGCAGAAGAGTGGAGAAGGGGTCACAGATGGCGGCAAAAGCAAAGGCGCTTTGGACCAGGGGTCGGTTTTGTGTGTGTGTGTGTGTATGCTCACAACCCCCTGGAAGGGTGTGGATGTGTGCTTGTGTGTACTGTGTTGGCTGTGAGCATGGACTAAACCACAGAAAGGGCTGAACGGGTATGACAGGGGTGGATGGGCGAAGGAGAAGGGGCCCTCAGGTGGGGAGGCAGAGCGGGCCTGTCCGTGGCAGCGCTCACGCTGACATCTGATTCTGGGCAGGCCGCCACCCGTGTGCTCACCATCCTGCCACTCAGCCTGAAGAGACGCACCGTGTTTACTCGTCCGGAAGGCCCGGCTCAGGCTGGCCTCTGCCTCATTGGACAGGCCTTCACAGCCATCAGCCGTCAGCATTCCACAGGCCTGTCACACGGCCCAACACCCACCACTATTCCTGGGAACCTGAGAGCCCCCAAGTTCCTTCTCAGGGTGCTCAGGGTCTAGGGAGGAGCTCAGGGCCTCTCTCTTTTCTCCCTTCTGTGCTCTCCCAAGCTGCGCAGACACACCCCTTAGGCACCCCTCGATGGAACAGAGAGCCCCCAGACACCCAGCAGCCAGGAATTTCCTTCTCCGCCGGGGCTGCCTCCAAGTCAGGTGTGAGGGCTGGGGGCCTAAGGGGTGAGGCTGCTAATCAGTTAGGAAACCCTGATTGCATCTTAATAACAAATGCAAAGCACCCAAGAGCAGCAATTTGCAGTAATGGGAAAAATCAGCAGGTCCCTGGGGTTTGACAGGAAGTAAACACTCTCCAGGCTCAAATTGGGGGGAGGAAAAATCATTTGTGAGAGTGCCCTGGCAATGCTCAGTGCTGCTGGTGCTTTCAGGACTAAGAGGGGAGAGACTGGTGTTGGAAGAGAATGAGATGAGGGAGACCCAGGGAAGGCCAGGCTGAGTCTAGAGCCTCCACCCTCCCAGCCTCACCCTGTGAGAACATTACAGTCTCTCCCCACGCCATCTGCCAAGTGCCCACCAGAAACAAACCAAAAAGACCACTGCTGCCAAAATCTGGCCAAGCCAGTATATTTGACTCAAAGCATCCCTGGTTGAGGAGTGACCAGGAAAAGGTTCATTGTTCCCCCACCAGCCTTGCACTTACTGTACACACATCTAGTCAGAGTGGGGCTGGAACCTCACCTTAAAATATCTCTACCCTGCGGGAGACTCTTTTCTCTTACACCCTCCCTGGAATGGAAAGGAGACGTTATTCACACTAGAAGGTGAAATGTTTTTCACAGCATCCATTTTTCTTCCTCTTTGAAAATGTTCCCAGCACCGAATACACATATTTTCCTTACATGTAATTTGATTTGGATGGTTTCTTGACCTGCATCCAAATCGAGCTGCGGGTAATTATTACTGTCACTATTGTTATTAATACTGATATTTATCATAATCTCGCAAATGCCAGGGACAGCCCTTAATCTTGCTGTTTTATTTGGCTGAGAGGAAAATGTGACACACTGGCCTCCCGCCCAGTTTATCTTCTTGTATTCACTTTTACCCAACTCCTACTAGGTGAGTAATTAGCCCATTTACCAGTGATCTTCACTCAGCTGTAACCCTGAATTTCATTCGGAGGATAGAACCAACACCAGCAGTGGAAGTGACAAGAAGTCAGTTTTATCTCTGTATAATGAGAAAATATCTCATCATTAGGGCTTCTAATCAGATGCCTTGTGAAGTAGCGAGCTCCCTGTCACCAGAAGGATTCAAGTAGAGGCCACAAAGATCATCCTTCAGGTATGCTATTGAGGGAAATCATGAATTAGGACCTTGGTTCTCAAAGTTGAGGTCTATCAGAGTCACCAAAAAGGCTTGTTCTCAAGTTGCCAGGCCCCCCTCCCAGACCTGGTAATTCAGTAAGTCTGAGGCAGGACCCAAGCACAGCATTTCTAACACATATTCAGATGATGCTGTGATGCTGCTGGTCCAAGGACACATTTTGAGAACCACTGAACTCAGGGGAGGGCCAGAACAGATAAGGATTTTATGATACTACAAAAGAGGAATTATTGACTAAGAAGATCAGGAGTGACTGGCGAGGGTAAAGGGACAAGGTGTGATGGTTCTCTTATGGACTTCATGTGCTTATGGACTTCATGTGGACGGTTGGCAAGACAACTCAGTCTTCATCTTTTAGCACCATCGTTTCTCCACAGATTACCTAATTTATCCCACAAATGCTTAAATGTTGGCTCAGCGTATCACTGGAAACTTCAAATGCCTCATTTGGTTCAGGCGGGAAACCACACGCATTCATACAAAGAAGCCCCTGGTGTTTACTCTCCCTGAAATAACTGTACACCTTCTGGCTTCATTGCCTTAACAACAAAAATAGAACAATAAAAAAAAAAGTCCTTTCCCTTGACATGTGATGAGCCAACATGGCAACACAACCTTGTCTTGTGATTTCTGATCCTCTGCTTCTTTCAGAAGCTCTGAAATTCCCTGGAACAATGTTTTGTAAAAGCCACGTATGAGCCTCCCAGGCAGCCATCAAGGAGAATAAGGAAAGAAGAATGACCCAATAATGCCTAGAAAAATGCACCCCTGCATGTGGGCTTCCTGACTGCAGAGCGTTTTTTCCTCACGCATCACCATATTTGAGTCCCACAAAACTGTGCAGGATGGATAAGACAGGTATCATTGACTCCATTTTACTGATAATGAAGCGGACACTTGGAGAGTTTCTGAATCACCCAAAGGTTGTCCAGGATACATCAAACATTGCAGAAGAAAAAAATCGGGTGTTCTGACTCCTGGATCAATTTTTTCAACTACCTCACCGAGCTGCTCTTGAAATAAAGCAGTAGGCAAAGAGGTGAGTCAGGGAAGATGATGGTGGTAATTGGAGGTTTGCAGGAGCTAGGTAGAGCTACAGCACCTGGACAGCCACCAGCTCTCCTTCCTCCTTCTCTCAGTCTGTCTAGCAAGCTTCTTTACCCACTCACCCACCATCCATCCACTCATCCATCCATCCATCCATCCATCCATCCATCCGTCCAACCATCCTTCCACCCACCCACCCATTCATCCATTCACACACCCATCTATCCATCCATCCATCCATCTATCCACTCACCCATCCATCCATCATCCACTCACACATCCATTTATCCACCCACCCACCCATTTACCCATCCACCCACCCATCCATCCATCCATCCATATATCCATCCATCTCATCTTAAAGATAAAGAAACACACTGTCTCTCTCAAATAAATAAATAAAATCTTTAAAAAGGGAGGTGGCACCTGGATGGCTCAGTCAGTTGGGTGATTGTCTTCCCCTCAAGTCATGATCTCAGGATCCTGGGATCGAGCCCTGTATCACATCTGGCTCTCTACTTAGCAGAGAGTCTGCTTCTCCCTGTCCTTCTGCCTCTCCCCCTGCTTGTGTGAGCTCTCTCTCTCTCTCTCTCAAATAGAGAAATAAAATCTTTTTTAAAACGCTTTAAAAAATAGAGATGAAGAAACAGACCCAGAGAACTGAAGTGCTTTGTTCAAGATCATACAGTTAGCAGCAGAGTCAGGACTAGAAATAAAAATGCAAGTCATCTTCTGACTCTCAATACAGACTATGTCCTATATCACTTTGCATGAGAATGGGAGCAAGTGCAATATTTGGGTAAATTTGCTGATGTCCTTTTTCCCTGTGTTTTCTCTTATACCATGTCTCCTCTCTTCATTCTAGAACTACTTTGATAGTTTATGCTTAATACCTGAGTGAAGGAAAAAGATACAAGAACAAAGTCGCCCCTAGGGTACTCAAGGTACCAGACAGATATTCCTGCAGGGGGTGGGCAACTGTCTATAGAAACTGTTTGAGCCCCCCCACCCCCGAAAATCAGCATGTCAGTGGTACCAGCATGGTAGTCCAATTTCCTATAAATCTGACAAAGAAATACTGCTCCATCCAGTGGAAGTGATTTTCTCACCCAGCTACCCTTCTAGAATCAGAACCCCACTCTGAAGTGCAAGGTCAGGGACCCTCAGGTATTTGGTACTCTCACATGGAGTAAAGGGTCAGACCGTGCCCCAAAGGAGAGAACTGGGGATGGAGCTTACATGCCTTTCAGGGGCCAGAGGAGGATTTAGAAAGGTGGGAAGGGGGATCCCTGGGTGGCTCAGTGGTTTGGCGCCTGCCTTTGGCCCAGCGTGCGATCCTGGAGTCCCGGGATCGAGTCCCACATCAGGCTCCTGGCATGGAGCCTGCTTCTCCTCCCTCCTGTGTCTCTGTGCCTCTCTCTCTCTCTCTCTCTCTCTCTCTATGTCTATCATAAATAACTAAATCTTTTTTAAAAATTAAATAAATAAATAAATAAATAAATAAATAAATAAATAGGTAGGAAGAAGATACTTCAAAGTGTGGGGCTCCCTGAAGCAAAGGGCCCGGGGTAGGGGTTCCCTTTATCCAGGTCTTAGGGCAGTCCTGCCCCAGACCACACGGGCAGGGGAACTCAATACAACATTGGAGACTTGGGGCATTAAAAATATATGATGATATAAAAGCAAGATAAAGATTTCTAGGTTTAAGGAGGAGGGAGAAGGGAGCTGAAAGGGAAGGGAAGAAAGCTGAGATGCTAATGGGTCCTGATTTCTGCTCAGCCAAGTAGGGAAGTGAGGGGAAGTAGGGACAGAAACCCCTAAGTTACAGAGAAGATGTGCCCCTGGGCCTGGGGCAAGCCACCGTGGCTTCCCACCTCACGCTCCACCTGTCTGTCATTCCTGGTGAATTGAGGAATGGAATAAATATCTGGGAAGTGTATCGAGGTGGCTGGGTTTGTAGCATCTCTCAGAAGCCCCGTCTCAGGGTCACTAGGGACCAGTGATGTATTTTTCTATGATCCCAAGAGTGAGGGAGGTATGGTAGAGAGGGAGGGAGACAGGGAGACAAGGAGGCAGAGAGAGAGACAGAGAGAGAGAGCACTAGCAGGTTTGGTCATCAGAAATGAAGGAGTCCCAGCAGAGACACGGTTAAGGAAGAAAGGCGTCTCAGCAGAAGCCAGACGGGAGAACAGCCAGGCTAAGAGGACCTCCTGCTCCCCAAGCCTCTACATTCCCAGGCTGTATGCCTTCTGGAGAACAGAGTCAGCCATGAAGAAAGAGAGGAGGATCCCAATTTGGCTAAGAGTAAGTTTTCACCACTTGGCTAAATGGAGGCTCACAGTAGAAGTTAAATTGTGACCCAAATACCAAAAAACAAGTTTGACAACGCTGTCCAGCATCTCCCCACAGGTTTATAAGTAACACTAGTTGGTATTAAAGGCTGCAGAGTCACTGGCTTTGTTCTAGTCTTGACAGGTGTGAAGCAGGAAGCCAAGGCCCAGGCACACTGGCCCACCTTGACCTCTGCTGAAAGGATCCTTTGTCCCAGTCTCCAGCAGGTAGGTTCATGGGTGGCCCTGCACGGGGCATGCTGTCACTGGTGACTGGTGAGGGTGGCGTGTGTGTGTGTGACTTGAGGCATCTGCTGAAGCCATTTCATAACCTGACATGAATCCTGTCACCTGCTGTCCTCAGCAGTGAGGACGTTCTTGTTTTCTCATGAAAAAGCCTGGGTCACTTGAGGACAGTTCTCACAGCAACCCAGCTGGCCTTTACCTTTGTGTCACCCAATTCCCTGTGTTCCCTCCAGGGGCGATGGCCATCTTGTCACTGCAACAAATACACTGTAACTGAACTAGTTAGGAGGATTAAAAAAAAATCTTTGTGACCTGCTAAATGATGCCTTGATCCCTTGTCCTCTTTCAAAAAGGAAGAACACAACTAATACAGTCTAACAACACGGTCTAACTGAGATTACTAAAAAGAAAGGAATTTAAAAAAAATAAATAGAATTGTGATACAAAGCAGCCACATATGTTGATATTAAATCTACAAGGAGAGAACGTGCCTTCCAAGCAAGGTTTAGGGGAAGAGCATCGCAATAGAAGGGTAATTAGGTCAGATCACATGCTCATTACGTATAATGTAAGTCGTATGTGGAGAAGTGTAGCAACTCACATCATGTCAAGAAGCTTATCAGGTCAACCAGAGTCACTTAGGAAGCTGCTCTTGATGCTGCTCCTCATCCCCAGCACCACCCGAGTTCTGTGGGCTATGTATAAAGAAAATATAAATTGTCTTCACCCTCACATCAATGACAATCTAATTTAGGAGTCAGGTTCTTACCTGTAGGTAACAACTGGGGAACAATACAAAAAAATATATTATAATTAGTAGACACAATAAAGATAATGGCTGACACACATTAAGTCCCAGGTCCTTTTTTGGTAAGCATTTTACATAGGTCATTTCTAAATCCTTAGAAAAGCAGGTAAGTGCTATTATAAAGCTGATTTTATAGAAACAGAGACTGAGAGATTTGATCTGGCCCAAGGTCCTGTGGTCAGTAAGACAGACTGGAAGTCAGGTCTGCTGGACTTCAGAGCTCTGAAGCCCTCTCCTGTTCTGGGCAGGTGTCAATGAAAGAAACAGAGACTGTGTGGTGCTGGTTCAGAGAAGGCGCAGCACAGAGCACCAGACAAAAAAGGCCATAGGGCACCAGGTGCACTGCGTACACCAGGAGTGCCTGAAGCCTGGCCTGAACTGGGACCAAGGTAAAGAGAAAACTCTGGCAGCTGGACTAAGGTTTGGTGGTGTGGGAAGACTATGAGTTCTGGACAGCTTGAGCTCCATTCCCACATCAGTCTGACTGGGACCAAAAAGGTAAGGAAATTTGCAACGTCACACAGGTCCCTGAATCGTGAAAGGTGGTAAGTAAACAAGATATTGTCCAACTCTGGTCTTGAGAAGAGAGGTCAAAGGAGGACACAGCATAGCTCAGGATTCAAGTGAAATTCTAGAAGCTTATCTCCTCTGTAAGAGCCTCTTTGATTGGTTATATTTGTGCACCCTGAGGATCATCAGATGGGCACAGACTGTGATACCCAAAACCCCTTGAGATGGGCACGCTTCACCTGCTCTGTGGATGGATGCTAAGGTTCCACACTTTTCCATCCAAGGCCTTAAACTATCTTGAAGTAACCCAGATCTCAATGATAGGTTAAATAAATAAAGTGTTGCATCTCAGTCATGTGAAACCAGACTCTGAGAACCTCTCCAGACTTAGGGAGGTAAGAGGTGAGCCTGGGAGATAAAGATGGGAGGGAAGGGTGAGAATAATCCTGTGAAGGATGAGGCATGTGAATCCAGGAGACCAAATTCTTTTTCTGTGTCACAAACTTCCTTATTCATTTAGTGGGAAAGACGTTTAAGATCATGTTTCTGGCAACTTTCAGACAAATTTCTAAGTAAAATTCCAAACTCCTCTAGTGTATTACATATCTATACTAAAAGCAATCATCATTTTATCCTTAATATTTTCAACAGACACTGCGCTAATACTCTGCATGCATTTTCTTATCTGATATCCTAATGCCTCTCATAGGTAGGCATTCTACCTCTTGTCTACAGGTGAGGAATAAAGGGGACAAAGAAGCTAAGTAATTAACCCAGAGGCAAATGGCTGGGAAATGCCGAACCCAAAGCCTTAGCTCTTAACTGGCTCTGATGGTAGTGTGATTACCAAGTGACTCTGCTCCCTCTGTGCATAATGGGCTGTGTCCATAATGAAACAAGATTGGTTCACACAAGTCACTTCTCCTCATAGTGGGATGCAGTTTAATGTACGACCTAGTGTCTGCTCTCAAAAGTTGCCCTCGCAAGCTGCAAGACCAATTCCAGCAACGGAAAAAAAAAATCTAATATGGAATATTTAAGAAACAGTTAGAAAGTAAGTATTCAGAGTCAATAGCAATTTGTTGAGGTACATTTTATATATAGTAAAAGGTGCAGATCCTAAGTGTACAATTCAGTGAGTTTTGGTAGAAGTACATACCTGTATAACCAGCAGCCAATCAGGATACGGAATACTTCCATCATCCCAGAAATTTCCATTTTCTTACCCCATAGGCAACGGCTATTCTGATTACTATCATCATAGATTAGTATAGAACTAGTACAGAACTTCATATAATTGAATAATACGGTACACCCTTATGTATCTTGCTTTGTAGGTCCAGCATATATTTTTTAAGATTTTATTTATTTATTTGAGAGAGAGAGAGAATAAAGGGGGCAAGGGGCAGGAGGAGAGGGACAAGCAGACTCACCACTGAGGGAGGAGCCAGTTGCAGGGTTTGATCCTAGGACCCTGAGATCATGACCTGAGCCAAGTCAGACACTTAATCAACCATAGGCTCAGTATATTTTTGAGAGTCACTTGTATTGTGGGAAGTAACTGTTTATTCTTTTTACTGCTGAGTAATATTTCCTGGTATGAACACACCACGATTTGATGGACATTTGGATTGTATCCAATTTGGGCTGTCATGAATAAAGTTGATATATCATTCTCATGCAACTCTTGCATTGGCATATGCTTTCATTTTTCTTGAGCTTACACCTAGCAGTGGAATGCTGAGTTGCTGAGGAGGCATAGGTTTCACTTAAATGGCCTTGCCAGAGAGTTTCCCCAAGTGCTTTTACAACCACGAGAGTTCCAGTTGCTCCATCGCCTTGTTTGTATTTGATGGTGTCAGATTTTAACTTTAGGCATTCTAGTGAAATGGTATCTCATCATGGTTTTACTTTGCATTTCCCTTATGCTCTTGAGCACTTTTTCTCTGTGCTTGCTTGCCATCACTCACCTACCTTCTTTGGTGAAATGCCTGTTCCAATCTTTGATCCAGTTGTTGTTGTTCTTGGACTATTTGTTTTCTTGAATGTTGAGGGTTCTTTGTATGCTCTGGATAAAAGTCTTTTATCAGGTGCATGATTTTTAAATGTTGTTTTCTAAGTATATGACTTGTCTTTCTACTCTTTCAACAATCTATTCCTAAGAGCAGGAGTTCTTAATTTTCATGAAGTCCAATTTGCCATTTTGTTTTATGGTTGGGCTTTGGTTGTTGTAACTAAAAATTCTTTTCCTAAACCAAAGTCACAAAGATTTCATCTTATGTTTTTCCCAAAATTGTAAGAGTTTAAGGGTTTTTATTTCAGCCTATGATATCCATTTTGAGTTTTTTTTTCTGTGATATGAGATACAGATCAAAGTTAATTTTTTATTTTACATATGAACATCTACTTGTTACAATACCTTTGTTGGAAAAAAAAAAACTCTCTCCTTTCTTCACTGAATGTGTTTGGCATTTTTATAATAAAAAATTGATTGACCGTATATTTGTGGGTCTATTCTGGACTCTTCTATTTCAATGATCTATTTGTCTATCATAATGCCAATATCTTAATTACTATAGCTTTACAATAAATCTTAAAGTCAGATGGTATAAGTCTTCCAAATTTTTTGTTCTTTTTCAATGTTATTGGGCTACCCTAGGTCATTTGCATATAAATTTTAGAACCAGTTTATCAATGTTTACTCCCCTCCAAAAAAAGTTTTCTGAGATTTTGATTAGGAATGCACTCAATCTATTTGTAGAGAACTTATATCTTAACAATATTGAATCATGAATCAAGAGAGTCCATGAATATGATATATCTCTCTATTCAGTTAAGTCTTCTTAAATATCTCTTAATATTATTTCATAGTTTCATTAAATCTATTTATAAATATTTTATGTGTTGGCACTATTGTAAATAAATTTTTATTTTTTAATTTTTTAAAGATTTATTTATTTGTTTTAAAGAGAGAGAGGGGGCAGGGGGAAGGGACAGAGGGAGAAGGAGAGTGTCCCAAGCACTTGGTGCTAAGCGAGCCTGATACAGGGCTAGATCTCACAACCCTGAAATCATGACCTGAGATGAAACCAAGACTCAAACACTTAACTGACTTAGCCACCCTGGTGCCCCTTGTAAATAAATTTTTAAAGTTCATTTCTAAAATTGTTTGCCATTAATATATAAGAACATAACTTATTTATATATTGCCCTATATCCTACAAATCTGATTAATTTATTTATTATATCTAGCAGTTGTTTCATAGATTCCTTAAGATTTTCTATGTATACAATCATGTCATTTGTATCTAAGGACAGGTTATTTCTTCTTTCTTCTTTTGCAATCGTTACACCTTTTGTTTCTTTCTTTCTTTTTTTTTTTTTTTTACTTACTAGAGTGACCAGGACCTCCAGTATGACACTGAATAGAAGTGATGAAAGCAGATAATTTTGTTCTGCTTCTTACCTTAAATGCAATGTGTTCAACAGTCCACTAAATATGATGTTATCTGTAGGATTTTTGTCTTTTCTCTTTTAAGAGGCAAAAAAAATTGTTTTAATAAAAGAAGAAGGAAATTTTGTTAAAAATTTGGTTTTGTTAAAAATTTGGTTTTGTTAAAAATTTAGTTGTTAAAAATTTTTCTCTATAAATGGTTGTTGAATTTTGTGAAATGCCTTTTCTTCATCTCCTTACCTATTTTTGTGTCTAAACCGAGGTTCTAAATATTTCTGCCAGTTATTTAACATGTCCTAATATGTGTAGTCTTCCAGGCAAATTTGCTGACCATCACAGCATGAAGCTGGATTCATAAGACATGGACAAAATCTGATATTTCCCAACAGCTGTACTTTTGTGTGGTACCTTCTGTTTTCACTCAGTAGTGTTCATTATGGGAGTATCCTTAATTTTGAGGCAGATTATTCTAGAATTACACATCTGTTAGAAATAGTTACTGCACAGTTCTTTTTACCTATCATATTTCTTGAGATAAATGTAGCAAAGCTTCAGAACTTGGCTTGTTTATCAGAATCGATTCACAACCCGAAGAAATGCAGAACTTTTGCAGGCCCTTCCACTGTATCAGAAGTCATATAGCCAAGAAAGGAAGTGAAGTACTGAGATGTGCTATGGGGCATCCAAGTACAATGTTATCTGTGGATCAACCTGACCAAACCACACACATTAGAGGGCGGTTCAGAAAGGAAGTTATACCCTTGCCAGCCTAGATTTGGCTAGAAAACAACTACCTCATCCCCAAGGATTGCTAAAAACTTCTTATACTCTTCCCTTAACAATTGTCACTCAGTCTCAAAAGGTGATATCCATATCATTAGACATGACATTTAGATGCTTGAAGCCAAGCCTTAAGAGTTAGCTTTTTCTCTCTACAGCTTCATACTTTATACCTATTTTTTCCTCCTTGGTTTTTTTTTTTTTTCATTTCCAGACTTTTCTGTCAACTAAACATACCAAGTCTATGTGGAAAGTAACTTTTGTTGATGACTACAACATAACATATGCTCAAACTAGACTTTTCTGAATGATCAACTGGAGAACATTCTCATTAAAATGACACATTCAAGTCTCAAAATACTCTAGAAGAAGAATTATTTTGACATTATCTTCAGGGTTAAGTCACTATAAAAACCAGCAACGTCACTTTAGGTCTGAATTTTGTGCCCAGTGAGAAAATCCTGCAAAACTATAGGGAACTGGGGTCAAATAAGTTTAGGAAGGGTGTCACATTAGTACATCCCCTTGGAAATTCACAAGACATCCTTGTGTATCAAAAGCTCTCCATGTACTCTTTAATCTAGTATTGCCCTTGATTTTTTGGACCATGGAAACTATTGTTTGGGTTGGGTTGGGTTGGGTTTGGTATGATTTGATTGACTAACACCTTTTAACTCTCATTGCACAAAATACATTTTAACACTGTCACTTTACCTTCCGTGTTCATTAGTACTTTGTATGTTCAGTGATTCATTCTATAAAAGGTAATCAATCCCCCTTCAGGGGGCCATTTAATATTTGGTCATCACTAACATCTTTCAAGTCTGATTTTGCCCTCATGGTTACAGGGATGGTGGGACACCCCTCAGAAGGATCACATATAGGTCTCTGACGTGGCTTGATAGTTAAGAAAGTTGAGAGTGGAAGGAGGATAAATGTTTTGCCATAGAAATTATAGATAGGATGAATGGAAGTGGAGGAAAGAAGGAGAAATAAGGGAGAGGGGAAAACGCATAAGCATACTGACTGTAGAGGAGGAACATTGTCTCTATGGGAGATTGTCTGGTCACTCTTGAAGGATAGACTTGACCCACAATGGGTCAATAACCTTTATGCAGATAATTGATGTGGCTTACCCCTCCCTTTAGTATGTGCAAACCATTCTGATCATAGGCAATGATCTACTTCTTTTGCTTCTTCTGCCATCTTTTCTTTTGGAGAAAAGAGGGTAGTTTAGTTGAGTTTTTATTGACAACTTATTTTCTTAAATATGAAACTTCCTGATTCATTCTAGCCTGTTTTAATTTTTTTCTATATCTCACTGTATGTTTCTCTCTGTATAGAGAATTTAAGGTCTAGGCCAGTGCCATCCAATAACGATATTGCAACAAGGGAAGCATTCTATATTTGAGCTGTCCAATATGGCAGCCACTGTTCACATGTGGCCATTGATGACTTGAAATGTGACTAATGTGACTGAGGAACTGAAGTTTTCATTTTAGTGAATTTAAGTTAAATAAATACATATCTATGTCCAGTGGCTACTGTTTTGGAGAGTAGATCTGGATGCTAGACCCTTGAGGAGAAAAGAAATAATCTTTATGATATAGCATTGAGATGACTATACCAGATTCTGAGTACTACTATCTTCTAAGCCTACTATTAGTTTCTTTAATTTTAGACTAAACCATATATGCCATAGTAAATCTGAAGATAACACGGTTTTCTGCAGTATCCGTGTTTCTGTGTATACAGACACTATTTCTCCTAGTTACTTGACTTTTAAAATATCTAGGAGGCTGTGTGTGCAGTAAATGTAAAGGGCTTTGGAGTTACACAGACCTCATTCCACCACTTAAAATCAGTAGTCCTTTACCCACTTTCCATCTACAAGGCTGCAGCAAGAAGTGTGATACTTCTGTCATGCGACTTTCCTCCTCTCTCTCCCTGGCATAATTCAGTTGTCTAGAGAAGACATACAGCCCAAATTGATCCAACTGGTCTTCTCCCTGGGAAATTTAGAAGACGGGGTGGGGGAGGGCAGGGGATGGAGAAAGATCAGAGGCTTCAGGTGGCTGAATCTATACCATTAACACTGCTCATTGTTAGTGTCCTTGTTTTAAAATAGGGACCACAAAACTTCAGTGGAACCAGTGTGCAAGAGAGAATGATGCAGATAGGCAGAATGGGGCACAAATAAGAGATGGAATAAGGACAGTGAGAGTCGCTTACCTATCTGTCAGTCATAACAGTGCTCACCAATACCTGGTTCTCCTCTCCTTTCCCAGCCAGGGTAAGATTACATTTCCCATCTCCAGCATTTCAGCAGGGCCACGTGACTAGAAGTAACATGTTGTAGTTTCATGGCCATTTCTCACTTCCCCTGCGTGGGTACATTAAGAAGCCTAGTATTGAGACAGAAGACCCAACAGCATCAAAGAAGCTTGAGTCTCGGAATCTCCATGTGAAGGGCAACTGCCCTGAAGTACTACCCAAACCTGCAGGCCAGGGGGAATAACATTTGTTGTCTTAAGTCACGGAGATTTTGAGGAGGTTATGGTGCATAACGTGGCTTCTTCTGGTTAATAATTGCTCTGAGTTTTAGTTCCCCCATCTGTGAAATGGGACTAAGACTGCTCTGTCAGAGCAAGCATCGCTTCTTTGTTCTTAGGCAGATATGATCTCAAGGTCTGGTTGATTCTAGTACAAAGTCCACCAGGCACTGCACTGCAAGGTCTGGTTGATTCTAGTACAAAGTCCACCAGGACTTTGCGTGATACACTCAGCGCAAATCCAATATCATCTGAAATACATTCACATCAGCATGAGGAGTTCAAGCCACTCTCCAGAGGCACCCATTGCAGAATTTTCCTGTCAGGGAAGGCATTAGGGGGTGAGTGAGGTTCAGGCTGAGACTGCTGGTACTACTGTGGGAGCTGTAGCATCCTCATAGAAAACTGGAGCAAGCACCCAGGACTCTGTGTGATGCTCCCCTCCTTCATCTTGCTACTGGCAGATGGGCAGTGACTCACAGAGCCAGCCCTTGAAAGAAAGGAATTGGCTCTGCCAGCTGGTGCCTAAGAGAAAAAAAAGAATGAAAAAACAAGGCTCCTGTAAATCTGCTAGCAACACCAAAGCAGGCATTGGACATCCTTCCCATATCACCACACACTCCCCTCAGGCTGACCTGTGCCTCCATTTCTGTTTAGCTTCACATCCATGGAAATTTGGAGTGTTCCTATCAGTGTACATGTGTATGTAAGGAAACTTCTGTCTGGGATGTGGTAAAAGGAATCCCTTGACATTCTTTTTTGAGTTCTGCATGACACTTATTGCATTTGGTATAAGAAGCCCTACTGTCATGGTGATAGTTTGCTCTCCAAGCCCAGAGTGCTCAACTCATCAGAAAGACACATTTATGAGGTGCAAGTTTGAAAATGGCAATAGGTTGGTTGAGCTGATAACCTGCAGAATCAATCTTATTGTTCTATTGTCATCCACTAAAGACCCAAAAGAGAACAGTTCCCAATAGTTAGGGGCTTGTCTTTCTTTCCGAAGTGGCCATTGGTCAGTGGTTTAGCCAGGAGCCATAAGATCTGTGAAGTTTAGGAGACCACACATTCTTTGCACAGGTCAAGAGTGCCCTTCAGATTTCACTGTGATAGCAGTCCTCACAATGATTGGCCAAGCCTTCAGAAGAAGAAAAGCATGGCTGGCCAGAGAGCAGATGCTCTCTCCTATGTGTCTCCAATCTCTGCCCAAGCCCAGATGCACTTGCTTCACACTGGAGTCTCTCATGTGTTCTGGCCACTGCCACAGGACAGGCAGAAATGGACGAAGAGAATAAAAATTGGTCAATCCTCACCTTCATTCATTCTTATCCATCCCCAGGATCTCATCTACTGACATCTACTGTCCATTCATCACTTCTTGCTAATGGGTCTTTCACTGGGTGGGGAGGAGGTTGTATTTCCCAGAAATTTTTTTTTATCAAGTCATGATCCCCAAAGCTTAGAGCCCAGGGCTAGAAATGTGCGTGTGCTGTACATAATCTTTCTTACAACGGAGCCTCGGCCCTTGAAGGCTGTGTCTCAAAGACTGAAGCCAAACTGAAAAGAGAATTTGTGTATCTGTTTGTGGTTTAGAAGGTCAGAGACGCCATTTCCTTTCTCTGGAGCCTGAGAAGGGCTTCCCGCTTCTCTCTCAAGGAGCATTTCATTTGTGGGTGAGAGGCATTTGTTTATATTAACAGCATCATATAAAATTAAGTGAGAGGCTGGTTATTTCATTTCTAGCACATCAGAGTTCTTATATAGTGCAGTTATTCAGAGTGTATTTTGTTATTTGTTTTCTTTTTAATCTCAAGGGGGATTTGAGTGAGGTTAACTCTCAGTTATTCAGGTTATTTAGCTTGTGTGCTGGCAGCTGAGTTGGGCCTGGAGTGAAGAGTAGCTAAAGGCAGGCAGGTGTTGAAGGTGCTGTGACAGAAGAGAGGACTTGTCTGGACCAGCGGTTGAGGAAAGGAAGAGGAAGGATAAAAGACCAAGAGACTGGATGTCAAACTTGTTGACAGATTTGGTATGGAACCCTAAAAGCAAGAAAATAAAGTCTAGCGTAGCCTTCATACCATTGAAATGTAATGCAACCCACAAACATAATTATACATTGTGTAGTAGCCATACTAAAAAAGTAAAAAGAAATAGACGAGTAATATTATTATTTTGATATTATTTTTCATGAAACCCAGTATGTCCAAAATATCATCATGTAAAATTAATAGTTTGCCTAATTTTTTTCATGCTAAGTCTTCCAAATCTGGAAGACTGCAGAACAGATTAACCATATTCCAGGTGTTCAGTAACCACACATGGCTGGTGGCCCCAGTAATTGTCAACAAGGGCCAAGAGGACTAGAAGAAGGTAGTGAGAAATATATGGGAAAAAATCCTTTGTCCAGAGAAGAGTTTGATAAGTTTTTGCCATGTTATGTTTTGGATCATTGTGGGATGCCCAAAAGATGGTCAGAAGGAAATTAGATGTGGAACTGGTGGTTGGGATGGGCAGATGGAGAAGACTGGTGAAGGCAATTCTGGGGTAATAAAAATCCCATTACTATATTCTGAAATACATGTTGCATGAATGCTTAGACATTGTTCTTCATTAAGATTTAGCATCTTGACAGATGCACCCACAAGAAAAAAGGGCTAGTGGGACTTGGGTGGCTCAGTCTGTTAAGCATCCCACTCTTGATTCCAGTTCAGGTCATGATCTCAGGATCCTGAGATTGAGCTTTGGGTCTGCACATTGGGCTCCGTGCTCAGCAGGGAGTCTGTTTGAGATTCTCTCTCTCCCTCTGCCCTTCCCCCTGCTGCAGGTTCTCTCTCTCTCTAAAGAAAATAAAGAAATAAATATTAAAACAACAACGACAACAACACAAAAGGGCCAGGCCTATCTGAAGAGAGCAGATTTCCCCTAAAGCTTGAAGTACTGGGGGATTATTACTGCCTCTCTGCCAACTTCCTAGTCTTCCTCCAGTCCAACATACATCAAGGATTCAGGTATGAGTGCTTTGCAGATGAACCATCTGATGCTGTAGTTGTTAAGTTCCCAATCTCATTGCCAATGACTGTCACCTCCACTCCTCTATAGCTTCCATGTGTTCCAGAGGGAATCTCCATAATGCAACTTTTCTTCCATATAATCATTGATTCCATTTCCAAATCTCTCTCTCTCTCTCTCTCTCTCTCTCTCACACACACACACACACACACAAGAATGCATAGCAGTTCCTCAATCCTTTTTTAAAAAAATAGAAATATTTTATCTTCTGTTACATGTTTCAATTAAAAGATATATACATTAAAATATCAAAAAGTGCGGAAGTGTATCAAGCAGAAAATGGATGCATTCTTAAGTATTCATGGTTATTTTTTTTCTGTTTATTTATTTATTTATTTATTTATTTATTCTTGAGAGACACAGATAGAGAGAGGCAGAGACACAGACAGAGGAGAAGCAGGCTCCAGGCAGGAAGCCTGATGTGGGACTTGATCCCGTGACTCCAGGATCAGGCCCTGGGCTGAAGGCAGGTGCCAAACTGCTGAGCCACCCAGGGATCCCCCTTTTTTCTGTTTCTTATCAAATAAGGATTTGTCATATCTTATCATACCATGCCGTATCATTTTCTATAATCTGCTTCTTCTCGTAAGAGTGTATTATGGACACATGCCTACACCTCATCCTTTTTAATGGATGCATAGTACTCTATTCTATGGCATACTACCATTTATTTCTCTAATCTCATATTGATGGAAATTGATATTGCCCCAGATTTCTTTTTTGCTGTTATACAATGCTACAAGGGCTATCCTACATACGCCCTGCACAGCTGTCATTTTTGTTCCTTAAGAAACCACTTCTTCAGTGAAATGTTACCATTATCAGTATTAACATTTGGAGGTTCTCAATGAACATTGCTAAACTGATTCATGAAGCTCATTCTCATTTTTATTCTTCTCGACTACTTCTTGAGAGTGTGTTTCCCAACTCCACATTAATGCTGGCTCTTTTCATTCTTTTCAGTTTTATCAATCTAGTAGATGAAAACTACATTATTATATATTACATCTTCACTTCTTTGATTACGACTGAGGTAGAGGATCTTCAAATATGTGTTAAACATTTATATTTCTTGCCTGTTCCTCTTTTTTGCCCATTTCTATACTGAGGCATTGTCTTTGTTTTGCTAAGTGAATGATACCGATATGTTGCCTATAATATACCTTGCAGATATTTTCCAATTGTTTACTTTTGACTTTGAGTGCATTTGCTTAATCTTTCCATTGCTGTTGAAATCAGATTAAAACGATCATGTGGAGAGGCTGGAGTGGAAAATTGGAAGAAGGTGTGACAATGGGAAGAAATAATTCAATGCTTTCCCTTAGTGATTAAGCAGACCTAAAGGAAATATATTGGAGAAATGTGAAGCTGTATGTCTGGTATAAGTCTCATTTTGTGAAAAACAAAATATACATTTGTATTTTATATTAGTCAATAATTGGATCTTTAAACTCTAAAAAGATAGAAAAATAAAGAAGGATATTTTCTCTTCTAGATACAATGCTGATTTTTTCTTCAGAGAAATGCCAGCTGGGGTATAGAAAAAAAAAATGGTCTTGAAAAAGTAACTTTTCTACTTTAGACATAGTGATAATAATCACTGGAAATACTTTGCACTTTAAACAAGTTTCTCCAACATCATCCCTTTTATCACAGATGAGGATGCTGGACTAGACTAAGAATGGCATTTGTTCCAGAATCATTTTTAAGTACATACTCTATGCTAAGTGCTACTAAAGAAGGAAGAATTCCTTGCCAATTGGCATCGGGGGCAATAAAGAAGTTAGGTATTACTCTGAAGTGTATGGACCCAATAAATATAGAAAAGTCCAGTCGCACAGCCCTATAAGGATAAAAAACACAGATGGACAGTGTAGTGCCTCCAGCCTATTAGAGATAAGTGTGGTGAAGTGAAGGATTGAATCTACTAGAAGGATCCAAGCAGTTTTCAGAAGGGGTGGTCCTCAAGCCACATTTGGAGAGAAATGTAGTCAAATTATCCAGAAGCTAAGAAAACAGATTTCAAATAGTTCAGAAGAGAGATAGATGTGATTGCAAAGATCAGAAATTCTGGAAGCACTACCATGTTCAAGATGCTCTGTTAAGTGGATGGTTTGAGATACAAAAATATAAATAGTGAGAACACTCTCTATATAGGCATAAAATGATGAAGGTTACAGGAACTGACACGTTGGTACCCATGGCTTCAATATTGGCCAACCTCTGATGTGACTTCTTTTAAAATAGAATGTGTTTTCAAGATATTATACTAAGAGCTCTCACTCACATGGCCCTTTTCACTTGCTAAGCTCTGTGCCAAGCACCTTGCATATAAGAGCTCATTTAATCCTTATAACAATTCAAGTCTCCCTTTTGCAAGTAAGGAAATTGAGGCACAGAGAGTTGAAGCCACTTATCTGAGGCTATTTAGCTCACAGGTGATGGGGTCAAAATTTGAACCTAAGCTGACATGCATCATCTGTGTTTGTGATCACTGTTCCCCAAGCAGGTACGTTTACTGAGCATTCACTATGTTGCAGGTCTGTGCTAAGAACTTACATGTATGATCTCAACTGCCCTAACCCTGTGAGGCTGTGGGGTCCATATTACAATTGCCCTACCTTTAATAGATGAGAAAACTGGCCTTAGAGTTTATTTGCTTGCCCAAAGTCACAAAGGAGGAAGTGATAGAGCGAGGATTTGCCCCCCCGAGAGAATGACCCTGGAAAAAAACAGAGCTCATAGCACTATCATGGGATAGGAAGGAAGGGACAGTCCCACAGTTTTTGGTGCTGAGCTTACCACATCTGCTGTTCTAGTACTCTTTGAAGCCCCAGAGCAAGTAGATATTTAGAGGACTGTCAGCAAGCATTTGCAGAAGGTGGCAGGACCTGGGAGTGACAGATTTAGCTAAAAGGAAACTGGGGAAAGAAGTATATGAATTTCCTAATTATCTGAAGAGCTGTAAAATAGAGATGGGACTTATTCCCCATGGCTTCAGAAGGAAGCGGGAATTAAGAGGGGTTTTCCAATAGTAAACTCATAAATGGAATAGAATTATGAGCCTTTTGGTACTAGAGGTTTTTTGAGAAAAAGCAGGGGGAAAAAATTGTCAGAAAGTTTAAAGAGGGGAATTCTGTGTTGGAAGCAGAACTGGTTTAAGTTGCCTCTAAGGTCATTCTTCTGTTAGCTTACTGCATCTTAATCATCTTTAAACATACACAGTGCCTTTTAAGTAAGTTAATATATGACTGAAAGGAAACATGGGAAATTCCTTAAAAGCTCTTTCTCCAGCATTCTCTTAACCAGCAGTTGTATGTGTTACCAACTCCTTGGTGCATGTTCACAATGATGCTCCGAAGGAAATAAAAGTGCCTTCAGTATTTACAAAAAAAAAAAAAAAAAAAAAAAAACTAGATCAGCTCAGGTTTCTTGCAATTCACTGTTCAGAGTATTTTGCAACTTGCTAATTCTTTTGAAAATCTGTGCTCCGTGATCCTAACTCGTGGCCTACCTTTCACCAAAATATGTGACAAGTAGCAAATATTCTGGAACAGTCTCCCAATGGGAAGATTGAACAGGGTAGTGTATGAAGCAGTTTCCAAGTAGGAACCCAGAGGCAGCATGTCCCTGTTCATTTCCTCCAATGGCCAAGCCCAGGTTCTGTGGGCTATTCGGCTGTTTCCAGGATAGGAGCACTACCACTTACAAGTTTGACTGCCAGGAGCATCCAAAACACAGCCAGTGCTCACGATGGGCATGCTCTCCAAAGCACAAAAGGTTTATTCTTACTTAGGACTGCCTGATGGCCTGGACGTGAATACTAAGAGAGAGATGATTACACTGGCTTCAGAAGTAATCCCCATCAACCCCAGCAAGATGCCCCAAATAGAATCCTTCCCAAAGGACGGTAGTTCACTTAATTCAGAGAGCTTCTAACACCTCTGACTACATTGTGATGCGGCGTGCCTGCAGCCAGGGCTGCATACTTCAAATCCCTGCTTCATTAGCCGGCTCTCCTCTCTGGCTGCTCTAATCACGGACTATGAACGTTGAAGGCTCATCTTGGTAGGGCTGGCTGGCTGGTCCCGTAACACTCTACCATCACCCAGCTTCTGGGACAGACCTCACAAAATCCCCTTTCCTGTGTCCCGGAGAGAAAGTGAGCTCCCCGAAGGAGAGGAGCTCAATGGCCTGGGCTGAGGCCAGAGTGGGCTTGTGGCCAGATCCTCTGCCACTCCTGGCCTTCCCTCCATTTTGCCTTGTCACCAACTTGTCACTGGACCTATTCTCTCTCTCAAGAGTCCCCCTCTGCCACTCCAAGGCCTGCTATGCAGAGTCACGCACAACTGTGCCAGGGCTCTGCACACACAGCTGTGCTCCCAGGAAGGTACAATGGACTGTGTCCTGGTCCCAGGCCTGCGCTTTCTGTGTGCTCCTGGGGTGGAACAGCTCGTCTTGTTTTCTCCGCTGGAACATGAGAGTGATAACCACTCTCTGGCTGCCCTGTGGAGAAAATGAGGGTGAAAGAAAAAATGGGTATGAAAAACCTTTGTGAGCTGAGAAACATGCTACCATGGAAAACAAGTGATGTGCAATCTTAAAAAGGAAGGAAATTCAGACACACTCTACAAGGTGGATGAACTGTGCCATTCTGCTAATGAAATAAGCCAGTCACAAAAGAAATAGCTCCCTGTGGCTACCAATTCAGGCAACGAATAAAGAAATGAATGCCTGGATGAGGAGGAAAAATTTCCAAAGGAATATCCTAATATTCCAGAATTCTCTCAGGGAAGTCTCTTATAGGTTTCAGAGGTCCCAGATAATATAGGATGGAAGAGAAGCAATGCAGGCCGTAAGTGAAAAATATAATTAAAAAAAAAATCTCTGTTCCTTAGTATTCTTCAATCACTAAAATTTAAACTTTCATTAAGATAATCAGGGCTTTTTTTCCCTTAAATTCCGCATATGAATGAAATTATATGGTATTTGTCTTTCTCTGACTTACTTTGCTCAGCATAATACACTCTAACTCCACCCACATCACTGCAAATGGCAAGATTTTGATGAACACTGGGTGTTATATGTGAGTGACCAATCACTAAATTGTACTTCTGAAACCAATACTACACTCTATGTATAGTAACTAAAATTTAAATAAAAATTTGAAAAAAATCAGATATTTTGTTAAGTGCAAAACAAATCCCATGATAGACCATTTCTGGGTACATATGCAAAGAATTGAAAGGAGGGACTCCAACAGATATTTTTGTATACCCATGTTCATAGCAGCGTTATTCATGGCCGCCAAAAGATGGTGGCAAATTAAATGTCCATGGATAGGTGAACGAATCAACATGTGTTTTCTACTTACAACAGACTATCATTCAGCTTTAAAGGGAAGGAACTTCTGACAAATTCTATGACATGGATGAACCTTGAAGACATGCTGAGTAAAATAAGCCAGTCACAAAAGGACAAATACTGTCCGATTCCACTTACAGGAGCTACGTAACATAATCAACTTCATATAGATAGAGGTAGAATGGTGCTTGCCAAGGGCTGGGGGTACAGAATTTCCATTTTGTAAGATGAAGAAAGCTCTGGACGTTGGTTGCATAACAATGGGAATATACTTGACACCACTGAACTGTGCACTTAAAAACCCCTAAGATAAGGGGCACCTGGGTGGCTCAGTCAGTTGAATGTTTGCCTTCAGCTCAGGTCATGGGATAAATCTCTGCACTGGGCTCCCTGCTCAGTGGGGAGCCTGCTTCTCCCTCTCCCTCTGCCATTTCTCCTGCTTGTGCTCTCTGGCTCTCCTTCTCTCTCTCTCTCTCTCTGTGTGTGTGTGTGTCAGATAAATAACATGTTTTTAAAAATAAAATAAAAATGATTAAGA
Source organism: Canis lupus baileyi (assembly GCF_048164855.1). Taxonomy (NCBI): domain Eukaryota; kingdom Metazoa; phylum Chordata; class Mammalia; order Carnivora; family Canidae; genus Canis; species Canis lupus. The sequence continues at coordinate 12,938,523 of NC_132874.1, forward strand.
TGATAAATTTCATGTTATGTGCATTTTACTACAGCTTAAAAAAGCAAAATAGGACATAAGGGTCCTGCACATCATGCACCCCTAGAGGCCATTTTGTTTTAGGGTAGTTTTCTCTATATACTAAACAATATTTATGGAACTGAAATCTTATCTTGTGCTTCCATTTCTCTCTGAAGGGCTTCAGCAAAGGAAAAGGCGTCCAGCCAGAGAAGAAAGCTTTAATGGATAATGAGGCCACTGGCCACATCATCTTTCATATACTTGGAAGGATCTCTGAGGGATGAAGGGAAACCAGGGCCCTCAAAGTACAAGCAAGCCAAGGAGTTGAGGACACAGTGGAAGTGCTGAGACCACCACCAAATTGCTCAGCTTCTGAGGTTTCCTACCTCTGCTCCTGTTACCTCAGCCCTCCTCACCCAGAGAACAGACTCCTCAATAAAAGGAGCAACATGCTCCCGTCAAACAGCAGGAAAGGCAAGACAGGTTCGTGCTTCTTTTGTTCCCTCTGTGCTCCATCAGCAGACCTCAGCAATTCCTTCGCAGAGAACAGACCACCACTTATGTTCTCCCTACGTCACCAACTTACTTGCCTATGAACCTTTCCTTGGGTCTCCAGGGACTCTTGTTGAAATGGCTTTTGCCAAGGTCAACCAAAGTCAACCATGCCTTTGCTCTTGAAGCCAGTGGCACTTCTCAGCACTCACATCTGCAGCCACCATTCATCCTTTCCTATTTAGCTGTTCCAACATCTCAGTCTCCTGGACTTCCTCTTAGCTCTTGGGCCTCCATTCCATTGGCCCAGCCCTTCTAGTACTTACCATCTCTGTGCTAATGAATCTCTTGCCAAGATTCCACTTCCAAACCATAGATTTTTATACCCAAGGGCCTGTTGAGCATTGCCATTTGAAGCCTCTCAGTATTTCCTGCTACTCCAACCCTCCTGGCATCTCAACAAGTAGTACCACCTTCCTCCCAGGTACAGAAGCCACAACCTAGAAGTCACCCATAGCTTTCTCTCTCTCACCCATACATCTAAATCCTATTGTTTTTATCTCCTGAGTATCTTCGGAATCCACTGACTCCCTTCAATCACATCCCCACTATCTGCTGTGTGGCCTGTGTGGATGCAACAGCCTCATGCTGCTCCAGCTATAATCCTCTTATGGGGCAGGGGTCCAGCAGATGGCACACTGCCATGGGGCCCTCAAAGAATCCTATTTACAAAAGTTATTGGCCGAGTTAAGAGAAACCAACACGTGACAGAGAAGCATCTGGGGTTGGCAACAGTGGGGAGCCATAGGTGCCTGGACCTAAAGGGAGCTGGTTTTATATATAATACTAGAGAGAGAGAGAGAGTCGAAGCTGGGAGAAAGCTCTGCCAGGCAGGAGCTTGGCCAGAGTAACGGAGCACAGCCACTGCCAATCTGAGTCTGTAGTGGACAGAGACTGGGGAACAGATATCCTGACTTCTCTTTCTTCCTATCCTCCCACCTCCTGCTCCTACCTCCTGCGGGCTGACCCCATATGGAAATCCAAGGGCAGAGCAGCCTATTGTTGCAGTCCATAAATGGCAACATTCTGGGACATGGAATGAGATGGAGAAAGGAAGCAAGTGGGAAAGGTCTGGAGAGACCAACAGAAAACATCCTTTCTCACTCAATCTCCATACCACAGTTCCAGCAACTTATCTATAGCACAAATATGACTTTGCCATCCCCACACTTGCTTTAGGATGATGTCTGAACCTGTTAACACCATCCCTGAATGGAGTTCCTGCCTGAATCTCCAGGCACATGCCATCCTCACCACCACTACCTGTGTCCCTCACCCTGACTGATCTCTCTCTCCGCTCCAAATGTTCCGAACTGATGGCCAATTCTCTCTTGGATCTCTGCAACCCTTTCCCTCCAACTTCTCCCAGTGGTCAGTTCTCACTTTAGTTGTGGCCTCCTCCAGGCAGCCTTCCCTAACCACCCAAGATGGGGTCGAGCACCCCTCCTGTCATTCATCTCTCTCTCTTCACCCCCCTCCAGTAGCACACTATACTCATCAAACACTATTGGTTTTGCCTATTTTATATCTATTTCTCCCATAGACCAGAAACATATTGAATGCAAAGACCAATAGCCCCAAAATGTGCACAGCCCCTGGCATGCACTCACTTCATATTTGCTGAGTCAATGAATGGATATTCACAAAAATCCTATGACACCGATATTCTCACCTCATTTTTTAATAACTGAGGACGCTGAGGTCTGAAGATATTTAATGACTTGTCCAAAGCCACAAAGCTGGCTTGAGATGAAGCCCAGCTTCTTTTATGTGTGCCCATTCTACCTCCATAGGTTGTCTACCAAGGATGCTAATGAGCTTCCAAAAAAAGGTGTTGCTGCTTTGCTCTGATATGCCCCCAAATGTCCAGAAGTCTGGGTTCCACTGCATACTTGTATCGGTTCCCCTTCCCTAAGAAGCTTATAGGATGCACCCTATAGTCTCCAAGTTTCCCATGTCTGCTGTTTTCTCTGGCAACAAGTCAAGAAGCAAGGGCTGATGCGGGGAAATAGCGTCAGAGAGTTTGAGAAGAGAAGTTGTAAGGCCAAATGTTTTTGCTTGGAAGGATGAGAGAGAATGAGAGAAGAGATTGAGTCGCTACCACCCAGAGTCCCCAGCCTGGCCAGAGCTAGTCCTGCAGGATGCCCGAGCCAGCACCAAGGTATTTCTACCTCAACCTGCCTTGGAGGAAAGGCTGAGAAGCCAAAGGATGACCACCTATTTTTTGTGAGCAGCTATTGGATTTCTGCTCAGTACCCCACTTCTTCTTCTCGTTGAATGCGGACTGTTTAATAGAGCGATTGCAGCTTTCATCCAAAGGAACAAACAGCTAGCAAGGCTGGCTCTCAAAACACTAGTAGGATGTCAACATGGGAGCTTCGGAAAAATTCTTCTTGAAGAGTACTTAAGTCAATAATACCGGGAAATGACAGGAGCGCAGGGTGAGCTGAAGTGAATGTGCCTCTCTGCGAATAATGAGAACCACAGAGTGCCCTGCACTCTCTGCTCACCAAATGAGGGGCTCTGAGTACTTTAGAAATGCACCAAAGCCTCCTGGCACTCCCGTTAAAAGGAAAAGGGGTCATTATGTCCATTTTATAAATGGGGGTGCAGAGAAAGGAATCAGTGCTTTGCCCCGGTTCACAGCACAGGGAGGAAGGGAAGTCAGGGTGGAGTCCTGCCCCCCACCCTACTCCTCCTACCCAGGGAGGGTCTTCCTGGCCCAGATGAGGAGGTGGGGAGGGACAGGAAACCTGATGACGGGGTGTGGTCCCAAGCATCCCTATTCCAGGAAGACTCATGAGTGTAGAAGCCTCCAAAAAGGGGCAGCACAAAGACATAAGCCCATTTTGGTATGAGACAGAGTGGAAAATCTATTCAAAAAGAAATGAATGAACACAGCAGCGAAGTCTTGGGGCTCCATCAGCAGATGGAGGCAGTTCGGGGTGTGCGGCCCCTTGGAGAAGGGAGCTGTGGCCTGGGATTGTGCCCTTGCCTGGGAGATCTCTGAGAACTTCTTTTATGGAATCCTTTTAAAAAATGAAATTCTGAAGTAAATTGCACTTAGGGCTTTAAAAAACAGTACCCCGAATGGAACAGGCTCTGTAATAACAGGATGCCGCTTTTAAATACCTCAAGGAGGGTGTCAGGCCCTGTTTATTGGTGTCCTGGTGCCTAGTGGGTTTGTGACAGAGGGGGTAAGGGAGGGTGGGAGGATGGAAGACAGGAGGGAAGAGAGGAGAGAAGGGAAAGCTTTCAAACACCAAAGTATGAGGGATAACAGGAGAAGAAAGACTTAACTCTTCCTTCTCCTCTCTCAGCAAAGAACGCAAGATGTGCACTCATAGTGGGCTGCGGCGAACCCGCCCCTGCATCCTCTACTGCCCGCAGGTGCCACTGGAAGCCGTGCTCTGATCGCCATCCCCACATCCACCCTCTGCCCTGCCCCTTTTCCAGGTACTGGATCATCTGCCCCCTTGTCCTGTGGCTTTCCTGTGGCCAAAGGGCGATGGTTTCGTTCCCCTGGCCGTCTCCTCACTGTGGCAGTGAGGACAGGGGTCTCTCTGGGCTGCATGGCATCCTGGGTGGTCGCAGCTTCCTTCTGCACCTGTGCCCTCAGGCTCTGCCACCACCGGCTGCCTTGATGCTCAGTCCTGGGGCTAGGGCTGGCTTCCCACCCTTATTCATCCCCAGAAGCTGCCATCCCTAGTGCTCTCCTGCAGCCCTGCCCACACCTCAGTAACCAGCACCCTTCCTCAACCCTCATGAGTGGGTTGTGGGTTTCCTGCCAGGACCCTGACTGATAGGGACAGTTATTTAACTCCTCTGAGTAGTGACTTCCTTGCCTCTAAGATGAGGGTACTAACATGACCTGAGCAAGGTTGTTCCAAAGCTAAGTGAGACCACATCTATTGGGTGCCACCATGTATCTGAACTAGATTATGTACTTTACAAAAGGCACTTTGCCCCCTGGGCTTGCTGCAGATGATGATCTGAGCCCATCAGCGGGGTCCAGTCTCCCAGAGTTTCCTGATCTGGCCACCTGGGCGGCCTCTGGAAAAGATGTTTTTATCAGCTTACATCCAGTGGAGAAGTACGTGCCTCATGGGTGGGACGAAAGCTTGGGGAACCACTTCCAGCCCCTGCCAGCTGAGGATAAAACCTTGCACATACCGTGCAGTCTAACTTAGCAAGGAAGGCCCTGGAGGATCATGGGGCCCAGGATCTCCTCCTCAAGGCTGCACTATGAGAATCCACTCATCCTGCCAGGCAAGGCCATCCTTTTCAGGGTGGCACCTCACTAAGCATTGGGCCCTGAGGTCATAATTGACCACCTCCACTCTCAATCATTAAAACATCTGGATCACTAATCATTGTTGCAAATGGGTTCATTAAATCCCCAAAGAAAAATTCAACTCCTTCTTTCCATTACGCATTCTTTCAACAAATATGTCATACAGGCCCACCATGTGTCATCACGACTGGTCAAAGGACAGAGAAAACAAATATAAAACATGGCCCTTACCCCTCAGGAGCTCAGAGTTAGAACAAGAAACTGGACCCAGTATCTCCCCTCATGCGGTCACTCACCAGGTCTCTATGCTGACAAAGCCGCAGACCGGGCACATCATGGTGTGGTGATGGCTCACCAGAGGGTGACAGCAAGGTGCAGGCAAGGGGCGGCAGTTGTCTTGATGGAAACAAGAAGAAGGAAACTCAAGACTGATTTTTCAAGGTTATGGAGGTCCCGGACTCACTTTTCCGGGCCATGTTAGAAAGTACGCTGAATGGTGGCTGGTTGTTCTTGGCCTGGTGGCTGTTTAATACTTTCATATAGTCGTTCTAGTAGTTGTGTCACCCACCTCTGTAGGTTCCTGGGTTTGCTTTTGAGCAACTCACCTGTAGCTGCTTCCCACTATCCCTCTATTTGCTATTCTTTTGCTCTCCTAATTGTTGTAACCATAATCCACTGTGCTCAATTTACAAAGGGCAGTTCATTTTCATCCCACCCATTATTCAGGATTCTGTGATCTGTCACGCTTCCTGGTACTGTAAACACTGAGATTTTACAGAAGAACATTAACAGAAAGCAGGGGAAATTACAGAGATTGTGGTTTTCTGTTTTGTTTCAAAACATTTAATGTCACATTTTTGTAGAATGAATCTTCCAGGCAGGAAAATACATATTTATTAGTCTCTGTACTAATGGGCCATTAAATATTTACACAGATCTGATGGAATTAGGAATAGTAGCAATAATTCCTTCCTTTCATTCATCCAACAAATTTTATTATGCATCTACTATGTGCCAGTCACCTGGAGTTCTTAGCACCGGGGGTAAAACAGTGAATGAGATGAAGTCAGTCCCTGCTCTCCTGGTGATTCTGATTTCTGATTGAGGAAAAGAAGATGACAGATAAGAATGTATACGGTGTCAGGTAGCAATATGTGCTGAGGAGGGAAATAAAATGGGGTAAGAAGGCAGAGAAGGTGTAGGTGATATTTTATATATAGTGGTTAGGGAAGGCCTCTGATAAAGCAGAAGAATACAGAATGTGGATTTCTGGAGTCAGGGTGCCCCAGGTGAAAGGAATAGTCAGTGCAAAGGTCCTGAGACAGCAGAGGCTCTGCAGGTTAGAGGAAGAGGAAGAACAAGCTGCCATGGAATGAGGAGGGAGGTGAGTAGTAGCAGATGTCAGAAAGTGGTCATGTAGGATCCTATGGGCCACAGAAATGGATATGGTTCAGAGGTTACCGGAAGTCTCCTCAGAGTGTTCTGTGCAGATTCTGAGCAGAACGTGCTATACTCTTAAGTTTTAGAAAGCCTGGTCTGGCTTCTGTATGGAGAATAGACTGGGGGACCAGGGCAGAATCAAAGAGGTCAATTGGGGCCACTGTAATGCAATGGGCCACTTAATGCAATGGACCCCCGACTCGCTGTGACATGTTTTTGATGGTTGGCGTGTATTTTCCCAGACTCACATGAGCTGTTTTCACTTCAACTTAGTGTAAATAAAGTTTCATATTCCAAAGCTAACCACATAATTCAGACTTTCCTAAATAGAACATAATGCTGACTAAATTTATGTTACCAATATATTCTCTGCATCCCATTCACCCAAACTTGAAGAAAAAAATACGAGATTCTTTTTTTCTCCTTTCTTCTCTACATTAAAGCCCTCCTAGCAGTTGGCCTCAAATGTTTGAGAGATTGGTTCAAGATGAGATTAGGAATTAAGAACTCTACTTTATTAAGTGTTCTTCTAGTAAAATTATGTTTAATCACTTTCAGAAGTTACTCTTCAAAAGCAATGCTTGTGATGCTAATTTTCAGGGACCGAATCATACTCTGAGTTACAGTACCTGAGTGTTTTCAGCTCTATGAATGTAAAACTGTTACAGGATTTCCACCTTAAAGCTGGTAAAAAAAAAAAAAAAATGCAGAAAGTAAAACATGGCATTGTCCTACATTCATTATCTGTGCATGATATTCAGGACCCCTCCCTACAGAGCATTTCTGCAGAACAATAATTATTCCCTTCCTGGTAACTTTGAGCTTGACCGTTAGATTTGCTTTGGCCAATGAGAAGTGTATTAAAGTGGCCCATGCTGCTTCTGCCAGAACTTTCAAAGCCAACACATGGTCTAGCCATTGGTCTAATAGGGTCTGTTGCTGTCTTACAAATCATTATAACAGGATTTGGACACAGTGTCTAAAGGACCCAGAGAAAGCTTTAGTGGCATTTGTAAGACTTCTTAAAGTCTCTAGTGCTCTCTAAATGGTCTCCAGCTTTGTTATACTTTTGGAGTTTTCTAATCCAGGAAAATCTCTGAAAGTGAAATTTCATTTGCAAACTTTTCCTTTCATATCTTAACCTGGAGCCAGAGATACAGAAGAATTCCCCACCATCCTGAGAATAGCTCAATTCTGAATAAAGACCCGTTGGCGCTAGAAGATGACAAAGAAAGACGTCACTGCCTTCTGCTCTCTTTATATACTAATAATAACCCAACGAGGCACATATGCTTATCACATGATTAATATCAAACCATCCTCTGCATGAGAATATGCCCTAATTACCCTATACCTTCTACCCTTTACTTTTCTTACTTAGCCCTAAAATTATTTTTAGGGCCTATATACGGCAAATATAGTTTAACAATAATGTTAGATTGTGAGTCTAATGATAGACATTCCAAATTTCTCATGTGTTGTGCCCTCCAGCAGATTGGATGACCCTGGCCGAGGGGCTGGCCTCTATTATCCCAACTTGCCTGGGTGGAATATTGATGAGGACTATGGAAAACTTAGCATTTCAGAGAGTACCCTGAAGTTCTTTCGAGATCTTCCTGATTGGGAATATATATCAGATAACTGGTAATTCCCCGGCTTAACAATTCTCCATGGTTTACCAATGCATTTACAACAGAAATCTAAACTCCTTCCCATGGCCTTTGAGGAGTGGCATGGATGGGTCCTGCCTGGCTCGCCCCACCTTTGACCCCTCTTCCCCACTCATACTGGTCTCCTTCCAGGTTCCCCAAGGCATACAAAGTCTTTCCTATGTTAGAGACCACTATTGCTGTTTCTTCCTCTCTGAACATTCTTGACTCTTCACCTGTTTTATTTTCCACCGCCTAAGAGACCCTGCCGGAGCAGTTGGGGCTCCCCCGAGACAGGGTGCTGGGAATATCATGCTCTCAGCTACCCACGTGATGTCAGCTCTCAGGACAGACAGTAAAGCACAGACGAGCACCAAGGGAATCCCTCTCCATCTTGCTCCGCTGTTCCCCAAACCATGCCTACAGGATCACGGCTGTGCCCACTCTTTGAAGAGACCTGACCAGTGACACCAAAAATGTCATGAATCAGAGGTGCTAACTCCAATTACTGTCATTAATGCACCTCTTTTCCCCCAACTTCTCTGCCCCTTCCCAATTCAATTGTCTTCCACATTGCTGGCAAGTGCTGTCTCTATAGCAGTGAAAGAGTTGCAATCAGAAGGCAAATCTTTTTATGAAGGTGAGTGGAGATCGTGTCTTCCTTTACGTGGCAGAGAATACCGCCGGTATAATTTCTCTTGTATAATAGGTCTACCCTGAAGTGTAGCTATTTCAAGCTATACATGATTGTTGTCACCCTTTGTTCCCTAAAACCTACAGGGATCCTATTGTAAGTACCTTGGTTCCCTTTATTTCTGTAGGTCCTCACTCCAAGGGAAAAAAGGATGAATTATTTTATTTCTCTCATTTAATTTTCCAGATGCCTGGGGACCATGCTTAGAACAATCCAAACAGAAGAAGAAAAAAGCGTGTTGAAAAATGATCAGCCCCAATGCCTTTAGCTGGCTTTTGAGTGAAGAAAAGGCCCCCTCAGTGGGCTGTGGTCCATTTGAAAGGACTGAAGAGAAATCTCTTTTTTCCTGTGACATTTTTATTCACAGCCATAATGCTTCTCCCTACATCTTGCAGTGGTGTACTACATGTAGCAGGATACATGTGTACACACACACACACACACACACACACTCCCACATATGTGCAAGCCAAAGAAAGTGCAGGGGCTTCTTCTATAGCTGGCAATAAACCTCTACAGAGCCAAACACGGTGCTAACGCCTATCAGGAACAAAGCAAATACTTCATTCCTGATTGTTATCTAAAACCCAGGATGTCTTATCCCCCTTTGAAAAATTTTGCTATCAGCAGCGTTATCTTATTTTGTGTACCTCGAATCTTCTAATTCATTACAAAAATACAATATGACTGCTACTACTCTTACTAATAACGAGAGAGCACTTTGGCTGCTTACTATGTGCCAGATATGAAACAATTCATGGGAATTATTGTGATTTAATTCTTAAAATAAGGCTTTGGGATAGATACAATGGTGATGGTCATTGCTGTTAGTATTATCATTTTCCGCATCATAAAACCAAGACTCAGAGAGGTTAAGTCACTTGGGCAGGGGTCTCACAGCCAGGAAAGACAGGGCTGGGTTCCACATCCCAGTCAGCTGACCCCAAGACGCATGCTTTTAGACAGAAGTTGGTGTTGTCTCACTGTGGAAGCCACATTATAGAGTAGAAAGCAGGAGAGCAGATAATTCACCATTTAAATAAGACTAGAGGTGGTAACCATTTTACCTAATGAACCCAATTCTACCTTGAAAGTCTCCCCTCTCCTTGCAGTATCAACGGGGACAATTTCCCAAAACCTCTTTTCATGTCTTGGTTATCCTCTGGCCCCATCGTGTTACTCGAGCCCCTCCCAGCAAGAGCAATCTGTGAGTGGCTCAGTCTCATAATGAAATCCGTCGGGTAATCCCCTAAAACTCACTGGCTGGAGTCCAAGAAGGAAACTTCTTATACTAAATTCCACTCTAAATTAAAAAATATTTTAGTAAGGACCCAGCATATTTATAGTATGTGTGAATATCCTCCTTCCCACTTAACAAAAGTGATAGAAATTCTGGATGAGATACTGCCACTGAGACAGATAATCTTCTCCATATCAGTACTTGAGAAACCAAAGAAATGCCATGATATATCGGAGAGGAACAACACGAGGACCAGCCCCTCTGCAAAGACCTCATGAAATACTCGCACTCATGGCTTAGTCTCTCCACGCTCAAAGACCAGGGTTGAAATCATTTATATTTGATATCCACAGAGCAGAGAGCACAGGATGCCCCTCTAAATATCAGAAAAACAGACAAATGTTTCTTTGGGGGAGCGCCTTGTGACAGCCGGGCTCGAGATCAACACTAACGTGTTCAGACACCTGTGCCATCAGCTACAAAAATCACAGCAGGCGTGGGGCTCCGGGCAGCGTCCTGGAAAATGTGACAAATAGTCGAGCTGCGTGCCCTGGGACCTACGTGTGTACACGGGGATGTGATTCTGACTCGTAAGTATATTAATTATTTCCAAGGCCTGGCAGTAAGTAACTCTTAGAGTTCCCATAACAGAATATCCAGGGTGTGCTTTGTCCCAGCCTCGAATGCTCCTACACCCTCCTCCCACACTCATGGCCCAGCCTTTCTGCACAGCCCATCAGATCCTGACACCTGCTTGGGGCAGAGGAGCGACTTCGTTGTCTGTGCCTGCCATCCCACTCACCCCTCCTCAGCCCAGCGGCTGGGTGAGGGTCAGGCTGGGGAGGAACTGCAATTGGCAAGAGGAAGGTTCGATGTCGTGGGGACGCTCACCTCTGAAGGCTGGCAAACCCATCCTGAGAGCTATGGGGAGGCCTGAGAGGAGCCAGGGAGCGTCAGAAGCTCTGGGCCATCCAGCGGTGCTGGGAGCATGGGTCTGTACCTCTGGACCGCTCTCAGCCATGGCAGGATGGCACTGATGCTGAGGAGAGGGTAGAAGCATAAAATGGACAAACAGGACAGCAGAGGCAGAGGGGACTTGGCTGAGGCTCTCTAAGTCCATGAAAGGGAGGCCAAATGAGAAAAGTAGAGAACTATTTCATACCTTCTGGAATGCTGTGTGCCTGGGCACTGCCTAACAGCGAGGTTGTTTTCTGGCCTCCCACTGGGTTTTTTGACATGGCAAGAAGGTGGACAGCAGAGTTCCAGAAGACACCCAGGTGCTCCAGACATCCCTGATGGTCACACCTGGATCCATGCTTTCCCTGCTTTCTCCGGTCCCATTATCAGTACTGCACACATTTTCCCTGAAATAAAGATGTTTTGCTTGCTTTATTGTGTGCGCACCTTTGCTTGCCAATGCATTTCTAAGTTTCTCCGAGGCAGGGTTTGTTTCCCACAGCCGAGAACATAAGCATGTGCCACATGTGTATAATTGTATAATTTCTGATAAGATGTAGCTGTGTAGTCTCTTCATCTGTCATCGTATTATGTAAAAAACAGCAGAATGGATTTTCATCATCATTGCAGAATTATTTTTTTGGCTTAGCACAACACAAATTTATTACCTTAGAGTTCTGGAGGTGCAAAGTCTAAAACGGTTCTCACTAAGCTAACCTCAAGATGTCAGCAGGGCGGCACTCCTTCTGGAATCTCTAGGGTAGGATCTGTTTCCCTGCCCTTTCCAGCTGTTGGAGATTGCCCATTTTCATGGGCTCGTGGCCCCTTCCTATATTCTCAAAGCTGCAGAGCATCTTCTAACCCCTGCCCTACTCTGACCCTCAGTCTTAAGAATCTTTGCATTTTGGGTACACCTGGATAATCCAAGACAATCTCCCCATCTCAAGATCCTTAACTTAATTACATCTGCAAAGTTCCCTTTGCCATATTCACTGGTTCCAGGGATTAGGATGGACATCTCTGGGGGGAGGGGTGTCATTATTTCACCCACCACAAGTAAGGAGCTGTTATTATTTCCATACCTGAAGGTGCAGAAAACAGAACAGTTTCTAGAACCCAGATTGAGGCATGGCTATGGAGAAGGCTAGACTGGGGCTCAGTGGTGATGATGGTCAGAAATACCAGATCTCAATCCCTTCCTCGTTGGCAGAGTTTTTCTGACATGGTCTGACTTAAAGTGGAATCTACACAACATACGTATGAAGAACTTGAGGGCCTTGGGTGAACAGAGTCAGCCCAGCTGAAGGAGGGGGCAATCTAACACAGTGGGGGAGATTAGAGCCCAGAGTCTGGAGCTGGACTACCTGGTTCAAATTCCAGTGTTACCATTTACTGACAAGGTGACTTTGGGCAAATTACATCAGCCCCCAGTATCCCCATCTGTAAAATAAGGATGATGATAGGAACATCTATCCCATTGGGTCATTGTGAGAATTTAATGACTTTGTGGAGCACGTAAGTACAGCTAATTGTGAATGTGATTTTTGCTCCTCTTAGAAAGGTTGCAAGTGGATTTAAGTGAAAGGCTTCCCCATGCAAAACAGAAATAGTATCAAAGCAAAGGTATGAGGTCAAACCCTCAGAACCACTGATTTTCAGACAACCTGTTTTTCATATGGGACAACCCAATGTGACTCCTTCCAGATGTGAGCAGGATTTACATATTTAACACACACATCTGGATAGGCCAGCTAGTGCTCAAAAACATTCCTGGGAAATCAAAACAACAGCTCTGAGATAGATTTAAAAATATGTCCTAAAGTCTCTGATGCTCCTCCCTTCGAGAAACAAAGCCTAATTTTCTTCCCTCAAGTATTGGCTGGATTTAGGAACCTATTTCTAACAAACAGAATAAAGCCAAAGTGATGGTGGGCCACTTTAGAGACTAAATCATAAAGGGTACCGCAGGGTCCTCCTTGCTCCTTCTCTTGGATCACTCACTCTGGGGACAATGAATGGCCAAATTGCGAGGACACTCAAGCAGCCAAAGGAGAGACCCATGTAGTAAGGAATGGAGGCTCCTGTCAGCCACGTGAGGGCGCAATCTTGTAAGCAGATCCTCTAGCCCCAGTCAAACCTTCCAATGAATGCAGCCTCAGGAGCGCCTCTGAGAGAACCCACCCAGCAAAGTCATGTCCAGATTCCTGACCCTCAGAAACTATGAGATAATGAATGTTTGTTGTATTAAATCACTAAGTGTGGGGGTAACTGTTATGCAACAATAGAAAAACTAATAAATCCTCTTTTGTTGCTAAGATATCACTCTGGTTCTTTTCCTAGTATCATCTAGAAACTTGTTTCAACATCGTGCATAGGTGACTGATGGTACCTACCAAGCAGTGAGCCTGACTCCTTTGGGGTTTATAAAGGTATTTCCAGTGTGTGCATGTGGACTTCCAGACAGTTGGGCATACATCTAGGGAGTCCTCTTCCAGATAGAGCAGGCATGCCCCAGGCCGGTGCTGGTGTAGTGCACCCGGTGACTACCCTTGGCAGGCAGAACCCTCATCTTTGACAGTCCTATCAAGGACTTTACAAAGAATTTTCCTAATTCATTTCTAAATAAATCCCTAATTGAACAGGAACTACATGTCATTTTCTGGCAGTGTCTCACACACATAGACACACAAACTTACAAAGAACTGAAGTTCATTCACTCAGCATTAATTAATTCCTAACAAACAGTTAATGAGTGATGAATGAGCCAGGCACCAATTTCACTAAGATGAAAAGGTATCGCCTGTGCCCCCAGGAACCTATAGGAAAATCACTCTAACGTAGTTACATAGAAAGTGCGGTGGAGCAGCATTCCAAAGACTCTTGCTGGTGGATGGGGAGAGAGCATGGTCCCATAAGAAGGGAGTATTTGCACCGAGACTCAATTCTAACTTTTAAAAAGGATTTTTGTAGCCACTTGAGGGCCCCTACCCTTGCCCTAAGTAGAAAGCCAGAAGGAAACAGAGCATGATGTTTCTGATCTGCAGTATTATAGAATGCCTAGTGGAGTACTCAAGCACAACAAAAGCACCAAATAAAAGCAACCATAATCCAGGACATCAACACTGGCCCTAAATACCCGCCTAGATTCCTATGAAAGGTTGGAGTCAAGTGTTGGGTGCGGGGCAGGGTCGAGGCACATTTCTTTTCATTGGTATGGCTTTGTTCCCGGTCAGTCTGCAAGGTACAAGATGCTGGCAACTCACATAACAGGTGGAATTATATATCAGTAAGAGACTTACGGAGTGTTTATTCACTTGCCAGATTTATTTATCAGGTATGGGATTGAAAGGATTTCCCCACAGGATATGTAGAGATTAGTGCGCAGTGAAAATGCTTTTTCAACAAACGCTTACACTAATCAGGTCTTCGTTTTCGTATTCTAGCAGAACAGTGCTTGTTGCCCTTCCCTGGCATTTCTGGCAAGAACAAACAGCCACGCTGACAAACAAAGCAAGCTGAAATGTGGACATCCATCTATCACTCTGAAGAGCGGCTGTCACTTTTTAGAAGCCCACCGGCATATTTTAATATTATGTGAGATTAGTCTATTTATAATGAAACAACTCCAGGTCAACTTGAGCCTAAAAACATTTGAATGAGAAGGGAAAAATCTCTTTCACCCACTGCTTTGTCTACCTGGAGCCATCATTAAATGATTTCCAGAAGCTTCTTGAGCCCATGCTGGGTCTAAGGAATGTGTTCGTTAAGAATCTGCTGCATCTGAGCTTGAAAATGCAGCTGAATGTTCACAGATCTCATGAAGGGCGAGTCGAGACCAAGGACAAGGCGGCTCCAGCAAGCTTCTTATATAACTCCCTCCTTCACTGTGTCTATAGTGAGGCCAAAGCAACCAGATGAAGAGTGAAAAAGTCACTCCCTCATCTGGCCTGTTTGATGCCAAACATCTGGATGTTACATAACACGCCATTGGGGTCGTTTTTCTTGCTCTCCTTTGGTCTCTCTTAAAAACAGTCCTAACAATTAAATCGGGTTTCTAAGCTCTATATTTCATGTATTTTCCATAAGGTCGTTGAGAGAACTGGTCTCGATTACCCTTTCCCATTAAAAGCTGTACAGTAACGTACAGAGAGGAAATCACTCGAATGGAGCCCAGGACCACGAAGGTAATCTCTGGTCTTCCCTCAGAGTTTGCGGATTTCCATTCTTCGTGGGCCAACAGCCCTGCCACAGTAAGGAAAATAGCAATGTCCTGATGGCCATACGCCCCAGGGACCCATACTCTGAAGAACACTTGCTCCTGCACAGTGGCTCTGTTTTACCCAAAGGGGAGTGATCCCAACAACTCAAGGGATTTCTTTTTGTTTAGCTCCTTACAATTTTTCAAAGCACCTGGAGACAGGACAAGTGGACCAGAAAGTGCACCCAGGCCACTGCTAACCATAGGATCACTGCCACATGTGTGGTCAAAAGCAAAGGGGTAGCTACGGGGAGTCAGCATTCTGTTCTCTCTTCACTGAACCCCACTCCAGGCCCTAGGCCAGCCTCCCTTAATTTTTCAGGAACTGCTGCGCCTTTGTCCACTCACGTCCCTAGCTATTCTCTTTGCTGCTTCTTGGTTACTCCTGATGCTTGTTTACTGACATCCGCCTACCCCTAAAGAACCAAGCACATACGCTAAGAACAATGAAACACATGTCTCGGGCATGATACTGGAACATTCTTACTTTGAGGAAGGGATAACCTTCACAGCATTATGGGGACACTGAGGCTCAAGAAGGTTAAGTAATTTGCTTGCTAAGTGGCCGAGATGGAACATGAACTCAGGCCCGTGGACAGAAATGGCAGTTTATACTTATGGTTAAGAGCATGGCTTTTCAACAGCCAAAATATGGAAAGAGCCCAGAAGTCCATTGACAGATGAATGGATAAAGAAGATGTGAGATACATATATATAAAATATATATCGGAGAAAGACAAATACCAGATGACTTCACTCCTATGTGGAATTTAAGAAGCAAAACAGATTAACATGAGGAAGGGAAGGAAAAATAAAATAAGATAAAAATGGAGAGGGAGGCAAACCATAAGAGACTATTAATCTAGGAAACAAACTGAGGGTCACTGGATGGGTGGGGGGTGGGGGATAGGGTAACTGGGGGATGGGCACAAAGGAGGGCACGTGATGTAATGAACACTGGGTGTTATGTGCAAGTGCTGAGTCACTAAATTCTACCCCTGAAACTAATAATACACTTCGAGTTAACTTTTTCAGATGCTTCTAACAGACTTCACATGTCCTTGGTCAAGAGTGATTATATGTCTGCCCCTAATTCTGGCAAACGAGAATGGAATTGCCATGGTTGCCTGCAAACTTTTTCTGTAAAAGGACAGATAGTAAATAATTTAGTCTTTGCAAGACGTGCAGTTTGCCACAACGACTCAACCCTGTTCTCGTAGCATGAAAGCAGCCATAGACAAGAGGTAAACCTTGTCTGGAGTGTCTTTGTTCCAATAAAACTTTATTTACTAAAAGAGTTGGCAGCTGAATTTGGCCAATCCCTGCCTTAGACTAATCATGATTTATCAGAGTCACTGAGTACACGGCTGCCCAGATTAAACTTGGGTTCCATTAGCAAGAGAGAAAGAGGAGAGGCTATTGGGCAGGGTATCCTATAATGCATAGGGCCCCACAATACTCCCTGGAGATAGGAGAGGTTTGATGTTGTAAGGAGCAGACCAGAAGTGTCAGGAAGCTAAGACCTACACACTTGCATAGAGATGCAAAAGGGACACACTGTTCAGGGGCCCCTTGGTGTCTACAGTAGTGGTTCAACTGCTTTGCAAGATCCCTGGGATTTCTCAGACGTAGCTGGTGTGTGTACACAGGACCACACTAAGGGAGACAGCCTTGGGCCCCCTCCCCTACAACTGCAGCCAGACACCTTTTATGTTCACCTGTTCCTTATACTGTGTCTCTCTACCCGGGCGGGGAGAGGGGAGGTGCAGCACTTTCCAACGGGGAGCAGGGGGAAATTTCTAATGATAAAAAAAATTAGAAGCCACTGACCTAGAAGGTAAAGATTTAACCTGCCCATAAAACATCCCTTTCTAATTCTATCTCCCATGACTCTGCTAAATAAACTCTACCCCCCATGAGACACAGTAGACAAGTAGGCCAAGTATTTCGCGCGTAATTCTACCGTTGTAACTTTTCTTCAACCTGATGTAGCAGCTCATCTGCATAACCTGGACTCCCCTCTTAATTCTGCTCAACTAGGAAGGTCCCACAACACACAAGGCTCCTTGTCAGTCTAACATACTTATTTAAAATAATAATAATAATAATAATAATAATAACATACTTATTTTGCAGTTACTATGTGCACATCACCAAGTTGTACACTTGGCGTGAAAGGGAATATACAGAAGTGAAAGACAGTTTCTTTCCTCACATTTTTATAATCCAGTTGTACACAAAGAATATAAATGAAATCGAGTAGAAAGTGATGAGCACGATTAGAAAAATATATGTATTTATGTGTGTATTTAAAAAAATAGAGAGAGAGTCTTATGCTGCCTATAACCTTGGAGTATGTGCTTCCCAAGGACGTATTCCAGTAGGAAAGTAAGTATGTAACCCAGTAGGGCTACCATGACTCATCTTGGGGGGGAGGGGGAGGGGGACTTTCTTTTGAAAATTACATTTAGATCCATTTTTTAAACCACAGAAGAAAATCAGTCTCATTCAGTGAGTGTACTCTGTTTCCTTTTACCAAAAATGGTTTCTCTTAGCTTGATCACTGGTTTTTAAATGGAACTCCAGATGACTTCGAGATGGTTCCAAACATCATATCCACCTTCAGGAAAGCAGTCGCCAGCGCTGGAGGTATTTAACAAACGTGCCACAGGTTCTGGCGGCAATGCCTCAGAAGATGTGCCCAGAAGATGTGCTCAGAAGATGTGTTTGGGGCGATGGCCACTTTGCAGCCATGACCCCACCCCGAAAAACATGCTAGGTCAGGAGAGGCTCTGTCAGCTGGCACGGAGGGTTCTAGATGGGAACAGAGCTGGGCCTTGGAGGCGGGTAAGGTTAGCCACGGGGAAGCACTTGAATTCCATACCTAGACTCTAAAGTCTATATTCAAATCCTAGTTTTGCCATTTACTAGCTTGCACTATTTACTTAACCTCTCTGGGCCTCAGCCTCATCTATGAAACAGAAATAATAAGGCCATTCATCTCTCAGGGCTGTTGCAAGGACGTAGTGAGTTAATACCTGTAAAATGCTAAATATGATGTGACCGTTCGCTGTTGCCTATACTATTATTTCCCACTGCCGAGTACAATCTCATCAACCAGTTTACCTGGTCATTCTCAGGGATTCATGAATTGCCCTGTTTTTTAGATATGAAGTTCAGTCCAATCAAATGCAAGAACTTGACCATCCCATTGAAATGAACGCTTCTCTCTCCCCACCAACTACGGGAGGCTGGCTTAGGTTTGGGAACTGGCAGTTGGGCAGGAAACATGAGCAAGGCTTGCTCCTTCTTGGATCTTCTATCTTCTCCAGGCACTGGCTGGTGGCTCAGGTCTCTGGAGACCCAAAGAACCAAGCTCTTCAAGAGAGTTCAACTACGATCAGGGGCTGGTGGCAAATGTACAGATGCTGGCTCTTTTTCTCTTGTGGGGTACTGAGTGGGTTTCCTCCCTTCCATGGGTGGCCTCTGTCAGCTGGCCACTCGCTCTGTCCCCAGAGGTCCCCATTCCTGTCACTCACCTTGCCCTGACCCCGATCTGGGAAAGTAGGTCCGCTCTGCCAACAGGAAGACTGGTTCGTGTGTGTTTGCCTTGCCAGCTCTTGGAAGCAGAGGCTGTTCCAAATACCTGCTCCAATGACTGTGAACAACTCTCCGTTCTGTGAGGTCATATGGGTCCCTTTGTCTCCCTCCCCTACCCCCAGAACTCCAGGAGACATCGGTAGAGCTCCTTAGGTAGTCCTCCAGGGCCCTCCTCATTTACCTCAACCTAGGTAGAAGAACACAACAGGTGCACACCTTTCTTAAACAATTGTTCGCTGGTGGTGCCTCCTGGGTCCTCGGCCTCCTACCCTGGAGCCGGGAGGTAAAGGATGCTGGTCTTGCTCCCCCAGCAATCCTACACACTGGTCCGTGCCTCTCGTGAGATTGTGCGCTGCATTATCTGGCACATTCTCTCCAGTGTGTGAGTCTCAGCAGAAACTCCAGCCCGTGTGAACGGAGTCCCCCTTCCGCATCCTTTAGCAACCAGTGGATGAATGCTAGGTTGAAGCCGACTGGGTGCACGGTGGGAAGGTACCTGGAGGGCACCTGAGGTTGCCCAACAGGGAGGGCATGACTGCCAGGGAGTGGAATCTGGGCTCCACGGTGTAGAGAGTGCAAAACCGGGGCGTGTTTCTTCCCTTCTCCACCGACAGGTGACTACAGCCCCAGTTCCTGTCTTGCCCTCCGGTGCCCAGACCTGCCTCTTCCCCAGGGGGCGTGCACCCAGGGAGCCCGCCCAACATTCTGTTTGAAAGTGAGAAGGTGAGAGGAGGCGGGGTGTAGGGGTCCCTGCAGTGGGGAACGTAGGACCGGCCACGGGCCACGCAGGGAGGAGCAGAGACGAAAGTCGACCGACCCTCCGAGGCCTCGCTTGCTGAATGAGGACGCCTGCTGCCCGCGCTGGGGTCGGACGAGGTCGGAGCTTCGGGGGGCCCGGGGCCCGGGCGCCTGCGAGCACCCTCCGGGATGCCGGTGCTTTAGGGGTTTTGCTGCATGCAGACTGCTTCTCTGCTGAGGGAGGCCGTCGGGAAGAGCGACAAAGGATGCTGTCGGGATGTCTGTCTGCGTCTGTAAGGATCGCGTCCCAGCGTCCCAGCGCCGGGGCCCGACCGCAGCAACGTGAAACCCTCCTGAGAGCACCGGCACACCTGCCTCAAGGACAGGCCCCAGACCCCGACCGTCCGAGGTGGGGACAAAGAAGATGCCATCGCGGCCCCCGAGCGCCGGTCTCCCCAAGCGCGGCCCGGGAGAGCCCCAGGACCCAGTGCGTTTGCATTCAGGGAAACTTTTGCAGCAGGGGACGCACGGGCGCCCAGGGCCCCGGCGGCTCGCGCGGACCCGGCGGGGCACCCACAGCGCGGCACTGCCACCTTGTGGGCGCAGGCGGCGGGGCGAGCGGCGGGGCGCAGGCCGGCCCCGTGCAGCCCGCGCCGCGCTCCGGAACGCGCGGCCGAGCGGGAGCCCGCGGGGGCGGGGCGGGGGCGGGGCGGGGGCGGGGCGCGCCGGCGCCGGTCACGTGGGTTAGCAACAGGCAGCAGCCAATGGGAGCGCGAGGCAGCCCGCGGGGCCGCGCGCGCCCCGCCCCCGGGAGAGGCCGGGCCGCGCGGGGCGGCATCGGGGCTGCATCGGGGCCGCGCGGGTGGGGTGCGCCTCCGGCCGGGGAAGCCCTGCCGCCGAGGGGCCGGGAAGGGACTAAGAGTAGCCGAGCGCCCCAACGTGGGACTTTCCCACTGGCGCGCTGCAGAGCGGTGACCCCGGGCCCGGTGGGCGGCGGCGGGTGCACCGCGCGGGGACTCGTTGCCCCGGCCCGAGCCCTGGGACCGAAAGTGCCGCTTGGATCCACGCCACGGGATCGGGATCGAAGGTCCTGGCGGCGGGGCCCCGCCTGCAGCAGGCCGAGGAGCTGCTCGCGGGCCCCCGCGGAGGCAGGCGGCAGCGGGTGCAGGAGGAGGGCCGCGGAGTTCTGGGTTTTGATGACTCAGTGGGAAAGCCACGTGCAGAAGGGCGCCTCGTGACTTTCACGCTGATGCCACCGCGTTGACATAAACCAGGACACCCTTTATGTAAACATTTTTTTAAGATTATTTATTTATTTATGAGAGAGAGGGAGAGGAGAGGCAGAGACCAGGCAGAGGGAGAAGCAGGCCCCATGCAGGGAGCCCCACGTGGGACTCGATCCCGGGACCCGAGCATCACGCCCTGGGCCGAAGGTGGTGCTAAACCGCTGAGCCACCCGGGGATCCCCAAACCAGGCCACCCTTGAACGCAGGGAAGACCACACTCCGAAATGCCAGAGGTGGATCCATCCCAGATTGTGGGCAGAACCAGGACCATCCGAGGGGAACATGGTTTCCATCAGATTCTCACACTTGCACACGTTTCGTCCTGCTGATAGGATCCCTCCCTCTCTCTCTCTCTCTCTCTCTCTCACTTTATCTCTCTTGTTCTTTGCCTTGTGATGTTCTCCTGGAAGCTCTCCTACTCTTTTTTTTTTTGTGGTTTCGGAGGCCACTTCATGTTTTCTTGCTCTGAAACAAATCCAAGGAGCCTGTGGCTGCAGAAGGGCACCCAATCCTCGCCCTGCCTCAAGGCACTTTGAAAGGCCCAAAACTGTTAATACAACTTGTTGTGTCATTATAGAGACAAAAATATCCCAAAAAGTTGCAGGATCTAGCCATCCTGTTCTTAAAATTCCCTAGGGAAAGATGTTGTACAGTCCTCTTTGATAAGCTACCACAAATGCTAACCACTTTGGGGAAGATATAATAAGAACCTTCTGATTCCAGGTTTTATTTGTTTCTATTTAAGCTCATTCAGGGTCAGGCTACCCCAGAGGGCAATTGAACATCTGCCTGGCAGCTTATGGGCAGGATGTGTACTTCCCTCTGTCAGGAACAGAGATCAGCAGTGCCAGCTGCCACTGGGAAACTTGCCTGGTGCCCAGGCACCCTGGGGATTTGCCAGGGCGGCTTTGAGAAGGTGATCCACTCTGAGTCATATTTTCTTCTTTCATTTCAACCCTGCCAGCGGAGTTCATTGATTCGCTCGCTAAACAGGCCTTGTGCACTTGGTGTGGAAATGAGTCTGCTGTATTTGATGGTTATGTTTATACAAATTTGATAATAGTATTTGATTTTTAAACATACCATACTCGAGTTCTTGATCAGGAAAGGGTTCCAAAGGTACGAGGATTTAACAAATATGTGGTGAGCTCTAAGAGCCAAGGCTTTGTTTAGGTCCCGGGCATATAATATTGCACCAGGGAACTTGCATAATGAAATGGACTCATGAAGAAACAAAGTGAGGTCAACTTCTTTCCATAGTCTGGGTGTAGGTTATCCACCCCACACTACTTGATTGTTGCATCTCTTTCTCGTCTTCCTTGACCTCCTCCCTTTTGGTCCTCTGTTCTTTGAGGAACTCCTTTGATCAGGGAGCAATTAAGGTCACCCACTTGTTTAATGTTTTTAAATAATGTGACCTGATGGGGAAAGTCATGGGCTGGGAATTAAAAACAAAAGCGTTTATCTGGTTCTGCCACTTGACGAAATTCCTGACTTTCTATAGATCTTTTAGAGATTGAACCTTGGTTTCCTCCACCCTCAAGTGGGATGTTTCTTGCTTTGCCACTCCAAGGGTGAAGATTCAAGGCCTCAGTCTGCTCTGTAAATTAGGGGGGTTGACCTAGATTTAAGGTTTGCAAACTATCTTTAGAAACGGAGTTCCTGGGATGCCTGGGTGGCTCAGAGGTTGAGCCTCTGCTTTCGGCTCAGGATGTGAACCCAGGGTCCAGAATCGAGTCCCACATCGGGCTCCCCGCAGGGAGCCTGCTTCTCCCTCTTCCTCTATTTCTGCCTCTCTCTCTCTATGTGTCTCTCATGAATAAATAAAATCTTAAAAAAAAAAAAAGAAGAAGAAGAAGCAGAGCCCCCTTGTAGAATAAAATCTAACATAAAATCCCAACGTTTTATAGAACAGGTGAAGAAGACAGGCTTGCCCTAGTGCTCTAAGTTCTGTTTACTCTCTTCCTCTCTCCATAGAAGGCCCTCCAGGCACACAGGCTTCCACTGAACACAGTGTGAAACTCACTGTGCTGGATGATTATTTTAAGTACCTTCCAGGGGCACCTGGGTGACACAGTCAGTTAAG
Source organism: Canis lupus baileyi (assembly GCF_048164855.1). Classification (NCBI taxonomy): domain Eukaryota; kingdom Metazoa; phylum Chordata; class Mammalia; order Carnivora; family Canidae; genus Canis; species Canis lupus. The sequence goes on from NC_132874.1 coordinate 12,961,317, forward strand.
CTGCTCAGGTCATGATCCCAGAGTCCCAGGATCCCGAGTCAGGGTCCCTGCTCAGCAAGGAGCCTGCCTCTCTCTCTCCCTCTGCTGCTCCCCCTGCTTGTTCTCTCTGTCAAATAAATAAATAAAATCTTTAAAAAATATATAAAGTACCTTCCAGTTCTAAAACATTATAAATCAAAATTTTATAACCAGAGTGTTCTAACTTTGTGTGTTTCTGTGAGTTTTAACTCCTATCTTCTTCCTTCATTTATTAATATGCTGTGGGAGATAGGCACCAGCTTTACAAAATCAAAATACATGTCATTCCTCTCTCCCTATTTGTGAAGCCAGTCCTTCTGCCCCCAAACAAAATCATATTCTGATGGAACATAGGATTGTGTAATGAAAAAAACACCGAAGGGAAGAAGACCTAAGTTCTAACCCTGGCCCTGCCTTTAACTGGCTTCACAACATTGATCGAGTCCAGGAATCTTACTGACCTACCAAAGCGATAAAATTAGGAGGCTGGGTAATGTAGTCATCACGGGATTGGACATGATCATTTCTGGACCTCAGATCCAAATGAGTTTCTTTAAATTAAATAATTCCCAAATTCCATCCTGCCTACATGCCAAGTCACTCCATCACCCACTCTCATATATATATATATATACTCTCCCCCCGCTATTTAGAGAGGAAGGGGAGGAGATGAAGACAAATTAGGTTGTAAATGAAACCACCAGGACATAAAGCTAGCAATATCAACTGAACCACTGTTGTGTTTGCACAGGTGGTAGAAGACAGACTTTGACTTGCCAAGCAGGAGCCAAGCTCCATTAATAAGTGTCTGACAGACATTCAACACAGGATGGCATTTGTGAGGGCAAACCAGGAAAACCCAGAGTTTGGGGAATGTTTAAAGGAAACCATCTGGGATAAGGACCCAGGACCTGGGGTTGGACCAAAAGGAAAGACCCCACCAGGGGTGAAGAGTATGATTCATTACCTCCAAGCACACTCATCCTGGGAAAAGACAACAGGTCCCTGCCTGGGAAGCCAGGGAGTGTTAGGGGTAGACACAAGAACAACAGCTCTGGTCATGGCTGTGACTTGGTTGTAAGTTAACTTTATGGGTCACCGAATGTCTGGAAACAGACTATAAAAAGAAGAAAGAGTGGCCCAAGCAGCTTTGTGTTGGAAATGGCTGTGACCAGTTGCTTCTGGAAGGGAGATGTATTGAGGGCAATAAAACTTGATGGGCTCGGCACTTGTCTGTTAAGGGTGGAATCGGAAGTAAACTTTGGGCCTGAGTAACTGGTATGAAGCTGCGCTTTAGAGTGGGAGCAGAGGGGATTCTATTCCAAGCCGTAAACAATATGGTATCCAGCCAGTGCACTGGATCTGCCTTCCCTGTGACCTTTAACCCCGTGACCCTATCTGCAGGCAGAGCTTGTAGGTTAATATCACAGTTCAAACAAGTTGGTACAGTTTGACTTTCACTATACTGGCTTAAAAAAATTTTTTTTGATCATGTTTTTCTTGGAACAGCAAAACATTTAGGGTAAAAATAAACAAAAAGTTCAGCCTTTAAGATTTATTATCCTTAACTGTGTCTGTTTCAGGGAAAAACAATGCATTATATTTAATGTAACTTTTATCCAAACATCAGCTGTAACTTTAGCATTCTTCAGTTATCAACAATTATTTATTGAACCCATACTCGCATATCATCTGATGTTATACAGCATGCCATCCAGAGCCATAGGCAGCAAATAAAATAAGATCATGTCGGAATTATTTCAAAAAGTACATTTTTTTCACTTGACTTTTTTTCCCATGATTTGGGGAAGGCACATTGCAGGTTCGACTCAAAGTACAATATGAAGAAGCATTGAACTGAGTTTCAAGAAGCCAAAGAGCTATTCTCGACTGTCATTATCCATAGCTGTGTGGCAATCGGACCATAACAGTCACGTCTTTGTTTATCTGAAAAATAAGGGAGTCCGAATTAGGTCATATTTCATATCACAAAGCTTAACTATCACAATAGTTCATGTTTACTGAGACAAGCACTGTGCATTCTTTACCACTTCTTCTTCATCACCACCCTATGATGTATGTACTATTTTCCCCATTTTTCAGATAAGGAAACTGGACTCAGAGAGGTTTTGAAATTTGTCCAAGGTCACAGTGACTGACACATCTGACATTTGACCCTAGTTTTCCCCTAGCTGCCAAGTGGCACTTAACAATTTCACATTACTGAACCGCCTTAGAGTTCATCCAAGGAGAACGACCTAGTTTTGAACTTACAACAGATTTTCACTCAACCTCCTCAAGTCACTAAGAGAGATCACGCTTATATTGGTTACTACTCTCCAATCTTATCATCCAAAAGTGGCTGTGAAGTAGAAGAGGGCAGAAACATCTACTTGGAGGAAGGGAGATACTTCACAGGGCAACATGCCAACCCTCATGAGGACTGGGTAGGAGACTAGACTTTTGGCCAGTGACCATGCCAAAGCATTCAGAATCCAGAAGGTGACAGGTTCCCAGAAAAGACCTAACTGGAAGAATAATGATGCCTGACCAAGATCTGCCTGTCATTTCCCCTCACACACCCTTTAAACCAATCTCCTGGGAAGTGTCCAATCAACACGGCGCCATATATGTAGCTGAGTGTCACTAAGAAATAGCAGAAGACCCCTCCTTCTCAGGAATCTGAGGTGTCCAAAATGGGAGATGGTGCAACTCAGCTTGAATTCTGGTTCCCCTACACGTGGGCTCACTGCTCCTGCATGGACAGAGAAACTGCAAAGTGTCCACATGCTCCATCAAATGCCAAGTGACCAAAGACTAAGGGAACCTGGAATGAAATGACCTCAAGGATGCAAAAGGAATCTTCATAGCCCTTGGGGAATGCTTTGGTTTCCATGATGTTTAACACAAAAAATAGCAATCCATATAAGAAGGGCAATGATTATCTAAGGATGGATGACATACAGTCTCTGCTCTTGAAAAGCTCCGTGTCTCCTGGGGTCCACCAGAGCTACTTTCCCTCCAGGACCTCTAGGGTTAATCCAATTATCCCAAGACCAGAAAAAAAGTACATGAGAAGTAAATATAATGTTTTAAAGAACACAAATTATTAACGCATATTTAAGGATTAGAGAGAAAATAATCAGTTGAAGAATGTCAACCTCAAGAAAACACACATTTTTGTCTTGAAATAGTGGGGCTGTCAGAAACAATTAAAAAAGAATCTCATCCATTATCAAGAAAGAGGAAGCAGTTACCCGTATTCTCAAGAATAACAGTGGAAGAGTTAATTCTCCATTACTTGCTTATATTAGATTAATCTTGAATCTGTGTTGTGGATATAAATTATACTTCCTCCAACAAATTCAATTTTGCACATAATGATGTACTTCCCTTCCAATCTATTTTTAGTTTCTTGAAAACTGCCCCACATTCTGCTAACCACATATATATCATATGAACCCCCTTTCAGTTCCCTGGGGTAATACCATTTGGGGAATCCCCTTTGGGGAATGAGTAAATAATCCAGTGGAAAGAACTCTGACTTCCACACTAGGAATCTGAGAACTGATTGTAGTTCTGGCCCTAACTAGAAGTGAACTTACAGACAAATTGCTTTGCCTCTGTAGTTCTGTGTAAAGAAGCATTATTAGATGATATCTTTCTAAGATCCCTTCCAGCTCTAAAATTCTGTCTTTGTCCAACTCTTATGAACAAAAGCAGGGATTCTCTCCTACATGAGAACACAGATCTGCTGGAAGGGATGGGAAAGAGGACACTAGGGACGGGACACTGAGCCAGGGACCCTGGAAGGGAGCGCATAAAGAAGAGCCAAGGACAAAGGTTGCTGCCCAATTTCCAGGAAATTCTCTGGGTAGATTCCAGGTAGAAGGAGATATTACTTGTTTCATCCTGGAGTACATATTGAAGATGGGTGCAGTGGGATCCTTTAGGGTGTGACAATGAATAGACAATAAGTTGTCTACTCATTTTATTGTCTACTCATTGGGCCAGGAATACTTCCATCAAGAGAAGGGATAGTTTTCTTAAATGCAGCAAGAATGAGGAATTCAACGAAGAATGATAACTCTGGTGAACAGAGACCTATCTTCCACCGCCATGGCAGTGGGGGCTACTTGCAGGACTCTTATGCCCCATTTGTTGTGTTAGGAGGAGTAAGTCAACACATGCCCCAACAGCAAAGCCTGCCCTCTTGGAAATGCCTGTGTTGAGATACAAGATAGCAGGGGAAGAGAACAAACCAAAAATCCTCACCCAAGAAACTGTTCACAATCTCAAAGGGAACATAAGGAGCCCTCTAGAGCCCAGGCACAGGAGGAAAAGAGCCTTGGGGAAGAGGGAAGGTGAATTCCAGTGAGTCTGAATGTAGAGGCTTCACATGTAATAGGTATTCTCACTTCTCCCTACAGCTAATGTTCACGAGGCTCTTTCTCGGGTTCCTAGGACCTGGGACAGAAAGGATTTACATTAAGGCTAGAGTCCTCTCCTGCCACCCACCAGCAGGACCTTATCTTCCCTTCTATGTTGCTGTTCCACCCTGCTGGTGACACTCTTTCATCTTCCAGGACTTTCTCTTGAGTCAAACATCCAAGAGAGAGAACATTTTCTCCCCCGTTTGAATGTTGGAGTCAAGGTGGCTAGAGCCAATTTCATTCCTACCACCCCAAAAACTACTAGGATTTGTGGGCTTTCTATACTTGGGTCTATTTTTCAAATCCATGTACTCAGTTGAAATGCAAAGGGAAAGAGGAATTGCTCAAAATTCAACAAAAACTTTGTGTCCATGAGGAATTTCGGGGTGGTTTCTAGCTGTCACACTCTTCCTATGAGTGCTCGTGACATCAGCGTTACTCTGCATGCTCGTAATGGTGACACTCCAAGGGAGTCAGGAATTTACTCTTCATACCTTTATACATCACCTTCTTTAATCTTCAACGCGACCAGGGGAGGCACCAGTATCATACAAATAACAACACAGAAGTTGGGCAAATGTGGAAACAGAAGCTCTGGGAGAGAATGTGACTTACTTAAGCTGCAGAACTGAACACTACAGTGAGTTCTGATTCTAGGGTCTGTGGTTTCCTCTTGCTCCACAGTCCACGAGAGGCCAAACAGCCAAGAAGTCTCATGAAACTGGGGCTGGAGACAGACCAAGGACAAGCACAGGTGTGGCCTACACCTGTGTTGAAATGTTAACGTTGTTGTGTGTCATTATTTGGTCTATGGGCATGGAGGCTCAAGCGAGAATGATCTGTGCCTCTAAGCAGCCTTTACACATGCTTATAAATGAAGGGGACGTAGGACAGGTCCTTGAGAAACTCCCAGCCAGCCCAGATGTGAGCTTCCTGTCTTCTCATCTCAAGATTGCAATCTCCACTCCGCTGGCGTCTCTCCATCAGCCAGAGCCACTTCAGTTAATCCTGGAGCTGGTAGGAACCTGAAAAGATCCTGATAGTGACGCAGGGTGAGAAGGATACTATCACCGATACCATTCCCACAAGATTCAAACTCCCCGTCTCCCACTTCCCACCACCACCAAGGCAATGATTTCCTACACAGCTTTTCAGGCCCTGCCCCATCTTCTTAGAACTCAGGGCCACTGGAGGCCAGCTTCCTCCACGGGGAAAAATTAGGAGGCTCATTTAGCTAGGATGTTGTTGAAGTGCTGGCTTTCTGTAGGCCATCTCTGTGAGACAGGAACTTTCTAGAATGTGTCTCATTATTGCTAACAATGAAATGCTTGGAAAATGTTCAGAAGGAAAAGTACTTTTTCCTGGGACAGCTGCAAGACTGTGTGCTCTCCAACTGGGAAAAGAAAAAGTATGGTAAGAAACCAGAGATGGGAGGCAGCAGGCAGCAGGACACTGGTGCCTGAGCCTGAGAGGAAGAGCAGTGCGTGCACAGCTGTCATGTGTGCCTGTGTGCATGTATATGTGTCTATAAGTCTGTGTGTATGTGTGTGTGTGTGCCTGTGTATGAATTTGTTTTGTGTGTCTGTTTGTGAATTTGTTTGTGCATGTGTGCATGGCTGTGTTGGTGGGTAGGAAGCATGGGGGAGCAGAGGTAGCAAGGATTCACAGGGAGATAATTAAGACCAAGGAATGCTCTGGGCCAAAGAATAGCTTTCAGATGTTTCCAAAATGCTTGAAAACTCTCACCTGATTGTTGCTCCTACCACTCCACACCTAACACCCCACAGCTCACAACTCCCCTTGCAAGGAGAGACCTCTGCAGGGTTCATAGAGAATTCTACTCAACTACCTCAGATGGAGCCCCTCTAGAGTTGCTGGTTTATCTTGAAAAGGTTGCGCATTCTGAGGTCTGGTTTCTTCATCAGAGAACTGGGAATAACAACACCCCCCTCAAAGAACTATTGTGAAAAATGAGTGAGTGAACACATACAAGCACAGTGCCAGGCACGTGGGAGGTGACCAGTACATTTTGACTTCTGAGCTTTTACAGGGTATCAGCATGAGACAAGAGCAAATCAGCATGGACAAGCATGGACAAGCCCAACAGTCTTGAGTCAAAACCTAGTTCTAATCCTCGCACATCTTTTGGCGTTGGGCAAGCCAGCAGACCTCCCTGGATCCCAGTGCCAGCCTCCATTCCACCTCTGCTCCATTATCAATCCTTCCTCCAGCTCCAGTCCTGACCCACTTGCACAATCCCAGCCCACTGCCTCAGTGGGATGAGGAGAGGCAGCCAGCCAGGCCAGAGAACTCAGGTTCAGAATCAGACAATGATCTCCTCTCACCCAGTCAACATGGAGCTTATGACTTCTATTTGATGGTTTGGAGAGAGCAACTGTCTCTGCTGGCTGGACATAAACAAGGGGGCATGCAGGCTCCTTAGGCAGCTGGCAGCTGTCTTGTGCTCAGAATAGAATCCAGGCTAGGGTGATGCTGACCCCTGGGCACAGCGGAGAGGCAGGAAGGAACCAACCAGGGGACATTGTTGGGCCACTGGGTCCCATCTCATGTGAAGTCTATCAGTCTCTGGACCCATCAGTCCTCATTGTGTGTAAGGCAATTTGCATAGGTTTTCTGTTGGTTACAACAGACACTTCTAACTGAAATGCCACCTTACACTGTGACACATTGTCAATTTGAGCCAGACTTATTGGCAATTCTGTCTTACGGCTGAGTATCCTCACTACAACTCGGGCCCATCTAAGTCATCCTGGGGGAAAACTCGGAGTCCCAAGTTCTTCAAAGCACTCAAATCTCCCTCTCCTATTCTCTTCGTTGTCCAAGTACAAAAAGTGTGTCCCAGAGTCTGGGGATAGGAGTGAATCAGAGTCCATTTTCCACTAAGAACTGGCCTTTAAACAGTGGGCATCACTATGCATAATGGTGGCCCCTCTGCTATACTGTATTAGTTAGCTCTTGCTGCATAACAAATGACCCCCAAACACAGCACCTTGAAAGAGCAGGTATTTACTACCTAAGGAATCTGGGAATGGCTTAGCTGGGGGTTATGGCTCCAGGTCTCTTCTGAGGCTGCCATCAGATGTTGGCCAGGGTTGCAGGCATCACGAGACTTTTCGGGGGCTGACAGATCTGCCTTTGGACTCACTCAGGCAGCCATAAGCAGGACTCAGTTCCTTACTGACTATTGGCCAGAGTCTTCAGTTCCTTGACACATGGGCTTCCTCATAGCTGCTCACAGTGTGGAAACTGGCTTTCCCAAGGGTGAATGATGAGAGACAGAGGCAGGGAGGGAAACACACACACACACACACACACACACACACACACACACACAAAGTCTAAGACAGAAGCCAGAGTCTTTTATAGCCTAATCTTTGAAAGTGGCATAGCAGGGCACCTGGGTGGCTCAGTCAGTTGAGCGTCTGTCTGCCTTTGGCTCGGGTCGTAATCTCAGGGCCCTGGGATTGAGCCCTCCATCAGGTGCTCTGCTCAACAGGGAGTCTGCTTCTCCCTCTGCCCCTCCCCCCACTCATACTCTCTCTATCACTCTGCTCTCTCTCTCTCATATAAATAAATAAAATCTTTTTTAAAAAAGAGAAAGTGACATAGCATTGTTCCTGCTATATTCTATTTAGTCATATGGACCATCTCTGGCACAGCACAGAGGATGTTTACAGTATGTGAATCCCAGATGTGACTATCCAGAAGGAGGGATTGTTGGGGATCATCTTGAAGGCCAGCTGCCAATTCCCATGGGGCTTTCCTGGCCCTCACTCTCCTGCTTCCAGACACTTCATCAGCTTTTCCCTCTTTCTCTTCCTCACTCAACACTCCCCTTCAAAACCATCAATCCACCCCTTTAATCCTAGTCTCTGTCCATTTCCGGAGTCTCACTTACCCAGATAAGCATTTCCAGAGGCAGTTCTGTCTGTGAGGAATTATTATTAAATCTTTTTTTAAAGTGGAAAATTTTGAAAATTTTTATTTTATAGTTTATTGATGTATCCATCTATCTTATTTATTGGTTCATGAGAGCAAAAGGAGAAACTTTCAACAACTATAAAGCACTGATGGTTCCTTCAATTTTTCTCCCAACTCTCCCTACTCCCTACCAAATACCACAGCACCCCTTTTCTGTGAAACCTTTTACTCCTTAGAAGCCAGTAAGTCTACCCGTTCCTGAATGGCTAAGCCTGGGGAGAGAAACTAGAGACCAACTCCCAAGTGAAGAAACCTATGCCAGGTGGAGGAGACACCATGAGTTTCATTCATACTGACCTCAATGGAGGTGGCTGTGCAGGGCCTGGTTGTGTTTCCCAGACACTACATTCCTGAAGATGTTGTGAGGATTAATGAAATGATGGTTATGAAGCACTCAGAATGGCAGCTGGTGCCTTAAGTGCTCAATAGCTGTTAACCCTTGTTCTCAGGTGACTGAAGCGGGTGTACATAAGCTTTGTTATAAATCTATGTCATCCACAAACTTGATGGTTGTAAGATTCCATTTTCCTCTCACTCCCTAAGATTATCAGTATCTTGGTATAGATTTTCCAAAAAATGTCTTCTTTTTAAACCATGAAAATTCCTTATGTTCAAGACGGAAGAAATATACAGTAGAAGATTACTTGATCCAGAATGTCTGAGACCTAATTTCCATGTGTGCATATAGGTAGCCAATATTTTTGAGAATCTTCTAGGTACCAGGAACTATTCCAGGGACCAGGCATGCAGGGAACAAAGACATCCAAAGTCGCTGCTTTCATGGAGGTTACATTCTGGTAGGAATAGGCTGGCAATAAACACATAAATATATCTAGGCTGAAAAGAAAAATAAAGCAGCAAAGTAGAATGACAAGATTGCTTAGAATGTTCTTTATATAATATACACATATCATTTGAATCTACCAAAGAGTATATTAAAAGTGTATTAAATGTATTAATTCATGTATTACAAATCTGTCATCATTTTGCATCCATCCATCGAACACTTCTGGGTTTGCCTTAAAACAAAAACACCATGTTAAAAAGAAAATCTAAAGTATTAAGTGATGGAAAATAAAATAGTATTTAGTGATGGAAACAAAATTAATATATGTCATTTTTCAATTCTTTTCAGGAAAATTGGGATACTTTCTTTTGTTTTATTTTTTATTTTTTTATAAATGTATTTTTTATTGGTGTTCAATTTACCAACATATAGAATAACTCCCAGTGCTCATCCCGTCAAGTGCCCACCTCAGTGCCCGTCACCCAGTCACCCCCACCCCCGCCCACCTCCCCTTCCACCACCCCTAGTTCGTTTCCCAAAGTTAGGAGTCTTTCAGAAAATTGGGATACTTGATTCACACTCAGTTCTTTAGAAATGTCCTAAAGAAACAAAAATCATGCAATAATGAAAAATATATAAAATCTTTCCTCACCGAGAAATCCTTACTGATTGCACATAAAGGAACGGCAAATTCACTTATTCTCCAAAAGTGTTGTTATGGCATTCATAGATGAGGCAATAGCTCTTTCACAAAAAAAAGATGATCCATATCATTGGTTGACCTTTGTTATGCTTTTCTTTCCAAATTTCTCTCTCAAACTCTTTATTTGATGAGTCTGCTGTGCAATAGTCAGTGACCATTTTTCTCTGAGATCTGTGAGCTTTTCATAAGATTAAATGGCCTATAGTACAACCATGGTTTTTTGGTTTTGGATTTTGTTTGTTTGCTTCTCAGGATTTTTTTTAGAGAAGGAGAGAGAGTGTGTGTGATGGGAGGGGGCGGTTAGAGGGAGGAGGAGAGAGAGAATCTCAAGCAGGCTCCATGTCCAGTGTAGAGCCTGATGCAAGGCTCAATCCCATAACCTGAGATCATGACCTAATCTGAAATCAAGAGTCCACACCCACCTGACTGAGCCATCCAGGCACCCCTTGGTATTGGTATTTTAAAAAAAAAAGTTGGGGGGGGGCACCTGAGTGGCTCAGTGGTTGAGCATCTGCCTTTGTTTATATATACTTTTATTGGATTTTGATTTGCCAACATATACTATAATGCCCAGTGCTCATCCTGTCAAGTGCCCCCCTCAATGCCCGTTCCCCAGTCACCCCATCCCCCTGCCCACCTCTCCTTCCACTACTTTAGCTCATGTCGTAATCCCAAGGTCCTCGGATCAAGTCCTACATCGGGCTCCCTGCAGGGAGCCTGTTTCTCCCTCTGCCTATGTCTCCGTCTCTCTTTGTGTCTCTCATGAATAAATAAAATCTTTTAAAAAATGAATGATAGCTTTAAAATTGCCATCGTTTGGAATTTTCTGTGCTTAAGATGTATGTAAGCAATCAGCTATAGTATTTTTATTGTTTTATGATTAACAAAGCTCTCTCCCATACTTTAACTCATTTGATCTCACAGAAACCCTGTGAAAAGATGAGGGTTGGAATTGCTAACTGGTCTCCAAAACCATTTCTCTTCATCCCTGAACACACCTCTAGACTACATTTCCCAGCATCCTTGACACTCAGATGTGGCCACTGACTGAGCTACTTCCTGGTCCTAAGAACTTCATGTAGGAGTTCCTCCACATTGTTTCCCTTCCACAGCAAACATGTGGAAATGGAGAGGCCAGAAGATGGAGCTTGGGTCTCTAAGTTTCCACATAGAGTGGAGTTACCTGAGGGTTAGGAAAACCCATTGGGGAAATAAAATGTCTATTTCATTATACCACAGAGATATGGGGTTTTTCTGTTAGAGTACCTAGGATTACCTAATGCATATTTCTTCAGTGTTTTATTATTAACATAAAGGCTTCATACAAGTCATCTCATGTGAGAAAGCTGGGAGCAAGTATTATTTTTGTTATCCTCCTTTTCATAACGGCAAACTAAGGCTCAGAGAGGCTCTATAATATACCCAAGGTCACAGAGCTATTATGAAGTGGAACCAAGTATCTAATTTATGTAAGATAACTTGTATTGGAAAGACCAACCAGACCAACCCCACGGTCTTTCTAATACACGATGATAATGTCACAAGATTTTAGCAATCATCTAGGTCATTCTGTAGATGCCATATTGAGGGAGATCCTTTATCAGCTTACATACTTCTGGGTCTGAATTGAAGAGTTAAGTATAGTGTGCAGTCTATACTTACTTACTGCCCCAGGGCTGCACAGAGTGTTATCCCATGGGTCTTTGGTAAGATGCCATCTACCTTCTGGCTAGACAATTTCCTGAACTTTATTTTTCCAAAATCCAATAGAAAATCAAATCAACCCTTTCATTCTCCCCCACGTTAAAAGCAAGTGTTTGCATCCTTTCAATAATCATTAAATAAATATTTCGTGACCACTAGGTAAAAAGCACTGTGTACAATGCTGCGAGGAATTTAAAAATAAATGAACAGAACATAGTGGCAAAGAGGGAAGACTCTGTAATAAGGGCCTGAATTTAAATTCTGGTTCCAATACTTACTAACTGTGTGACCTTAGACAAAGTCACCTAACTTCTCTGTTCCTATGTGTCCTGAGCTGTGGAATGGGATAATCAGACCTCCTCATGAAGATGTTGGGAGGATTAATAAAACAATGCATATAAAGCATTTGCAATGGCACCCAGCACAAGTAAGTGCTCGATTTTAAAGAAGATTTCTTTATTTATTTGAGAGAGAGAGAGAGCGTGAGAGAGTACAAGTTGGGGGAAGGGCAGAGGGAGGAGACAAGTAGACTCCCTGTTGAACTGGGAGCTGGACACAGTGTCCTGAGATCACGACCTGAGCCAAAGTCAAGAGCTGGACACTTACCCCATTGATCTACACAGGCACCCCACCAAGTAAGTATTCAATAGCCGTTAACTGTTAGTCTCAGATAAATGAAATAGATATACCTAAGCCTTGGCAATGAGCAATTATTATATCAATGCTGTCCACAAACTTAGAGATTGCATTTTGCTCTTACTGTTTAAATTACCAATATCTGAAACCATAAAAATCTCTTCCTGTGATATACTAGTGATTTTCCACTCTCAAATCTTTTCTGTAATCAGGCTTTAAAGAAAGGAAACCACACACACACACATTTTTTTTTTCGGTGCCTGGCATTACACTAAGCACTTTACCCCTGGGTTTCTGTTTTGTCATGTTTTTAATCCACTCAACAACTCAATTTCCTATTTGTAGATGAAATCCTCTAGACTTCAAAGAAGATAGATAGCATCCTGGTATCAGACCTGGGATTCAAAACTCAATCTGCCCAGCTCCAAAGCCTGAGTTCCTAACCCTTATAGGAATCTCCTCACTGACCAGCTCTGTGATTCTACACTGGTCTGATTAAAGAATTTCATAACCTTCTAAGAATACAGTCAAGAAAGAAAAGATATCATTGTTTTAACCTGCCTCTGAATCTCAGAAATGACGGGCCTTGATATTAATAAGGCAGCTTCTCTCCTAAATGCAGAGGTCCCTTGAAAAGGGTATTTTAATCATGGGTGTCATATTTTATGATAGTGTCTGTTTGTATTTAGTACACTTGTTATCCTTGATGTTTTTGCCCTGAGGACATCCAACTGAACAAAATTGCATACATCGTTGTGGATTACCCTTTCTGCATCCATAAGTTATCCGCCCTTTTAAAATAATTTGCACTAAAACACCAAGTGTTTTTTCTAATGGGAATAGACAGCTAGTGTTTTTTGATGCAAATGACTTCTCCTCACTTCCCCCCCAGCCCACAGCGAAATCTGAAGCATCAACAGAGGGCTCTGTGCTTCCAGAAGCAATGTAAGCACAGCAGTTGGGAGCTGCGATGTGTCTTAAAAATCCCCGCTTGATGTTAGCAAAAGCTAAATGAGACATTGGAAAAAGATTCGGTGTGATGAGCAGTGATGTTTTAAGGGCACTGATTATAATATTCACCTTTCTTCTTTTTTTTTTTAAAGATTTTATTTATTTATTCATGAGAGACACAGAGAGAGAGAGAGAGGCAGAGATATAGGCAGAGGGAGAGGCAGGCTCCCCGCAAAGAGCCATATGCAGGATTCGATCCTGGACCCCCAGTATCATGTGCTGAGCCAAAGGCAGATGCTCAATTGCTGAGCCACTCAAGGTGTCCCTCACCTTTCTTCTTTTTAAGAAACCAGCTACCACTAAGGTAGTTTTGTGTTTGTGGGTGAAGATTAAAGTGTTAAATAAAATCATAAGCATAATCCATTGTATCACGGTATTCCATTTTCTCCTGGAGGTAATATGTTGGGCTGCTTCTTCTTCTTTCTTCTTCTTCTTCTTCTTCTTCTTCTTCTTCTTCTTCTTCTTCTTCTTCTTTACTTTGATAGTATTTCTGAACTCTATCCATGGGAAAAAAAAAAAAAACACCAAGATTCCATTTTAACTTATACTTTATTCCAGCACTTAAATGTACAGTGTTATGAATTCCTAAGTGTGTCTTTATTTAGCTACTTCTACCTGAATAACGAAGCCAAATCTCAGCTCAATACAACAATGGATTTAAATATTTAACCAGAGAAGGGGAGTGAAGCATTGCTCCCAGGAAGAAAAGTTGAGTGTGCTACCTCTTGGCTAAAAATAAATATATTTCTCACTCTAGTCCTTTTTCACTTATAACCGACTTTGGGGAGAAAAAAATGCATAGGAAAAAAGACTATCCTAAGATAAATGAGATGCTTGAGACATGAGCTCTGCAGGCAGAAGGCAAACCACAGAATTACGCGTGGCCTTCATTGTTGTTAGGACCGTAGTTAATAACTACACGTAGTTCTCAGCAGTCACAGCATCAGTGTCACTTCCAGCAAGGTTCTGGCTGGAGCACTGGGGACCCTGGGCTCCCTGCCTGCTTGCCCTTGGACAGCACTGTTCCTCTGCGGTGGGAATGGAGACAATTACCCTGGGAACCCTGACTTGGAGGGCTAGTATGTGAAATTGTTCTCAGACCACTGAATGATCTGCACGCTGGCGCAGCAGGGAGCCCCAGAGCAGCCCTCCATGCACTCCAACTCGTCCTCCTGTCCACTCAAGACCATCTGCATCCTTGTGAATCCTGCAGTGGATTCACACTGCAACCTGTACTTCCAAGTCAGATTGGAAGTGCTCCCCTCAGTCATTCTGGCATCTGCACAATTCTCCTGGGATCCTTGATTCTACACCCTTGTCTCCTTAACCTAGTGTTTCTCAGCGTGTGATGTGCAGATTCCCAAACCCTGCCCGGACCTATTGCATTGCCCCCCAAAGGGTCCTGGGAAAACGCTTTTGCTTGGCACCTTCCTGCCTCCCCCTGGTTCTAATGCATGCTGGAGTTTGAGAACCACTGTGCCAATCAGATGACTCACTTATCTTTCTTCCTCAGACTCCTCCCACTCTTGCTTTTTCTTCTTCTGCATCTCTCTTCTGAGAGCTCGCCAGAATTCCCAAAAAGAATACAGCGAAGACTCTGTGGTCCTCTCCTAAAAGCCTTCTTTCTGCTCAGTGTCAGGCCCTAAACTCTCTCATGAGGAGACTCAAGGGCATTTTAAATTCCACCCTTTTCCTCTCTCTCACTATAAAAGCAAATGTTTGCATCCTTTAAATAATCACTCTTGTGTCTCCCTGGCCTCTCTTCAATCCCTTTGGGTGTGGTGATGATCAGAGTACAGACCCAGGCTTTCTCTCTGCCTTCAGGAGGCAGGGGATCTGGGATCAGCCAACACAGCTTCCTACCAGGAGACTGCTGCCAGCCCCTCCCCATCCCACACCACCACCACCACCGGAGAGCCTCAGCCCTTTCTCTGGGTCATTCCAGGGTGTATTCCCGATAGAAGGAATGGGATTTGTGTTCAGACCAGCCAATGAGAACATCAAGTGTGTGATCATGCCCATCTGATATCAGCCCCCACGTGTGGTCCTGTCTACAGCTACACAGGGATTACAGACAGTGTAAGATGGTTCCACTGTCATGCTCTTCTGAACCCAGAGAGAGCCAGTGTGGATTGGACAGATGCCTTCTCTGTACTGAGTCCCCAGGGAGAGTTCTTTCTGTAGGTCATGAGGAGGGAAGATTGAGCTGGCTGGCTGGATCTTCTCAAAACCTTCCAGAGCCCCTTGGGTGAAAGGAGCATTATAAGTTCAAAGGATGGCCATCAACTTATTTAAAGAAAAAAAAAACCTTTCATCCTACACACGAGTTATAAATATTGAAAGCGGGATTGTTCCCACTTTTCTCTTTGTTCCCAGAGCAAAGACTCCATTGGAGTCAGAGGAAAGAACCTTCCGCATTTTGGCACAGAGGGAAGCCCTTGGTGCATTCCATTTTGTTTCTGGAATTGTGATATCCACTACCCCAGAGAGAGAGATTTTTTTTCCTTTATGGAATAGAATCCTTACTATTTTTCATACCAGTCCCGTGAGATAAAAAAAAAAAAAAAAGAAGAAGACTGACAAAAAACATTGAGGGTCTGAAATTTGACCTCACATTCTATTTGGGACAAGATGAATTATGTAGGAGAGATTTTACAGTGCTGTCTCTGACCCAAATAGTAAACGAATATCCTCCTTTCTTGCTCCCACTGCTTAAGCAAAAAACAGCTGTGCGCAGCATCTGGAAGAGTGGTTCCAACCTTGTTTCATCCTATTTGATTCCCACTGGCTTTTATGTTTTCCATAAATGATTGAAGAAAAGTTCTCAGTTGGAAATAGCAATAAAATCTTCCATAAATTCTTGGTTAGCACCAGCTTCAGGCAGCTCATTGGATTCTCACTCTGCATAGTCCCGGGGTCTGTGAAGGCTGGCTGGCCAGGATGAAAAGAGGGCCTGGATCCTGCCAAAGAGAAAGCCCCATGGCCAGCGTCTTCTCCTGGGCTCCTTTGGCAACCACAAAATACGCAGTTTCTCTTTCCAGCCACAGTACATTCCTTATGGCCTCTGTACATTCCTCTTTGTCTCAGAACTCGAACTTCTCCACCGATTGGATGAGGGTATCCACCTCTGAACCCTTAGGACAGTGCCAAGCCCGCAGTACACATTTATTATTATTATTATTATTATTATTATTAGCCATTCACTTAATATATAATAATGAAAACTATGCACATTTATTGACTGTGATAGGCATTCCACCTATTTGTGTTATTTAGTGTTTAAGACAGCCCTCTGATGTACATATTTTGACTTCATTTTATAAGAAAAAACGTAAAAGATTTGCAAATTTAAGCAATGGACCAGGGACTCTCTCATAAAGGGGGAAGCAGGGGCTGTGCTCACCAGAACTTGTGCTCTTTCCAACATTCAACATAATCCAGTGGCAAGAGCTTTCTGGATGCTGGGGATTCAAGAGAGATGAGACAGAGAAAATTCAAATCTCAGACTGTGCATGCCACTTGCCATGACTTCCTCCTCAAGTGGTTGGTGATAAGGTTGTGGGAAGAATATGATCGGAGAGCCACACCCCACTACCTGTCGCCACCATCACCCCCCACCCCCACCCCTGAGGACAGTCTCCGGGTCCTCCTCATGTGCAAAGTGGCCTGCTCCTTCATGTTCCTGTGGCCATTGGAATCCTCTCCCTGCCTGGGTGTTGTGATGCTCTCGGCTTCATTTCTATCCATTGGTAAAACAAGAGCTCTACCCAGACCAATTGTCTGTCAAATGGGCTTGGAAAATTCATGTTTCTCTTGGACAAGAACCTTCTCAGAAAGCCTGACTGAAGGATTACTGCTCCCGAGAGTTCAGTGTCTGAAAACCGGAGAGAAAGGAAGCCAACAGACAACAAGCATTAACAAAAACTGTGAGAAAACCAACCCAAAGACTGAGCAGCACTTTGCGTCTTCTGATGAGCACCATTGTATCACATCTCCAGGGCCACACTGGGTGATAATTTGACTCCAACTATTAACTATGAAAGGGGACTTTGCAAATTTATAATTTCCAAAGGGCACATCAGCCAATATTCTATAAATTTCTTAACTCCACTTCTTTCAATAAGGGGCTCTTTTTGTTCCCAAATGGGTCATTAGCTTTTTCCCCACTTTGTTTAATTTAACTCATATTATCAACTGCTGCCAAAGGTTGTCCGAATGGATAGAAAACTTTAGACTCTTGCTTTCACACAGTCTTTCACTAGAAGAAATTCCGTCAACTGCAATAGTGTTTAAAGGACTTTAAATTGGTTTCCTGTGATATTCTCCAAAATTGGAATGAATTAAGAGTGTTTTGCATTTCCCACAGGATAGTTGCGACCTCACCACAAAAATTAGTGCCAAATTGCATCCAGTTGAGGCTCCTTTAATAACTCAATGCCACAATCTTACCCGACTCAAACCATAGTTCATCTATCCCAAATGTCTCCTTCCACTCTACCATTGCCTGTTGTTTATTTTTTGGCCAAGAGAAGTTTACCTTCTGTTCTTTAGCAAAAGAGGCCACAGAGTCATGGGTAGACAATTGCACCATCAAAACCGTAAATCCCATACAAGTCTCAGAAAGTAATGGAATGAAATCACTTAGGGACCTCTCCACGAATCCCAAAAATTTCTGAGATGTGTGGAAGGGGAAGGACAAATGTGAAAGTTAGAGCGTTTCCCACATGATAGATTGGGAACTGACCGTTTCTAAATGCTAGCTTCCAGAAAAGGGCAAAATGGGGAAACAGGGCTGAAAGGTTGTGTGTTGGGAAATTGTTTTTATATCAGGATTTCAACAGCCCTTTCAGATGTGCTGTGGCGAACAACAATAGCACATCTCCTATCGTATCGTGAATCCTGGAAGACAAAAACAAAATGTACCAGTTCTGCCTCTCCTGCCTGTACTCCTTTCCCCATCAATTTTCATGGAAATGCCAACAACTAATTTTCCAAGTCTACTGGAATATGGATCACATCTCCTCCTCTCAGTCTAAAGAGCTGGGCCATGGGAAGGGACAAGAAAGAAGCTAGCCTGGGAGGGAGAAAGAAAAGAGCCATGTCCACAAACATGGGTATCATGAGCTCTAGTTGTGGGAGCCAGTGAAAACGTCGTTAGGCCCAAATATAAATATTTTGCACCTTTCTGCCAGGCTCTGTAGTTTATTACAGGAAGCACGGTTTAGAAATTCACAGGCAAATGTTATAAATTTGAGAACATAAGTTGGACCCCTTCCCGTTCCAATAAGCAGTCACAGGTGTGGTTTTCATGAAATTGTATATTTAGGGAGGGAGTGGGAGGGAGGGAAGGGAGAGAATTGCATGTTCTAAGCACACTGTATTTGCATACACATTATGCATGTACCCAACACACACTCGTGCAAAGATGATTAAATATGTTCTGTGTTGGCAGGCTCTTGGCGTGTTTCTTTAAAGCAGGAATAGCAAATAGGTTCCTCTTGCATGCCAAATCCAATCAGGCTGTTTGAAGTGCTATGTCGAGAAGGATTCAGAGGTCATATCTGGGTTCAGTCAACCATTTTTATTTTGTGCCGACTATGTCCCAACACACAACATGCGGTTGCTACATTTTATTACTTTGGTGGCAGCGTGTGTTATACTCCCAGAGAGTTCAATACCACCCATGCCTCCTGCAGTGGTACAACCCAGCTGCCCCAAATTCCAGGCCTTGAGATCTGAGATAGGTCTAGAAAGAATGTAGTGAGCAATTAGCAATATCTGCCGAGAAATCACACCAGCATGAGAGGGCAGGAGTGGGGTGGGGTTGCAGTGCTTGTGTCGTAGATGAGTCATTTCTGCTGAAGAACCATCAAAAATACACTCATCTCTCCATTTTGCCAACTAACATGCTTTGTTCATGTGAACGATCCAGCATTTCGTTCATGTGAACGAAAGCATTTAGAGTTGGGACAGAGCGATGCAGTAGTAACAACAGAATAAAAGAACCATCCTCCATCAATACAATGGGAGCAAGAGCATCATTTTGGTGGTCTTGAATGTTTGCTATCACTTTCATCAAAGACCAGGGCATATGGAAATTCTCTGTACTATGAATTTCATTTTTTTCTTTCTATAGCCAAGTACATGTTCACTTGGATATCCGTTAGCTATTCTTACAGGGTATTCACTGACATCCATTAAAGACTAGTGGGGAAGGAACTCAAGGTGTGTTTGTGGGTCATTCTACTGCCTTTGGCTGAGTCACATCCCTGGAGAGAACAAGGGTCTGTCCTGTCATGGAATTCCAGGTGAGGAACCTCCCAGCCAGCCTGCAGGCTCCAGGTCCTGTCTTCTCTACAATATTTGAGAGATGGTGGTTGAGCCACGACAAAGCAAGTTAAGACCATGCACATTGGAATATTCCATCCTTCTCTCAAACCTTTTATAGGTTCACCTGGGGAGTAAAGCAGGCAATCCCTGTCTAAGAAAGAGAAGGTATGGGGGTTCCCTGGCTGTCTCAGCGGTTTAGTGCCTGCCTTCTGCCCAGGACGTGATCCTGGAGTCCCAGGATCAAGTCCCACATCGGGCATGGAGGAGCCTCCTTCTCCCTCTGCCTGTGTCTCTGCCTCTCTCTCTCTTTCTCTCTCTCTCTCATTCTCTCTCTGGGTCTCTCATTAATAAATAAATAAAATCTTTATTAAAAAAAAGAAAGAGAAGGTTATGAACTAAACTTAATGGCAGGCTTTATCACCTGAGCCCATTAATAACTACAGATACTATAATTTCTTCTGCTTTTTCCTAGACCTACTTAAATGTTGTAGGTGCAAAGAAGCCTAAAAAATTATTAGAAATTCTCTTATTACGCTTTGTTGTATTTTGCATGACTGGGTCAGTTGAGTTGATGCTAGTTAGTCATGCGACAACCATTTGGCTCTGATTTCTGACCTCTGGGGCTGGGTTAGGATAAAAGGAAACATGCTAATGCTTTGAAAATGTACTTGTCAAATGTGCTTTGCCTTTGAAACAGCAGCTCCATTTCTAGCATATTTCCTAAAGAACCAATCAGAGGAGTGCACAGATAGGTAGGTACAAGAATGTTCATCACTGCTGCATTTATAATAGGAGAAAGCAGGAGGCAGAGAGAAGAAAGAGAAAACCACAGACAATCAGCAAGAAGGGGTTGGATAACTAAATCAAGACACATTCAGGTAGCTGGGTATAAAGTCATCTTGTAGAACTGTTTTTCTGATATGTGGAAATGTTTACAGTAGGTTCCTGAAAGGGAAAAAAGTCAGACTACACAAAGATGTGCCTCTGTCTAGGGGCCTGCAAATCATGGACCAAAAGGTGGTCTCTGGATTGGCAGCAGCATCGCCTGGGAGCTTGTTGGAATGCCAAGTCTCAGTGCCCACCCAGACCTCCCAAATCAAACCTGCGTTTGGGCAAGAACTCTAAAGGCTCTGAATGCACATTGCCATTTGCGCTGGTCTACACTACAGCCTGCTGTTCGCCTCTAAGGACATCTCCACAGGCCCATGGCATTGTGAGGAGGGAGAAAGCTCAACATACTGAGTTTTTCGCAAAGTTAAATAAATTTAATTTCTAGCACCGCTGTTTCTTCTGAGATCATAATCTTGCTTTTATGGGGTTAAACTCCTTTCTTGTATCCAGTGGGGGTGGGGATTTGAGGATGGTAGGTTTTGTTTGTTGTTTTGCGGCTGCTTCAGTGGCCTTGGTTGGCAAAATAAACAGGCGGTATGGTAATCCTATGTGTTGTTTTGGAAATGTTACTAGGAAATCTGGGAATCATGATGAATGCTAACATACACTGCTCTCAAGTAAAATAGTATGTGTGGGTGTGTGGTTTAGGGGTGTGTGTAAATTACCTGTAAACCATGGTTCCCTTTGGAACGTGGGACCGTTGACGTTTCCAGTGTTTTCTTGTCTTCGGAGTTGTCCAAGTTTTCAGCATTTGGCACTAAAAAGATAAATGGCGGTTAAAGCTGGAGGAGCCTGCAGAAGGCAGATGTGTGGTCTCCATAGCTTAGAAGTTACAACCCCCGATGCAATGATAATGAACATGGACTGTGGACCCACTCAGCCTGGTTTCCAGGCCCAGTGCCACCTTGGTCAGGTCCAAGGCCAAAAATTTTGTGTCCTCGATTATGTCCTTGAGTCTTCGGTTCTTTCTCTATAAGATGGATGATGGTAGTAATAGAACCTCATTCTAGGGTGGTTGTGAGGCCCAAGTGAATTAGCATCTCTAGTATTTCACCAGGATTGCTGAAACAAACTAGCACCACCTGGGTGGTTTAAAAAACAATACAAATTTAGTCCTTCACACTTCTGAGGGCCAGAAGTCCAAAATCAAGGGGTTGGCTTGGCCCTGCCCCATCTGAAGCTTCTAGAAGAGAATCCATCCTGACCTCCTCCAGTGTCTGGTGGCTCCAGACTTACTCCAATCACTGCCTAGCCTCCACACAGACTTCTCTGCTCTACATGTGTGTTCTTCTTCTGTCTCTTACAAGAATTCCTGTTATTGGATTTAGGGCTCACGTGGGTCATCCAGGAGGATCCATCTTGAGAGCGTCAACTTAGCTACATCTGCAAAGACGCTTTTTCCAGATAAGGTCACATGTACAGGTACTAGGGCTTAAGAAATAGAGATATCTTTCTAGGGAAGTAGGGCACCGTTCACCCCACTACAGCACGTATAATCCAACTTAAAATAGCACACAACACATAATATAGTGTAGTCTTTGTCTCATTTCCATTCTCTGGGAAGCTTTTGTTTTTGTTGTTGTTGTTGTTGTTGTTTTGTTTTGTTTTGTTTTTCTGGGAAGCTTTTGTTACAGAATTTTCTCTATAGTTTCTTGCTTGGATAGAAGCCTCTTGCTTTCCACTTTCCAACCCAATCGAATTATTATTACTAAAGATGTCCATCACAAAAACCATTGTTAATAAGAGGCTGAGCATTTTGGTTCACCATGGTTGCCACTGAAAATAAGAAGAGAGGCTGAGGAAAACAGCGTCAAGTCCTAACAGATAAAAGATTCAGTAAAAGTGAACCCACAGAGCTGTTTTAACCTACAGAATTCCATCTGTCTTTATTTCTCTCAACAGCCATCTTGCATTAGTTTAACAAATCATATTCCCCACAGGGTATGGGGCATGGGCTGACGTTAGGCATGGGACAGTTTGTCTTTCAGGACAGCCTTTCACAAGGGCACCCTTCCAAGGGCCCAGGGGGACAACCACATCTCCCAAGTGGTCGTCCAGACCTGCTGGGAGCCTAGCGCTGGCTCTCCAGACTCTGGGGACAGATCGCTATCCTCACCACTAAATATCTCCCCTCTGCTTCCAAAGGCTGAACGAATAATATTTCCTTGCGTTAGGTCAATGTAAGCAAAGTATTGGGCCTCTGATAGGAGCACAGGTTTTGTTGAATGAGTGAATAAATGAATGAGTGAATGAATATGTTTGTGATTTTGAGAGAGTCAAACTCTAGAATTCAAGGAATAGTTTCATCAGACAAGTCATGTACATTCTTCAAATATATAAGTCCACCTCCCATTCCACACCCCTACCTATGAGGGGTTTCTCTAAATGGGAAACCAGACTGGCCAGAGGGAGCCCCATTTCTGCTACTTGCCATGGTGAGTCCTGCCCTGGGATGCATTGATAGAATCAGCACTAAAGGGAGGATCCTACCATAGGCTTCTTGAGTGTACGTGGGAGGGACCTAATCACCCTCTGGCTGCTGCCCCACTGTGGGTCCTCCTGCTTCCAGGGTAGAAGCCAGCCTCACCTCCTCACGGCATCATACAAGGCAGCCACAAGACAGACTCCTTCCCAAAGCCTACCCAGGCAGCTTCCAACCTCAGAATTGCAAATCCAGGCCACAAGTTGCTTTTCAGAGAGCCCATGTAGACCTTTCTTTATACATATTCAAGGACACATTTGCAGCTCTTCCTGGTTGGCAGGAGAAGCAACATGCTCAAGCTCAATCATCCTTTTTCCAGCAACAATTCAAACCCAGCTCCCTAACACTTAGCCCATAAAATGGTCATCTCCATATGCTCACATAGGGGGTGTGAAGCTGTCATTTGGATATTTCAGACTGAAAATAATTATAGCCTCCTGAAAAATTCAGACGACTAAGGCAGAAGCCTATGTTGCTGTTACCTGGATTAGCAAGAAAATGGGTTCAGTTCTTCCTTCAATCTGCAACCACCAACGGAAAAAGTTTCGAGTGATATCCCTGCTGTTAGTTCTGCCTTTCTCTTGTGGGCTCTGGAGTTAAGCTCGTTCAGCAGTGAAACCATTCCAAAAGCATCCGTAAGTAGATTTTTCCAAATAATTAGAACCAACAGCAATTCCAAGAGTTTCACAACTGCCCCGTGGAATGGGGTGTTTGGCCAATGTTTTTACAACCCATTACCACAGTGGTGTTTTTATTTCAAGGCTACAGGCAGGCTTTGTAAGAATGTGAAAATCAATACAAAAGGTTTGTCGGGGGTGACATGTTTGTTAATGTTTTATTGATTATGCTATTGGTTGTAAATTTTCTAACTTAATAAAGCTCAAGATTTTTTTTTTTTTTTGCAGTAAAAGACAGAGGTTATTTAATTAACTGGAACTTAATGCAAAAGTACTAACATGACACATTGTGACTGCTTCAAAGTGACACCCAATTCATCACTCTCCAAGTGGGCATGATGTTACACACACACACACACACACACACACAGAAGGACATTATGCCACTGAAAGAATTGCACAAGAGAATGTTGATATAAAACGAAATCATCTGGGGATCCCTGGGTGGCACAGCAGTTTGGCGCCTGCCTTTGGCCCAGGGCGCGATCCTGGAAACCCGGGATCGAATCCCACATCAGGCTCCCGGTGCATGGAGCCTGCTTCTCCCTCTGCCTATGTCTCTGCCTCTCTCTCTCTCTCTGTGACTATCATAAATAAAAAAAAAAAGTCTTAAGAAAAAAAAAATGAAATCATCTATACACACACTTAATACTAAAAGAATTTGGCAGGGTATACTTCATAGTAAAAGAAAGGCTAAACAAGCATATAGCTGTTTTCTTTATAAAAGGAAGTTAAGAACAGGATCTGTAAAAGCTAAGCAGAATTACACACGCCCATCATTCAGTCATCATTTGTAGAAAATTCGTGATCACACTCTGTATCGAGACTGAAAACACTGTGACTTAACCTAATGATCTTGTGAAATCACAGTTATTTATTTTATGTATCTAAGAAATCACATACATTCAGTCCAACAATGGTCTATGTTACTCTTTCCCAGGACTGTTAGGTCCATTCTGTATGTACTGTATATTCACGATGCTAAGGTCCTGCCCAAAACTGACTTTATGTTCTTCTCTATCACCTGAGTTCTCATTATCTGCTTAGATCAGTGGCCGAAGTACAACATTGTTAGACTCAAAGCATTTTCCAGTGAACCATGAGTGAAACAAACCTGTCTCTCTTCAAATACAAATCCTTTAGGAAGGGAAACACAGGTCACTTAGTTTTTTTTTTTTTTTTTTTTTTAATTGCCCTCCTTAATCCCCATCACCTACTTCACCCATCCCCCCTACCCACCTCCCCTCTGGTGACCATCAGTTTGTTTTCTTGGTTAAGGGATGTTTCTTGGTTTGCCTCTCTGTCTCCTTTTTTTCCCTTTGCTCGTTTGTTTTGTGTCTTAAATTCCACGGATGAGTGGAATCATATGGTATTTGTCTTTCTCTGACTTATTTTGCTTAGTTAGCATCATACTCTAGCTCCATCCAGGTTGCTGCAAATGGCAAGATTTCATCCTTTTTATGGCTGAATAATATTCTAGTGCTTGTGTGTGTGTGTGTGTGTGTGTGTGTGTGTGTGTGTGTCACATCTTCTTTACCCATTCATCAGTTGATGGATACTCGGGCCGTTTCCATAGTTTGGCTATTGTAGATAATGCTGCTATAAACATCAAGGTGCATATATCCCTTTGAATTAGTCTTCTTTTTGTGGGGAGAAGGGGACAAATACCAGGAGTGAAATTTCTAGATCATAGCATAGTTCTATTTTTAATTTTATGAGGCATCTCCATACTGTTTTCCATAGTGGCTACACTAGTTTGCAGTCCTACCAACAGTTCACCAGGGTTCCTTTTTCTCCACATCCCCACCAACACTTGCTGTTCCTTGTATCCTTTATTTTAGCCATTCTGACAGGTGTGAGGTGATATCTCATTGTAGTTTTGATTTGCATTTCCCTGATGAGCAATATTGAGCATGTTTTCATGTGTCTTTTGGCCATCTGGTCCTCTTTGGAGAAATGTCTATTCATGTTCCATTTTTTAACTGGATTGTTTGGTTTTTAGAAATTGAGTTGCATCAGTTCTTTGCATGTTTTGGATACTAACTCTTTATCAGATACGTCATTGCAAATATCTTCTCCCATTCCATAGGTTATCTTTTAGTTTTGTTAATTGTTTCCTTTGCTGTGCAGAAGCTTCTTATTTTGATGTAGTCCCAATAGTTTATTTTTGCTTTTACTTCCCTTGCCTCAGGAGATGTAGCTAGAAACATTTTGCTACAGCCAACGTCACAGAGATTACTGCCTGTGCTCTCTTCAAGGATTTTCATGACTTCAGGTCTCACATTTAGACCTTAACCCAGTCTGAGATTAATTTTGTGTATGATGAAAGAAAGTGGTCTGGTTTCATTATTTTGCATGTGGCCATCCATTTGTTTTTTGTTTTGTTTGTTTGGCTTTGTTTAAAGAGTGAGTACAAGAGCCGGGAGCAGGAGGAAAAGAAGGAGAGAGAGAATCTTAAGACTCTCCGCTGAGTACAAAGCCTGACTTGAGGCTTGGTATCACCACCCTGAGATCATGACCTGAGCTGAAATCAAGGGTCAAATCAGCCTCTAAACCGACTGAGCCACCCAGGAACCACCACCCCCGTGCCCCCCACCAAACACCATCATTTTTCCCATTGGATATTATTTCCTGTTTTGTAGAAGATTAATTGACCACATAATTGTGGACCTATTTCTGGGTTTTCTATTCTATTCTGTTGATATATGTGTCTATTTTCAGTTCAGTACCATATTGTTTTAATTACTACTGCTTTGTAATATTACTTAAAGTCTGGAATCATGATGCTTCCAGTTTTATTTGTCTTTTTCAAGATTGCTTTGGCTATTCAAGTTCTTGAATACATACTTTTAGGATTGTTTGTTCTATTTCTGTGGAAAATAATATTGGTATTTTGAAAGGGATTGCATTAAATCGTAGATTGCTTTGGGTGGTATAAACATTTTAACAGTTTTTGTTCTTCTAATCCATGAGTGTGGAGTGTTCTTCCATGTCTTTGCATCTTGAATTTATTTCATCAGTGGTTTCTAGTATTCAGAGTACAGGTCTTTCACCTTCCTGGTTAAGTTTGTTCATAGATATTTTATTGTTTTGGTGAAATTGTAAATGGGTTGTTTTCTTAATTTCATTTGCTGCTACTTCATTATTATTGTATAGGAACACAACTGATTTCTATACATTGATTTTGTGTCCTGCAACTTGACTGAATTCATTTATCAGTTCTAGTAGTTTTTTTCCTAGATCTGGATATCTGTTTCCTCTCCCTAATTTCCCTTGTTTACTTTCCCCCACTATAAGCTCTGACACACAATATTATATTTTTTGCAGCATTCCCAGAATTACATCAGGGCATTCCACTGATGTCTGCCACAATGGAACTCTGCTTTCACATGTGCCAAGATGTGACATTGCCTCTAAAGTCATAAAAAGCACAGTGTGGCTGGTAAACATCTATTTCAGTCCTGATTGTTTTCCACACTAATAGCTAAACTGGCATTAATTTTTTTAATCTTCTTCCAAACTCCTTTCCTCAGGAAATGATTTAAATCACTGTTTTGTAGTCACAAAAGCCTCTTGAATCACCATCTCTTTCAAGAAATTGTAAAGATTCTCATGGATCCGCTTCAATTAAGCAATGATTTCCTCAGAAGAAGGGAGAAGGGAAGAATTACTATTCTGAGCACTCATTTCCCCAATTACCGTCAGTGGCTTGTCCCTTTACCTGCCAGGTTAATAACCAGCCTGTTTTATCACCCGCCGTATATATATATAAACCCTCCTTATCTGGTAATTACCTTTCCCCAATCTCTCTGTTTTTTTTTTTTTTTTAATTCTTTTTAACATATCTTTTCAGGCCTTTTCAAACTTTCTAAAGGAATCCTTGTGTGAATGTTTCAAAACCTCCTTACATTTCAAATCTTACATAAGCTCTCCCAAATTCTCAACACTAATTGTCAATTAATAAGAAATTTCACCAAGGCATGAGTTTTTTTCTTTTCCGCTAACTGAAAAGTCTCCCACGGTGGCTTCCTAAAATATTTGGAAAACAATTTTCAAATGGAAATTATTCTATAAATACATAGCCATGAAACCAGATTCTCCTTGGGCTTGACCTGGTCTTGGTTGTGTGTTAACACTTCCTGGAAAGGGTCTTTTCTTTCTCTTTGGATAGCTTTGTGCCCTTTTATGGTAAGTTTAAAAAAAAAAAAACACTAGAATTTTAAAATATACCTCTTAGGGATTCATATGGATGAGATAAAGCCATGTATACACATTTAAAGAACAACATTAGGAACACAAGATTTTAGATGTTCTTTCCTTGGGTAGATACAGAGAGACGTGTTATCCTGGGGATGGTGACACAGAGAAAGTCATGGTCGAGGTCCTAGTTTTACACTGGCTGATGAGTTCACATGTGCTTATTAAGTAAACATGAACAAATGAATGAGAATATACATGGAACCATATTTAAATTGAGCCATAACCAAGATTATAATTAATCCAAATCTGCACAGTTGATGCCATAAAGATAAAGCAAAGAAAAATAAATGCATAGGCAAGATCTTAATTTCTAGCACTAACAAATTACCCTCCAAAATGGCAGTACAACTATACACCCTGCATGGTGTTTTTTCCCTATTTCTCTTTAAGCTTACCGGCACATTATGGAACATGCGATCTCCTAGTTTTGATTTCAGTATTCCTGATGAGGGAAGAGTGGAGCCAATTTTCATATGCTTACTGGTCACTTTTACTTCCTCTTCTGTGACTTGATGTACATATCACCCGCTTTTCTACACTTCAAGAAACTGAGGTTTTATTAACTTAAGCAGACTTCAACTTCCAGTCTTGATAGAATTGCAAATGCAAAACTGTGATACCCCAGAGAAAGGATCCATAAGGTGAGCCCTGAAACATAAATGGTTGGTCAACATCACACACAGATATACTCTGGATACCAGTCGTTTGTCCTGTTTCATGAAGGCAAACGTAGTCCTCTGGTCTCCAGGTTATGTCTTGTAATACAGAAGTTTTCATTTTGATATTGTTAAATTTGTGTATGTTGACTTCTATAGGTCGGTATTCTCAGTCTCCTTCAGAAGGTGCCCCCTATGCAGAGTTATAAACAAAGTCACATATTTCTTCATATAACCTTAAAAATTATGCCTATAGTACATCCTGATTGTATTTTTATAACCAGTGTAAAGTAAGGCGATTACTCTTCATGAAATGAAAGCCAGTACTCATGATACCATTTCTTTAAAAATCTAGAAGAGTGTAATCTGTGGAGGGAACATGCAGTCACGGAATGTGAGAGATACAAAGACCAAAAAAAAAAGAGAGAATACTCTGTTCAATGTCCAGTGTTTCAGGTAAGGAACTAGGGGGGAAGGCCAC
Organism: Canis lupus baileyi; assembly: GCF_048164855.1. NCBI lineage: Eukaryota > Metazoa > Chordata > Mammalia > Carnivora > Canidae > Canis > Canis lupus. Next base: position 12,990,388 of record NC_132874.1, read on the forward strand.
CCCGTAGGGAAGCAGTAGAATCAGAAATCAAACACAGGCTGCCTGTGGCCCAGCTCAGAGTTCCTGTAGACCATAGTGCCTCTTCTGAAGACATTCCTCCAATATCACTTGAATGTACTTCCTGGATCCCACACTCACTTATTAAACTAGTTAAAAGAACCATTCTAGTTATTCTAGTATGCATCCCTGCACTGAGTGTGCGTGTGCATGTGTGTGCATGCATGCATGTATGTGTGCTCACATACGTGTGAATGCGTATTTGTTTGTCACAAAAACTTTTTGTATTACACTACTTCACTTAAATTTATGTTTATTGAGTTTCAAGCCCCCTAAGTGAAAATGATCACTGCGTTTGATTCAAATAGAATAATTTTCAGTAATTTGTTTGAAATAGAATAAGAACATAATTCCTGGAGACATAAATTTTTTTAACTAATCAAGGTAATCACTCCATTAAATTAAGAAAGAGCAGGGGGTCTTGGTCATACTTGACTGAGGGGAGAACAATAAACCATACATCCACCTCAGCAGCCAGCTTAGTAGATATTGAACAGACAAATGTATAACATGTTTTTGGGGAAAATCCCCTCTAATTCCAGGGCAATCTGCACAGCCCCAAATATGGAATATAGATTTTCTTGACATTGCCACATAAAAGCAGAATGCTCAGTTTAACTTTCAACTTAAAAAAAAAAAAAGAACTTTGAGTTTTCCCATTCAGAGATTAAAATAATGGTTGGAGCTGTCCTCCATGCATGCTTACTACATTGTTAGCAGGAGGCAAATTACCCATATTTCACAGGAGACTCTAAGGAATGAAGGAAAATGTGAAGCTGTGTTGAACAGGAAAGAAAGAGAGGAGATGGCATGGAACTAAGCTGACCCCAACAGACACAAGGATATAGCATTCCTGGAACTATTCTAGGTGTTTAGACCTTGTATCATTCACAGGGCAACAGAAACTCCAACAAAGAGGGACTTTTAAAAAAGGAAAAGCAAAGGAGTTTATTTTTCTCACACTGGAGACAGACAACCCAAAGCTCAACCATGCTCTTTCATCTTTCTTCTTTGCCATTTCCAGTTGACAGCCATTGTGACAGTCACAATGTAGTTGCTGAACCTCACACTTTGGTTTAAGAGAGAAAGAATGAGGAAGTGGTAGTGCCAATTGCATTAGTTTCTCCTGTAAAAGCTTTCCTAAACCACCTCTCTTACCCTAGTAGGTAAATTTTGGCTTGTCTATTGGCTCAAACCACTCCACATGACCATCTCCACACAGATGGAAACAAAGTAGAGATATTTATTTCATTTGCTAGTAGTTGTAGTAGCTTTACTATGTGGAGGTTGGAGCTGAGTGGTTCCTGTGCCTATCATAGATTCCTGTGCCTACATGGATCCGGGATCTGAATGATTCCAGGACTCATGGTGTCTTCCAGAAGTCACTGTGCTGCGACCATTACATGGTCTGAAACCAAACCTGAGAAAAGGAGATACATATCTCTAAGAGCCTACAATTTTTACAGTGAGCTAATGAAAGAGCAAGATAAAACTGGATCTCTGACTCAAGAGCAAATGTAGATCTTAGATTAGATTCATCTATATTCTCAATGACAGAAAGTGTAGGTCATGAAAAAAATTCATCATCCTCTCTAAGACCCACATCTTCATATGTAAAATGTAAATAATGATTCCTAGATTACAAGTTTGTCATGAGATTTCTTTGGAATCCTGCAAAGGGTGCAACATCAAAATAATGAATAGCAAGAGTGGTGCCCTACTTTAGACAGCTGGGCTTAAATTGAACATGGACACCAACCAGGTAGGTGATCCTGGGTAACTGATTCAACCTATAATGGCTTCACTTTTCTCATCTGTAAATGGAGGATTGTGACATACTTCTTCATAGCACTATGATGAGAATAAGGAAAAAATATCTTGTGAAGCATTTAAAATAGTGCTAGGCATATGGCAAGTACTCAATAAATATCAGCCCCTCTTCTATTTAATTATATGCACCTAGAAAGGATGTGATATGTACAGACAGTCAATGACCACTGGTTTTCCTGTCCCATGCCAAGAGATTTTCATGGGGACCGAATAAGGTTAAAAAAAGAAGTTAGGAATCTGCTTGGAGAGGTCCGAGGAGTCCCTGAAAAGAAAGCATCTGCTCTGACAGTGGCAGGGCATGGGGAGGGGAGACTCAGGGAGCAGACAGTGGGGCCAGCCAGGACCCCACCGGGTCTGCGGGGCCAGTGCTGTGTTTACTGCACCTGCCTCATCCCAGTCAAGCACATTAGCCCACAGAGATAGAAAGGAATAAAATAAGTTTCCATGCCTTGGCCAAACTCTAAAGCTTTCTAGCAGATGGAGGAGTCATCATCTTTCAGACAAGTCGTCAAGGAAGAAACAAAGTCTCCCCAAGAAGCTGAGCCAGCCCATCCTGGCAGCTAGAGTTGTTGTCATTCCCTCCCTGGAAGACCCCATCTGCCGTTGTCAGGCGGTGCAGGCATTTGGGGCTCCAATGCCCAGAGGGACAGGAATACAGACAGGGTGGCTTCCTCCCTGCACCGCCCCAGACACGCTTCTGATGTGCCACTGAAGAGGAAATTAGTGTCCACTTCTGCGAGACCAAGACAGGTCCCATGCGGTACAAAACTGGTGATGAGAGAAGAAAAGCTGGGTGCTCGTTCTCACAGGGAGATGGACCCTGTTCCCAAGCCTACGGAGCATCCTGTCCTGGCATTTTGTGGGCTCGTTTGGTCTGTGAAAAAGCAGCATTTGCCTTGGGAGGTGATCACTGGGCCTCAGGACCTCTGAGGACTGTTGATATTGTCAGTAGGGACTGATGGTGGGCACCAGTTTTCTTTGCCTTTGGAAGGGCACCTGCTGTGCCTTCTCACTGATAGAAAGAGAAAAGAGAAAGAAGAAAGAAAGAAGAAAGAGAGAAGAAAGAAAGAAAGAAAGAAAGAAAGAAAGAAAGAAAGAAAGAAAGAGAAAGAAAGAAAGAAAGAAAAGAAAGAAAGAAAGAAAGAAAGAAAGAAAGAAAGAAAGAAAGGAAGAAAGGAAGAAAGAAAAAACGAAACGAAAGAAAGAAATTCTCTCCAGTCCTAGAGTTTCCATATTTAATCAACCCCCAGGCTCCAAGGCATGCTCTAGCCCTGCAGAGGATGGGAAGGTAGTTTTAAATCTCTACTACAAAATGGAATGGCTCTTGCCAGAGAACTTGCTGGAAGCTGCCAAGCCATGAAAGCAGAAGAGCAGGTGCTCAAGATTCATTGAATATTAGGGGACCTAGAGTTTCGTTGTCATGCTCAACTCTTCCACAAAGCAGCTGCTCTTGGGTATGATTTTGAACTCACTACTTGCGGCTGACTGATCATCACTCACAGGCAGAAGTAACCCACAGAGAGACGAAGTAGTAATAATAATGAGGACACATCAAATGCTGGTTCTGTTGGGGGCACTTACTTTGCTCAGGCTTTTGTATGCGCTGACTACTTTTTTACTTCATAAACATCCTGGAGGGAGGTACTATTTTAACCTCCACTTCAAGACCAACAAAACTGAAGCCCAGAGAAGTGAGGTAAGCACCTCGTGTTGCAGAGCTGGCCCGTGGTGGAAACTACACAGGCATCCCAGTCCTCGGGGCTCCAAGCTCGATGCTTCTTCCCGCTGATGCGTGTCCCTGAGAACACTGTACACACGCCACCACCACCTCGGAGCAGAAGACCGTGAGTGCGAGGCTCTGCAGCACCCGCAGTTCAGCTCCCTGTATTTATCTATATCAGGAAGAGTACTTTTACTTGACCCTTCATGAAGCCAACAGAAGGGCTCCCTTAACAAGAATGATGACATCTACTTTCTGAATTTATATACATTTTAGAACCTAAGCCATTTAAAAGTAGATTCTGACATTCCTCTTCCGGTCATATCAGGGACAAGCAGCATGGCTATGTGAATAATTCAGAGTGTTGCCTGCCATCTTTGTCTCATACAATGTGGTCTTCTCTGGAATGTCTTCTTAATCAACCCCATTACCAACAAGACCAAAACTATGCTTAAGCCCTTTTACTAAGTGCTTTCGAACGCTGACTTGTTGTCCAATAGATTCCTCCAGGAATCTACTTCCTTCCAATATGCTTTGCCAGGTGTTCCCTTTAACAACTGACAGATCCCTGTTTGGATAATGTGAGTTTTGCGGGTTAGGCCTTCTTCTGGGATATGGATATTGGATATTGTGACAATGCAGAGCATGGTGGGTGCAGAGGCTTCCTTGTTAGAGCTGGGGCTGTGGGATCCGCTGTCAGGAAGATCTGTAAGCGCCATCACCATGGTCGTTCCCATATAGCACCATTAAATGTCCTTTGCCAGCCAGAGCTGACGGACATGACTGTTGAATAATTTAATGGATTATGTCATGTGAGCCTCAACAGCATCTTACCTAGAGTTTTCCTTGGTCCTCTGCCCTGGGTATCTCAAACCAGCTCAGATGAACAGAGATACATCCCAACCCTCCTGTTACTCAGGAGAGATCAACATGCAATTATTACAGACTTTGTTTCTCAAATCCGTCCCTTAAAGTAAATTTCCTGCTGCAGCCCTACCAGCTTTGCAATTCCGTTTCTATTGCTCTTGGGCTCTGAGCCACTTGATACTACACAAAGCCAAACAAGGTTTCATCTGAAGACGATGCTGCCTCCACCAGCTCAGCCTCGGGATGCAAATCTCCCACTACAGGTCCGCTGCCTCCCCAGGGCAGGGATGTTTATACACATGGCTCTAGGTGAACAGAAAATTTCTTCTTTGATGGAGTGCCGCCTGAACCATCACTCTCCTCCCCTGCCAGTCCTCAGCCTATGCAGCCGTTTCCTATCCTGTAAGTGAAAAATCCTTCCTCAGGGAAGGATAGATGCTAACCAGCTGAGCTGGTACAGTGCTACTGAGCCATGCCGCCAGAGGGAGGAAGGTACAGACACTGAAGCCCTCCCTCTCAAGGTGTATGAGTTTCCTTGTGGCTACCACAAATTCAGTGGCTTGAAACAACATACATTTCTTAGTTTATAATTCTGTAAGTCGGAAGTCTAGAATGGATTGGCAGAGCTTTCTTCTGCAGGCTCTAGGGGAAAATCTTGTTTTCTTGCCTTCTCCAGCTTCTAGAATCCACCTGCATTCCTTGGCTCATGGACCCTTCTTCCATCTTTGAAGCCAGCAGGATAGCACCTTCAATTCCCACCCTCCCTCCCTCCCTCTCTCTAAGCCAGACATTCTTACCTCCCTCTTTATAAGGATCCTCATGGTTCCACTGGGCCCACCAGGATAACCCAGGGTAATCTCTCCATGTCAAGATCCATCATTCCATCTGCAAATTCCTTTTGTCATGCAAGGAAACACGTTCACAAGTTCCAGGGATTAGGATGTCGACATTCTGAGGTGGGGGAAGTGAGGAGGGGGGGCGTTATTCTGCCTACCACACTAAGGAACAAGACAAGATGCCCAAACAGAAAAAAGTAACCCTTCATAGAAAGAGGTAGATGAATTCACGGCAGATTCTTAGGCCATCAAGATTTTCATGGCAGTCCATGAAATGGACTTGAGAGATGAACTGACATCCCCTTTGCAGAAGAAGAAACTGAGGCCCAGAGAAGCACAAGACTTACCACCTACACGTGATCTGGTTAGTGACCTGACAGGGCCCAGAATTGGGCACGTGACTCCCAGACCCAGGTTGTCCACACAACAGCTGAATCCTTCCAGCCAGTATCTTCCACTCCACATGGTATCTGCCCTCTTCTTAAAAGAAATGTGTCACCATATGTAGCCACTCAGCCTCCTGTCTGCTTCTAGGACAGCAGACTGCTCATGAAGCTGAGAACCCCTTCCTGCAAGGCCTTTCCATCACGTGCTCTAGAAACATTCACCATGCATATTCTTTGAAGATCCTTCTCTTTCATCTCTGCTCGAAATAGCACCTGTCCTAGCGTTAACCAGGGAATCTTCAGAGTGTAGACCCAAAGGAATGGGTAGATTTATCACCCGGTGAACTGACCTACATTCTGCTTAATTGTTTTTGGCCTGACCACAACCTCAGGCATCAGAGGCAAAAGGAAAGAAGGAGATGATGAGCTCTCAATGTGTATAGATTTTATGGCTCCAGTTGATCTTAAAAATTAATAATGTCAGGAGGAAACATAAAGAGAAAAGACTTTTAGCATAGTTAATTTTTACAAAAGACCCATTTCTGCTGGTGTTTGAGGAGGAAGAAATGATCAAAATGATGAGTGGTGCCTTTCTCAGAGGTAGATCATCTGGTCTGGTTCAACTGCTCTTTTATCACAATGTGTTGGGTCAAGTCTTATTTTATTACAAAAAAAGACTAAAGTGAATGTCACATCTTTTATATGAGGTTTTTTTAAGCATGGGCAAAAGATCTCAGATTCTCTCTAATGTACAAAATGCTTTATATTACCAGATGTAATTGAAGAAACAAAGGTTTTAATAAAACATGAGCTGAAATTGTTGTCGAAAGATACTTAAGACGTTTCTAGGGTCACCATCAAATGCATATCATCTTATTTTTTTAACACCAAGGTTGTAAATCCTTTTGGAGAGCTTCAAAAAGACATTCACTTCCTTCCGATTTGATCATTTAGTACATTTGGCAGCTGTTGAGTTTCATTCTCTAACGTGTTTTCAATGGAGATGTACATAGCGTGGCTTGTTTAATATAATTTGTTGTTTATGCTCCAGCATTCATGGTATTATCTGCCTAAATGTGCAAAGAGGGGCTGAGTGAATAGCTGTTTTTGTTTTTCTTTTCTTTCTTTTTTAATTTTTAAATCAGCAAGGGTTTTCTGCATCTTGCAAAATGTAATCAGTACTGATAGAGTTTGCACATTTCAGCAAAAGAATGATACTCCTTCAGATCTCTCCAAATAGTCCCCAGACCTCCAATTACTACAGTAAAAGTAAGACAGGTAAAATCTCAGCATAATAAATGCCACTGCAAAAGAAGCTTCTGCTCAGTAAAGCAATTTTCCTGTCCCATGGCAGAGACCAAAGAAATGAAACGTTTGTCTGACCACAACACGGTTTGCACAAAGACTGTCCATCTGTAAACTCCCCAGGACCCATGGACGCCTCTGATTTAAGTGTCCAGAGTCGAGTTCATCACACTCCCCTCAATTTAGTCTTCTCACTACTTTCCATCTTAGTCGTGGCCACCATGGGGCTGTGTGATCCCCACATCCAACAGCCAGAGGCCATCACCAATCCTATCAGTGTTTATCTTCTGAGTCACTTTCTCTCTGCTTTCACAGCCAGAGCCACCTTCTGACACCAGGGAGCCCTGGGCACTTTTGCCTTCATGGACCCCTTCTGCCATAAAAAAAATATATTAAAAATTATGTGCTATCACTTTGTTCATATAAAGACAGATAAAATTCAAGTTGAATTCATTATTATATGTTCATCATTATTATATTCATTTTTGAATTCTGATTTTAAGATAAGCAAATTAAGCACTTTCATGAACCACTAAAATGTGCTGTGGGCCATGGGCGCTGTGCCTCCTGTGCCAAATGGCTGAGCCGGACCCGCTCCTGGCCCTGGCCCTCACCTGTCCTCCTCTGATGGTCAGTTGCCTACTCTCTACCCGCCTACTCTTGGTAATCCATTCTCCAGCTGCAGCCAGAGGACCTAAATATTCAAATTTGCATGCAATTCTTCAAGGCCTTGCATTGCTTTTTTCATTTTTTTTAGGTTTGCTGAGATATAATTGACCTATAGTGTAAGTTTGAGGTATTCATACTAGAGACTTGATACATGTTGTGGAGTGATGACCACAATAAGATTAGTTTACATACTCAGCACCTCACATAGTCACAGTTATGTGTGTGTGTGTGTGTGTGTGGTGAGAGCTTTTAAGACAGACCCTCCTAGCAGCTTTCGAGCATACGATACAGCATTGCTAACTACAGTCACCACGCTGTACGCACTTCACATCCTTATTCAGCTTAGAACTCTTACATTTATGCCATTTGACCACCCCTTTGACCCACTTTACTCCCCCACAAACTGCCACACACATCCACCCCTGCCCCTGACAACCACAGTCTGTCCTCCATGTCCCTGACTCTGGTGTGTTTAGAGTCCACATATAAGTGAAGTCATACAACATTTATCTTCCTCTGTCTGACTAATTTCACTCAGCATGGTGTCCTCAAGATCCATGCATATTGCAAATGGCAAGATTTTTAAGCTTTTAGGCTAAATAATATTCATCTCTCTCTCTCTCTCTCTCTCTCTCTCAACTATTTGAGCACAATTGACACACAGTGTTACATTAGTTTCAGGTGTCCAAATTAGTGATTCAACAACTCTCTACATTGTGCTCTGCTCACCACAAGTGCAGCTCCCTCTGTTACCAGACAACACTATCACAATTCCAATGAGTATATTCCCTCTGTCGTGCCTTTTACTCCCATGACTTCTTCATTCTATAACCAAAAGCCAATCTCCCCCACTCCCCTTCACTGCCCTCCCTTCTGGCAACCATCAGTTCTCTATATTTGTAGGTCTGATTCTGTTTTTTGTTTATTAATTTGTTTGATTTTTTTCCCATTTTTTTCTAACTCATTTGTATTTTTGGTTGTGATTCCCTTTCCAATTCTGAGTAGCCATCGAATGGATTTGTTTGCTCTTTTGCAGGTTTGTTTGTTTTCTCCTTCCTACCTGAATGCCATACATCATCATGCTTTGATTGCGGTGACTCAGGGTTCCAACAAAGACAGATGCCTTCAGCACCTGTTCTTCTAAAAGCAAGTTTAAATCATTTCCCTCCTCATAGGTCTAAAATCTATGCTGCTCTAGGAAACAGAGGAGAACGCATCCCACATCGCATGATGCTTTTGCAGGATAAGTCTTAGCATAGTGTGACCATAGACCCAGACTGAATGCTATGCACATTTGGTCCACAGATTTGGGCTGGTCCATGAACTATCTGTCACTATCTGCAATAAGTATAGAAAGCGGGAACAGGAAACTTAGAAACTTTTGTTTGAAATTTGACGTTACCATAGCATCCAAGTCTGTGATCTTGTATTTTATAAAAGCAGCAGTCCATGGTATGGTGGAAATAAAAAGTGCTGACCCTTCACCACAAATAGTGTGAGAAGCCCCAACTGAGTTCCCAGCCAATCAAATGTAGAGATGGTTCAATCCATCTATAGAACAGGCTGTGAGCTTGAGGACTGTCGACATCACATAACTTTCTGGAAAAACTGTAAACCTGGGGTAACAATTCCTGATGGGTAGGAGTCATAAGCCCTTGCGTATGTTTCTGTAGAAAAAAAATTCTGTTTATGGAATAATGGACATTACCCCAAAGTTATGTAGGATAACGCGGTTTTGAAATCAATTTGTCTTCTGTCTTTGCAGCACACAAATGGAGCTGCTCTGCAAGGAAAACCTCATTCACTGGTTAAAAAAAAAAAAAAGGCAGCTGTACCAGAGGAGGGAGTAATAGGGGGAGCCTGTACCAAGTCAGAATATACCTCATTGACACTAAAGCTGATTGATGAGCAAGGAGCCTTCTGAGTCCAGAGGAGAACAAAAGGAAAACGAGATAGACAAATGGTACCAGGACACATGAGAAACCGTAGGTGTGACACAGATTTGTATTCTCTTGCAAGGGGGAGATTAGGGTCTTTAAAGACCGACAATTGTTGACAGTTCAGTTGACATAAATTTTACTAATGTTCATGGAAATGTACTAGAACAATTTACCAAAGCCACTTGCAGCTGTTGAGTTAGAGTGAGACAGGAAGCCATTGTAGGAAGAAGAACCCACGAGGTTTTGTACTCTTGAATGTGAACAAATGCATATTTTAAAACTGCTGTATACACAGAGTGTCCCCCAGTGTGCCAATTTTTATTTTTCTTTCAAGTTATTCTTTCAAAGCATAAAAAACTACAGCAGATTTTGTGATTCCAGAAAGCCTTCTCAAACTCTCTGCTTTCTCCGTTTTAAGACTGTGCTCCTTGGGCTCACAGGCTTTTATTTCTAACAATGTCATATATTTTTTTTAGGAAATTATGTTCTTTCATCCTTCCTCATGATGCTAGAATTAGACATTCTCATCTGGGGTGAGTCATAAGAGTCACAAAATATTCTGGAATGCCAAGGCTTTGCTTTCAGCTCTGGAGTGACAATGCCAAGGACATGTAGAGTTTCTACAGATAATGGGTCGAATATAAAGAGCATGAAAAGTCAGCCTTGAAGGGCGTGAGATGCAGCTCGTGACATCTCTACGCTGCTGCAGCCAGTGTTTGCAAAGCAAGCCAGAGAGTTGGTGGTGGGAGGGAAATACCTTCATAGATGAAATATCTCCTGTTGTAAAGGAGGTAACTGGATGGCTTTCCATCCAGAAACTTCTTCAAGTAGCTGAGCAACACAGATTGTTCCTGAAGGCTGCTTGTGGCAATGGGGATAGTTGCAAATAATGGTTGGGGCACTCAGAAGCATTCAGAAAAGACAAGGTAGGGCTTTTTAACAAGCATGAAAGCTGGAAGAGAAGGAACCCAGCATTGATAGAACTCTTGAAGGATAAAGATAAATTGTATTTTATATAAAAGGTGACTTGTGAAATCCTGGGCTGGCATCTTGCATGAAATGACTCTGGATGAACGAGAGAAAGGACAAGGAGAGGAAAGCCCCTGGTGACTAAAGTCTCTCTCTACCTAGGGATCCAGCAGCAGAATGGCTCTGATGCCATAGAATACAGTGTTTTCACCAGGGTTTGTCCACTCCAGGTTGTCCAAGCTCAGTGTTTTACTTAGTATTTTCAGCTGACCCTCTTGCTGTGTATTAGCACCATTGCCCAAGATGACCATGGAAAATAGAGGCCATGGAGGTTCATGGAATAACAATTCTTAGAACGGTCTTGTGTAGACAATGCTGAAGCTTCTGTGCTGGCTGAGGGGAGTGTGACTTGTGCTTCCCCAGGCCACACTCCACTCCCCCCACTGCAAGCCTGTAGTTTCACAGTGACAATGATTTTTGAATCCAGAGCCCCATATAGACCAGCCCCTGGGATCCATTGACCCTAAGCCCCCTCGTTGGACCCTAACCAGCTCATCTACTCATGGCAAAAACAAAAATCAATAACAATAAAAAGATCTCTGAAGTTTTCTACCAACTTTTGTCATTACTTCTGAGACACTTCTGCTCCTCCCTTAGGGAGCTCCTCCCTGCTCCAGACCCTTCCTTGCTGAAGCCTCTTTGATCTTGCTCTCCATGTCCCTTTTCCCAGATGGATCCTTTGAATCTCTTCATTATTCTTTGGGTCAAGGTATGTGGTTACTCCTTCAGAAGTTCCAGAGTCACTTTTCATGAAAAGTCATTCCTAGCGGCTTCTCCATATAATCCATAACCATTTATTGAACACCTACAGTATATCAGAGCTTTTGGCAGAGGCCAAGCTCTGGTTTCTACCCATGCCTTATTTTTTTAAATTTATGAATATGCCAAAGCTTTAATGCCACAGCCTAAGCTAAAGCTCAAGACCCCATGGCTCCAATGGAAACATAAAAACCATAGAAGAGAGGCTAATGGTTGTCTAAGTCTGCAAGGGCTGCCATAACAAAATACCACAGACTAAGTGGTTTAAACAACAAAAACGTAAGTTCTCACAGGTCTAGAGGCTACAAGTCCAGGACCAAGGTGTCAGCAGGGTTGGTTTCTCCTGGGACCTCTCTCCTTGACCTGTAGATGGCCACCTTCTCTCTGTATCCTCACATGACCTTTTCTCTATGCACAAGCATGCCCAGTGTCACTTCGCTTCTTATAAGGACATCAGTCCTATTGGATCATGGTACCACCCTTATGACCTCAATTAACCTTAATTATCTTCTCAAAGACCTTATCTCCCAACACAGCCACGTTGGATGCTAAGGCTTCAGCATATGGACTTGTGGTGGGCAGGGGAAGGGAGCACACAATTCAGTCTGTAACATAAGTAAGTTTTTTTCTGCAAATAGTAGGTACTCAGCTCTTACATTGTGTTGTCCAGAGGAAGAGTGTCTCCGGTGTCTATTCTGGAGCTCAACTGGGACCCAATTTCAACAGTAAACACAGAAATTATGTCCAGTTATGTGCATCAATTCAAAGACAACTACTCTCAAGCTCAAAAATTGGTTTAAGATTATGTGGGTCTATTCTGCCCAAGTTAATTACTATGTAAGAAGTACCAACAGCATGCATTAAACCAGGCTATATTATTGCAGGGCACACAAGGCTTTTACATGCTTATTATCATTGGCAATGACATTGACATCACTTCCCTCTTTTGTTTATCCAGAGCACAGTGAATGAACAGGCACTTAGCGTTGCCTAGGCCTTAAGTCAAAAGTCTTCAAGGCCACCAAAATGCATCAGAAACTAAAATACCAGGACACATGTGAGGCTCAGTGGTTAAACATCCATCTGCCTTTGGCTCAGGTCATGATCCCAGGATTCTGGGATCAAGTGCCACATCAGGCTCCCTGCAGGGAGCCTGGTTCTCCCTCTGCTTATGTCTCTGCCTCTCTTTCTCTGTGTCTCTCATGAATAAATAAATAAAATCTTTAAAAAAAAAGAAACTAGAATGCCTCCACCTTGTTTTATGAATCCCAGGGCAAGGTAAGCCACTTCTGCCTATGCTGAGAATTGTAAAAATCCAGATGTTCCAGAAAATATAAGTAAACAATAAATAAATGTTGTCACCCTTGAAATCAGCTCTTACCTGCCAACTGCATAATTACAGCCAAGATTCACACTTCAGGGAACCCCAGAAAAGGAGTTTCTGCTTCTTGTTACTCCTCAGTGTTTGGTTTGGTTTGATTTGGCTTCCACTTTTCTTGACTTATCACGGCTTCCAGCAGCTCTCCATCCTCTTCTCTCAAAGATTTTCCATCTTCCTTTTCACAAACTTAATGTCTCTCTGCTTTCCACCCCCAATCCTCTCCAGTCTTTGCTTTGAGTTCCTGCCTCCTGCAAGAAAATCCCTTTCGTCTCCTTCATGTCTCCCTCTACCCTCCCCACTGAGGCCCTCAGAGGCAGGTTCCTTCCAGAAAACCTGAGTTGATGTCTTAAACATACCTTTAGGAAGTGCCTTCTTTGCACATGAAGGTGCTTCTGGCAAGAACCAAGCATTGTCCATCATCTAGACCTGGAAGTTTCCATGAAAGCCTGCCCCTGAAATTGGAGAGGAGTACTGGGCATTCTCTTTGCAGAATTCTTTCATCTCAGAGAATTCCATTCTACAAGCACACAATGTTAGGTTGAAGCAGATCAAGCCTCAGCAGATGCCTTTAATAACTGTGTCTTCCCTCACAAGGGCTGTATGTTTGCAACGGATCAGACTTTTGAAAATAGAGATGTGCTTTGGTCTCCCTGATGCTCAGTTTCACAGTTTTAAACCATGAGCTCCCTTGTTGTTGAAGTTGGGTATCTATGGACCTGGTACCAGGACACTTTCTATCCATAGAGACAGAATGACTGGGGTTCCACTACGGGAATATATTACCTCTGCCTTCCCTGTGAGCCAGCAGCCTGACTCATCCTCAAACCCCAGCACTTGTGCAGAACGGAAGATGTGAACATGTGGAATGAGACTCAGGACTAGATAAACAAGTGTTAAATGACTAGAGAAGCTGAAGTTTCTCCAATAATGATTGTTAAGCTACTCTGATAAGGAAGTCTCAGACCAATTCTGGCCATTAAATAAATGCAGTAAAAAAAATAATAATAAATAATAAAAAAATAATAATAAAAAAATAAATGCAGTAACCCTAGAGTCAGAAGCCTCAAGAATGGATTTATTTAGTCCTCATAGAAGAAGCTTAGCCAATTGAAGGGGATCCTTGGTGACCTTGTCATCAGCAGAGTGGGGAGATATTTTTAAGTAAGTAACAATGATTTGTACAATTTGTATAGCAAGCAAACACAGTCAACTAGCAGAGGCATTGTACTTAGGTGTGAGGCAGATAAACTGCTGCCTCTAAGTAGAAGTTTCCAGAAATTACTCAAGACCAAAATTGACCTGGTGAATAAATATGACAATTGTCTCAATACCACAGCAGCTTTCAGGCAAAGGCCCAGAAGGATGTCCTGATGACTGAGCTGTTTGGGGGAGTTGCAGGGCATACACACATTTGTCTTCCTGTGGCTTGAGTATGATATAAACACAAATCTTTTTGCTAGAGAGAAAGGGGTTTGGGAGGTGGTCCTCTAAATGCTGGTTGACCCGAAAGGAGAAGTTCCTAAATGTGATGCCCAAAGTAACAGGAGGAAAAATAACTCTAAGAAGATAGAAGTGAAAAGAATGTCAAGAAGCTTGTGAGTGAAAAACACATCATATGAGGGTAGAAATGCACCCAGCCCTTAGCACGGTGTCTGGCACAAAATACTTACTCCGTGCGTGTGACTGAAAAAGCAAAAATCTAAATGAGTATGTGGAAAAGGTTTAATCCATTATATGTATCAGGAGTAGGTTCCTTCCACAGAAGGTGTATCTGGAGCTTCAGAAGGAAGCAGCATAAACATATCATAATGCACAGGCAAATAAACCTGGAAGGAAGAGACTCATCGTGGTAGCTGGAATCTCCCCAACTGGGGGTGGGGGCAGCTGTGGGTACACATAGCACAGCCAATGGGAAGTAAAAGAAACATGACGGGCATCTTTTCAGCATTCCCCAGACATCCTGAGAGCTACCCAGCGTATCTGATTCAGATGTAAACAGATAACATCCACAGGAGAGGCAAGCTTGAGTTTGGGGTAGAGGCAGTGTTTTCAGCATTCCTTCCACTGAAATCCATGACTGGGAGTAAAGGAGCCTTTAAGAAGTAAACAGTTGAAGTTACTGTCTAGAGTATACTCAAGAGTTCTCCATTTGAGGGTGAACATAGTTTTCACTCAGGACGGTACAATATTTACTTTGTAGGCCGACAGTGCAGTCCTGCTTGCTGCCCATCAAACACCAGTTTTGTGACCCTGCAGTCACAGTGACAACCAACAAATGCCACAACACAATTCCAGCTGCCTACCTGGGGAGTAATATCCAGTTGATTAGTAATGGATTCTCCTCAGGAACTCAGGTTCCTAACTCAGCTTAGTCTTCTGGATCATAGTCTGTTGGACTAAAATGATAGGCTTTTGGAAAAGGTAGGGTTTATCCTGTTAAATATCGGACTCATCTAGTTAGCAAGAAGTGATAATGTGTTCAAGATAACTTTGAATGATACTCAAGTGCAGAAAAGAGAAAAACTCAGACAAGCACTATGTCATTGCCCAGCCAAGTTTGCTCCCTTCAAATGTTCACTCCATCACAGAACACCTACCGAGTGCTCAGAGTTCATAGACTGAGGTCCTATCCGTTTCACTTGCTTATGCCCTACTTCCATTCCAGGCTTGGCTGCCTCATTTCCATCCTTTGATGGAAGATGCTTTTCATCTTCCTCTCTGGCTGGTTCTCCTACTTCCATTCACTGAATAGCCAACAGCCAGCTCTCAGCCATGGCTTGGTTTTCTGGCTACTGCTTTCGTACTCTTCCTTCATCATGGCAACCCAGGCAGATCATCAGGGAATGACCACTGTGACCAATATAACCCTAGAAACCCCCAAATTTGGACAGAGTCCTTCAAGGCAGTCCTCTCCCAATCTTGGTTTAGTTTTGGTGGCACAGCTAAAACAGGACACAGAATGAACAAAGAGTAGTAAAATGGGCTCCCAAGTATTCTCAGGAAAGAATAGAGAAGAAGAACATTTAAAACAATGCTTATAGCTTCACAGTTCATATGCCAGAAACCAGAGTAAGAGTCATACGATAAAATTCTAAGAATACGAAATAAATGTGATCTCATGGGTTCAACTGAATCGGTGGCTCATGGAACTAAAAAGTCTAGGGGTAGATCTGGTTTTATTTTTATTTTTTTTAAAGATTGTTTTTTCATTTTTTTTAAGATTTATTTTTATTTATTTATGATAGACAGAGAGAGAGAGATTGAGGCAGAGACACAGGCAGAGGGAGAAGCAGGCTCCATGCTGGGAGCCTGACGCGGGACTCAATCCCGGGACTCCAGGATCGCACCCTGGGCCAAAGGCAGGCACTAAACCACTGAGCCACCCAGGGATCCCCTAGATCTGTTTTTAAACAAGGTGAATCTAGGTCCCTGGGTGGCTCAGTCAGTTGAGAGTCTGACTCTCGGTTTTGGTTCAGGTCATGATCTTAGGGTCGTGAGATTGAGCCCCACATGGGACTCTGTAGTGGGCATGGAGCCTGCTTAAGATTCTCTTTCTCACTCTTAACTACAGGAAACAAACAGGGTTTCTGGATGGACAGTGGGTGGGGGGATAGGGTGACTGGGTGATGGGCATTGAGGAGGCACAGATGTAATGAGCACTGGATGTTACATGCAACTGATGAATCACTGAACTCTACCTCTGAAACTAATAATACACTATATGTTAATTGAATTCAAGTAAAATGATTTTTAAAAAAAAAAATCTTCCCTCTCCTTCTGTCCCCTCCCTCTCCCTTTCTAAAATAAACAAACAAGGTGGATCAAGGAGTTCAGTCAGTAAAATAGGTGTAAACTGTCTTGGTCTGGCTTTCTTCTGTGTTGTCTTCATTCTTTAAAAAATTTCTACCCTGGAAGGTGATTGAGATAGCCACAGAAAGAACTGTTTGCCTTCTATGACCTTCAAACACAGTGTAAATAATTCCTGTTATTCAACGATTTCAGAAAAAGTCCTGGTCCCTCATTCTTCCTGTTTAATATGTTACATATGCCTGAACTATTCACAAAGCTCAAGAGTTTGAAGCACTGTTGTTGGCTCCTAGATAGCCAGAGGTGGGAAGGATGGCTCCCCAAAGGAGAGCCAGAATGCTGCTATCAAAACAAGAGACTAGGAAGTCCGAGTTACCAAAAACAACAGGTGTCTGGGACATTGGTCAGGAACTCTTGACTTGGGTTTGGTAGTACAATTTTATTTTTTACTTGTGTTTTTGTATGTATATGTGCCCATAAGCTTTCTAGAACGTAAATTCCACAATCTACAAAGGCAGCAATTTTTTAGTACACTACTGCATTGCCATGTTCTAGAACAGTGCCTAGCACATAGTGGCTTCCCCCTAAATAGCTAATGAATATATGAATATGGAAATCCATGTATATGAAGGGAGAGATCAGAGGAGAGTGTGCAGGTAGAGACTCTATGCTATGCTGCAGACTGCCCTGCTGGATAGAGGACACCACTAATGCTTTCCTAAAATCTGCCCATTACTAGTGATGGATTTAAACTCTCCAGATAGGTGCTAAAGACAGTACACTAGCTGCACGGTTTCTTTGATTTATTTTGCTAATAATTTCATTTTCAGAAGGTAGAGAAAGTTGTGTCCCTGAGAAATGCCTCTGACCAAATAGTAAGAACCATTTAAGATCGAGCGTGAAAGAGATAAAAACTTTGAAAGACAGTGGTCATATCATCAAAGTTTTAAGGGTATTGGTAGACATTCACTTCAGGTATCACTTCTAAAAATGCAGATATGATGATTCAAAATTTCACAGTGACACATAAACAAGATTTATCTGGAAAACTATGAATAAAAAGAGCAGTGAATGGAGAATACATATGCCAGATATAAAAACCTATTCCAAGACAGTAACAAAGAAAAAGTATGAGACTACCTCAAAACAGACAGACACATCAATGGAACAAAATAGAAAATGTAGAAATAAATAAAAATGCATCCATAGGTGACATTTCCAGTGAGTGAGGAGAAAGTGGATTACTTAATCAATCGTGTTGAAGTCACACAGAAGCCATCTTGAAGAAGTAAAGTTGGATCAATACCTCACACCTTATACTAGATAAATTCCAGATGTAGAAAATCGAAACCCCAAAGTGGTAGGAAAAAGTTTAAGGGAATTATTTAGTGACTTTAGAATAAGAAAGACTTTTCCAACTGTGACATAAGATTCAGGGCCCATAAAAAAAAAAAGATAATACATTCCACTATGGAAAAAAATAAAATAAAACTTCTCCATGCAATAAATGTTATGAGCAAAGTCAGAAAGACAAACAGCAAATCAGGAAAACTTTTACTTCTTCCACCATAGACAAAATCTCAGTTTCCCTGATAGATAAGTTCAAATTAATTTTTTAAAAGACTATCAGGTCATTCAAAAGTGGGCAAAGGATATAAGCAGTTCACAGAAAAGTAAATACAAAAAGGCTCTTCAGGACTCCTGGGTGGCTCAGTGGTTGAGCATCTGCCTTCAGCTCAGGGCATGAGCTCAAGGTCTGGGAAGTAGCCAGAAATCTGCTTCTCACCTCTCCCTCTCCTGCTCCCCCTGCTTGTGCACTCTAAATAAATAAATAAATAAATAAATAAATAAATAAATAAATAAAATAAAATCTTTAAAACTGCCCTGAGATACTATTTTTTGGTCAGTCAGATTGGCAAAGATCCAAAAGTCCAATAATGTCCAGAGTTGGTAAGGCCTGAAGTATATAGGGAACTCATTTATCACTGGAGGGGAATAAATTGGAAGGCTACAAAGGTCAGTATGGCAATATCTATTAGAATTACTAATGTGTCTCTCCTTTGACCCAGCAATTCCATTCCAAGACCTTTATCCTACAGTTATACCCACGTATATGCAAAGTGATGTATATACAAGATTATTTGTCACAACGTTGTAGGAGCAAAAGATTGGAGACTTCCTAAATGTCTATTAAAAAGGGACCCAGACAAGGCAATATTATTCAACTGTAAAAAAGAATGAAAGATCTCCAAACTGTACTGATGGTTGAAAAAAATTAAAGTGTGAAACGATGTGTAAAGAAGAGGAGGGGAAATACATATTTACATTCTATTCAAGTGCATAAAAATCTCTGGATGGACCTTCAAAAAAAATCAGGTCACTAAGGCCAATTTATATTCAAGGAGAGAGGAATCAGATTCTATCTTTTGATGGGAGGAAAGACCTATCTAAAAACCACACTTAGTTTTTATACTGTTAGAATTCTGAACCACATCATTCAAATATTCAACCAAATATAATTCAAATATTAAATTAATCATTTTTTAAAATAGCCTCCACCCCCAGCTTAGAGCCCAATGTGGGGCTTGAACTCACAACCCAAAATCAAGACCTAAGCTGAGATCAAGAGTCGGATGCTTAACTGAGCTACCCAGAGGCCCTAAAATCAGTCATTTCCTGAAAGTGAATACTTATGGGTTCACTGGTTGCAGTGGTTTGTTTTCATTAAAAGAAAATTCCGGGATCCCTGGGTGGCGCAGCGGTTTGGCGCCTGCCTTCGGCCCGGGGCGCGATCCTGGGGGCCCGGGATCGAGTTCCACGTCCGGCTCCCGGGGCGTGGAGCCTGCTTCTCCCTCTGCCTGTGTCTCTGCCTCTCTCTCTCTCTCTCTCTCTCTCTGTGATAACTATCATAAAATAAATAAAAATTTAAAAAAAATAGAAAAAAAAATAAAAGAAAATTCCAATTTTCTTCAGAATTTTTTGCAATTTAGGCTTGATTTCAGCCTAAATTGGTTACTTGTGGGGATCCTAGCTAAACCAAGCAGACAGAGAAAGATGTTCTACATATGGTAGTTAATGATGAGGTAGTTGTTATGCTCTTCTTTATACTCCTTTGTAATTTTTAATATTTCCTCAATGAGCAAAAATTACTTCTATAACTAGGAAAAATGTTATTTAAAATTCATGATTTTTTAAAAATTCACATGTTACTTAAAATTCATATATTGCATATTGGCCTTGTCTTCCAATGAAGGTCAATTACTAGAAAAATATTACTTTTGCTGATGTAGTGCTAAGTGGAAGGATGCTAGTTGGAAAATCTAAATAAGAATCATCGTTGTCTCTATTTAAGAAAGGAAGGAAGGAGGGAAGGAAGGAAGGAAGGAAGGAAGGAAGGAAGGAAGGAAGGAAAGAAGGAAGGAAGGAAGGAAGGAGGGAAGGAAGGAAGGAAAGGAGGAAGCTATGATGGACGGATAGAAATAGAAGAGCCAGCAAAGGCTGAAGTGAGCATGGCTGCAGAGGTTGCAGAGTAAAGTCACTGGGAGCAGAAAAGAGCCAAGAAGAGATCACCAAAAAAAGGATGCTGGGGACCTAATGTAGTAGATATTAGATACGCTTAGCATGCCATATATTTTTAAATGGAATGTTATGATGTTTGGCTTATATGTGCATTTCTTCTCAATTTCTTTATGAAAGCATCAGTAATTTTGCATGTCTGTATATCTATATATCAGAGCCCCAAAAGAAATTTAGCAGAAGAGGAGCCTAGAAGAGACCTTCAGCTAGGGAAGGTCACGCCCAACAGAGTCACTGGAAGTGTAAGCAAGCCAGCCGGCCTGAGTATGAAGTGACACATAGGGAGGGGCAGGAGATATGCTAACAATAGGCGGGAGACATCGTGGGGACCACTGTGCCCTGTAGGACATGTGGACTTGACCTCATAGCTTATGTGGAACCGCCAAAGAGCTTCAAGTGGGCATTTCTTACATTTGTCACTAAGACTGACTGTGTGGCTGCAGCTGGAGGACAGCTCACAGTGGTCAAGATTGGAGACAGGGAGACAGATCAGACTTTTATTTTACAACAAACCTCATCCAGGTGGTGGATGAAGAAGGCAGAGTAGAGTCATGGTGCAAGGGTGAAAGAAACACACCGGTGTGGGAACTTTTCAGAGGATAGAATCAGCAAGCTGTAACGATGGGTTCAATTGAGGTCAGATGAGGGAAGGGTGTTAGGGATGCTTCTTAGAATGGATACTGTTGACAAATGAGAAAAAAAGACAAAGCATATTTAAAGAAGACCAATTGTGTATGCCTTGCTTCTATTTCACTTTCTGTTTCTTTATTGTGCAACAGTATGAGTTTGGTTCTGAGGTTACATTTGCACTTTTTATGAGGCACACAGGTAGAAATGTTTAAGAAGTGGTTGGGTCTTCCTTTCCAACTAGGGCCCGGCAGAATGGCTCCCGCAAAGAAGGGTGGAGAGAAGAAGAAGGGCCGTTCTGCCATCAACCAGGTAGTGACCAGAGAATACACCATCAACATTCACAAACGTATCCATGGAGTGGGTTTCAAGAAGCGTGCCCCTCGGGCACTCAAAGAGATCCAGAAATTTGCCATGAAGGAGATGGGAATTTCAGATGTGCGCATTGACACCAGGCTCAACAAAGCTGTCTGGGCCAATGGAATAAGGAATGTTCCAAAGCATATCCACATGCAGTTGTCCAGAAAACGTAAGGAGGATGAAGATTCACCAAGTAAGCTCTACATGCTGGTTACCTACGTACCGGTCACCACTTTCAAAAATCTACGTACTGTTAATGTGGATGAGAACTAATCGCTGATTGTCAAATAAAGGTATAAAACTGAAGAAAAAAAAAAAGTGGTTGGGTACCTGGCCTACAGTTTGGAAAAGAAGCATAGAAATCATTAGGATATAGGCAAATAAGTGCTAGAGAAGAGATGGGTTTGCCCCTGGAATATCAGCTCAGTAAGAAGGATGCAGACTCAGGCATGATGCCCTTGGAAAGTGATGTTTGGAGATGCAGATGTGACTCTAGGGTGTATGGCTGGCGTGACTGATTGCCTGATGACCCCACTATTTAAGTCAGGCACCTTCAGTTGCAAAAACAGAGACTCCCTCAATATATCTCAAGAAAAGTGGGGTTTATTGGAAAAGTCAGTTGACCAGAACCTTAGAAGATGAGGCAGGTCCAGGGGTCTCTGTCTCTCTCCAACCTCATTTCTCTCTGTGCATCTTCTTCATTGTCTCAGTACCAACCAAATTTATGAGTTCTTTTTTAAGACTAACTACCCCAAGATTTAGAAGGTGTATAAATGTCTTGAAACCATAAGCCAGATGACATATATGTATTCATTTGTACATTTCTCTGGGAGGAAAGAGTCCACACCTTTATGACCTTCTCAGAGTGATCCCAGACACACAAGAAGCCTTCAGACCTCTTCCTCATCTGTCTCTCTCCCTAGGCAGAGGTAAGCTTTGGCCTACCTCAGCCCCAACTCAACGTGATGATATCCTTTCACTTTCCAGACCTATTACAAATTTTATAATTCTTTTCACTTTTGTCATTTCAGATTGGTCTAGCTTTTTTGCATTAGGCCAAAGATGATAGGAAGGCTGCTCCTGAGTCAGGATGAGCCAGCAAGGGGGAGCAGTGACAGATGTAAAGCCAGACTCCATAAGTAGGTTAGGTAAGGGAGTTACCCTTAAAAAAAAGACAGTAGAGCCAGGATGGCAGCCACTAAGAAGAAATAGCTTCTGTATCAGGCACATTGGCTAGAATGATCAACCTCTGGCTGATTGAAATGAGCTGATATTAAGCTGGAAAGAAATCACTGATGGAATTCTACAGAAATTGTTCCTCGCCATATCTTTTCAACACTTTCTGCCAGTAAGAGCATATCAAACATGAGTATCAAATCTGCATTTATCAGAAAGCTTGGAACAACATATAGCATATTTGAATACAGACCTCAAAAAGAGCTTGGCAAATTGGAGTGACAATCTAAATCAAAGACGATTAGATTTGGGGGAACAGAATATAAAATACCATATTTAGAATCACTGAAATCAAACACACAACTGCAACATCAGAAAGAAGAGGCCTAACTATATGTTCACCTATAGATTCAAATAATCTCTAACTAATTTGAGCCACTAGCATAAAATGATTGCAAAAAAGAAAAGAAAATGTGTTGTATTAATAAATGTCTAAATGCCTAGATCCAAGTATAATGGCCTGTTCGTCATTGACTAGCTAATATCCGTCTACATGTAGATCTTGGTTCCTGGGGTCATAATTTTGTTTAATGTAGTAAGATTTTTCTTCCTTAGAGCAGTTTTAAGTTTGCAGCAAATTTGGGGGATGGTACAGAGATTTCCCATACGCCCCTGGTCTCCCCCCTGCCCACGCATTGCCTCCTCCCTTCCCAACAGCCCCCAGAGTGATAAGATGACTAACATCAATGAACCTACGTTGACATATTAGTACCACCCAAGACCCAGAGTTTACATTGCAGTTCATTTGTGGTGTTTGCACAATCTAGGGGTTTCTGGGGCCACATTTTGAGAGATACAGTGAGCACCACAGACTGTGCTCCTTAGACTGGCCTGCCCGGCTCTGATAAGGATTTCTTTCCTCCTAATGCTCACCCATGCTCTATCCCTTCTGGATCCTGAGCAAATGATACCTTTCCTCCTGCATCTGGGCCACTTCTAGCACTTGCCCTCCAGTTATGTTGGAGAGATCACTCCATGTCCTGGACACAGCCTTGGTCTTTGCTATCACACACCTCACTCTTCACTTGGAAACAGACTCCTAGAAGTTCTAGGGAGCAATCATGAGGGCTGACTGTTTAGTCTTTATGGTACCCACACATAAGAAACTGAGGCAAGGAATCAAGTCTTGAAGTAAGTGATTGGTACGGTCAGGGTTCAGACTCCACATATTTGACCCTAAAGGTGTGTCAAGCCCCAGTCCACCTTTTTTGGTTCCTCTGTGAGCTATGCCAGTGCAAGATCCCAGAAACCATTTTGAAACAGCCTGTTCTGTCTGCTTGGAATTCTTGTTTTTCCCCCATGCAAGTTGTCAGCCCCTGTTTCCTCCATCCACCAGACCTCAGTGTCTGTCTCTCTGCCCTTCCCTGCTTCTGCTCACCCTCCCTCACATACAGAGTCAACTCAACAAAACGTTTTATTTTTATTTTGGCACCTCATTTGGGTCTGTGAATCTTGAAGTTGAAGAATACTGCAAGACACAATAACCTTCAGTTACAGCTTGGAAAGGACGGGGGTTTGAGGCTGTCCTTGGATGAGCTCATCACGTAAGTCTGCGTAACCCATACATCATCAGTGAGATCAACTCACTTCCAAACCCAGCTGTGAATGTCCAAAGACTGGTACATTTCTTTGCACATGGGATAAAATTGATCCACATCAGAAACTGGGTAAACTGCCTATGTGAGAACCATGCAACAGACCAAACAAAAACAGACAAAATCCTCTATAGGCACAGGCTCGTCAAGAAGAAACTCCAACTTTTGAAGAAATCACAGCTTGGGGACCTGGGTGGCTCATTCTGTTAAGTGTCCAACTCTTGACTTCACTCAGGTCATGATCTCTGGATCCTGGGATCCAGCCCATACTGGATACATACTGGATACATACATGGAGACATTGAGCTCCGTACTCAGTGTGGAGTCTGCTTGAGGATTCTCTCTCTCCCTCTCCCTCTACCTTCCCCCCATCTCATGCTCTCTTTGTCTCTTTCTTATTCTCTAAAATAAATAAATAAGTCTAAAAAAAAAAGGAGGAGGAGGAGGAGAAGGAAAAGGAGAAGAAATCATAAGAGTATTGTTTGAATTTCCCAAACTGTATAGGGGGAGCTGGAGGCAGAAGTGAGGCCAAGTCATGCAGGAGAGTAAGGGCCAGTCAGATGGAGCTGGCATAGCCACGGAAGCAGTAAGATTTGAAAAGACCAAGTGTAATATCCAACAGAGCCAAATGCTTATGCTGGGTAAATGAGACTCTGGGGTAGACCAACCCTTCTTCTGACAGCAAAGAAACAGGGCAGGAGTGCCGATCTGAAGCAAAGCTTTAGCCAGATCCAGGGTTGTACGGGTCCCATGGGACAGGAGGCCAGCCTCAAATGGCAGAGCCTATAAACTCTGCATAGTCACTATTCCCTTCCTCAAACCTACTGGCAAGGCCAAGTATACATTTTCTGGCTAATGATCTATTAGGATGCCAAACTAAACTTCATTTTCTGTTTGAAAGATTTTTCCATTTCTGGCTCTAGCAGAAGCCTTGGCAGTTTCACCCAGAGTTCTTCTTACACACAGTAATAACAATTAACCAAAAGCAACTATGTGCCTTAGGGTATCAGAGCCCCATAGAAGGTACAAATGAGTCCCAAGGCAGCCAGGGAGTCAGGCGAGGGGCACATCTGCTCATTTTCCCTTCCAAAATAATTGCAGCACTAAGATCCTATCCATGCTTGCCAGGAAAGCACTGCCCAGTAACTGGCTGTGGCCAGCAGTGACCACACATCGTTCACCACGTAGCAATTCAGGGTGATGTCCCATACAACGAACAGTACATACATTGAGTTGTAATGCACTTCAGACTCTTATGGCTGATGTGCACTTAAGTAAAAGTTACAGTCACTCTTGGAGAGCATAATGAAAAGTTGGTCTTTTTTGAAGGGCTATGAACTATTAAATTGGTCCAATAACATCTCTCCCTGAACCTTACCCCACTACCCACCAAGTCACAGAGGGGACACAGGTTATGTGTTATGTTACTCCTCCAGCCAGAGGATGACATCACTCATGCCCCTGTAAAGAGGCCTTTCAAGCTTTTCTCCAGCATGAGCCCCTTTCCTTTCACACAGTCTCTTAAAAAAACATGCTATCAAAAAAAAAAAAAAAGAAAGAAAGAAAGAAAGAAATGCTATCCACACTATCACTGCCAGGCAATCAATCAAAAAGTCTAGTAAAATGAGGAACTGTAAAAAGAAAAGAAAGATTGATATGTACAATCAATAAACCTTTTGCTTTAATCTAAAACCAAATGTACATTAATTGGCCAGTCTTTCCTTGAGCCAACAATGCCTGATTTCCCTCTGACCACAGTCAACTAGGAAAGAAAGAGAAATGTCACAACATTCCCACAATTAGTTCCCTGAATAATCGGAAGATGATCCTGGCTGAGAAGTCACCTGAGGGTTTAGTTCATCCAACTCCTTCAATGGAATTGAACATGATGTATAATTTTTATCATTTTACAGATAAATAAAACGAAGTCCAACCAAAGGTGTTAGCAAGCCCAGGAAAACCCTATCTTCAGTGTCTCCAAAAAGGGATGTCAAGATGAACAATGATCTACTCTCTAGAATTCTAAAAAGATTCAGAAGTTAGAGTGTCATTGAAGGCAGGAGGGAGGCAGGAGACTGGAAACCGAAGGATTGACTGGAAGTCATGACAGGCAAGATCTCCCAGACAGTTCCACTGGCTTGTCCAGCCAGGCAATTGATCTCCATCCCCACCCACCAAGTGGTGCATGGGTCTTATTTGAGAGGCTCCAAAACCCAAACCACTGGGTATGTTGGAGGGCAAGGGAGTGCACCCTACTGACATCAAGGCATTGGGTAAAAGCCCACATGCTGAACCCTGAGACCCTACTGCCACCTCATCAGCTGCTCAAATCTGAGAAGGTTGGCAGCCATGCAGTTACCCTAAGAAACTGGAGTGTGACAGGAGGGAAGGATGTGTGCTAAGACCCGGGGGTTCAGAAGGAGCTACAACTGGACAAATGGGGAGAACAGTGAGCCATGAGAACAGTGATGTGGGCAGAGCCAAAATAGGGAACTTGAACCTCATCTTCTAGCCTAGAAGGAATTGCAGAGGGCTCTAAGAAGCAAAGCAACACGATCACATCACCATTTTAATGAGATCATTCTGGTAGTCGAGTAGGATCTAGATGGTGAAAGAGTTAAAGTTGGGAATGTTTGGTTGGGTACACATGATGATAGCAACACCTCAAAGAAGGCATGTATACAAGAGGGGAAAGAGCAGGTTTGATACAGGAAAGAATACAGTGGGAAAGTTAAAACACAAAACCAGAGCCAGATAGCCTCTCACTGACCTCTTATTCCAAATGGCAGGACTCCAAACTCGCGATGTCGCCCCTGAAACTTACCAGTTAATAGATCCAAGAACAGCCCAAGCCATTGATTGTAGAGGAGTAAAAGGGATTGAGTGCAATAGTTCCTGTTATATTTTCAACTGCTTGCCCATCCCTTGCCAGGAAATGTCACTTAATTTGGGGGTAGATGGGTTTGCCAGGAAATATGCCCTAATAGAGTAGAGCTGAGGAATGGAGGTCAGCTTTACAGTCATGAAATAGCTAGATTTTCCAGAAGCACCAGAAGTCCTCAGGCCATGTCCTTCAAGGGCAACTATCTATCAAAGTGATACCCATACAGCCTCTCGCCAGTGAGCACACCAGTGACAATGACATGTGGGCAAAGAGTTCTGGGTGCACAGCTGAGCAACGCCATGAGCTACATAGCTTGGGAGAAGAGGTTGAGGCTCTTCTACAAACATCTGCAGCAAGGCCTGAACATCGAAATTAAAGCTGAGCACCTACGAAGACCCTCACTATATCCTCCCATGGCCTGGAGAGTTCCTGGACTTTCCATGCCACATAGAGAATTGACATTACTCCCAAGAGAACGAATTCCAATGAACTCCTGCTTGGCACTGGAGAGGACTTTAGTTATGACCAAGCAAATGACAAAAACAGAATGCCATTCTTGCCTTAGACAATTATCACCTAGAGGAATAGTGCAATCACTCTTTTTCAGTTTGGAGGCTGAAAATAGATGCCAGCTAGTATCTTCAGCTGATCTCAAAAACAGCCCTGCCTCTGATTCGAGCCATGCCTGAAGGGAGCTGGAACCAGGAAGAGGTCATTCATCTGGCATGCAACATTTGAAGTGATGCTAGAAAACTCAGTAATCAAGATAAATAATGCCTTCATGTGGTATTTTAAAAATCAAAATTAATGTGAAAAAATCAATGATGAATGACAGACCAAAAGTTTGTGAAAAAGTGCTGTGCTGAGTCACATTGGAGACCGAGGCCAAAAAAAAAAAAGGAAGATCAGTAACGTCAATTGTTTATATATTTAAAATTTTGATATGTTGGACACCTGGGTGGCTCAGTGGTTGAACGTCTGCCTTTGGCTCAGGTCGTGATCCCGGAATCCTGGGTTCTAGTCCCACATCAGGCTTCCCGCAGGGAGCCTACTTCTCTCTCTGCCTATGTCTCTGCCTCTCTCTGTGTCTCTCATGAATAAACAAATAAAATGTTTAAATAAATAAATAGATAGATAAAGTTTTGATGTGTTACTTATTGTGTATTTTTTGCATTAATTTTTATTCTTAAAAATATATTACATTAAAATATTGTAGCTTGAGTATTGACTTTTTGGAAGACCTCCTTAAATCTTATAACAGAGACAAGCATCTTGCTTGCCTGACTCTCAGCCTGGCCATGTGGGCAGGAATGTATCTTCTCTCCCAGCCTCATCCACCCCCACCCATCCCTACACACATGCACACACACACACACACACACACACACAAAATGGCATGGAGAAATTAAAAGCTACTCTTTGGAAACGTAAGCACACATCCTGTTCATTTGTAGAGGTTATAGAGGGCATTCTTGAAACAACTCTTCTCATTTATTGTTTCAAGAGTGTTGCTGTTCACCTTTAAATACACACCTGAGATCAGCGTTTGTAACAGAGCTGTACCCTCGGGTTGTGCTCACACACAGAAAGGAGGAAAATCAATTTCAATCCCCGAAGGACAGAATTACTGGTGCAGAAGGTCAGTAAATGCTAGCACTGCTCAATGGGCCTGGAACAAGATCCTTGTCCGCACTGCTTCGCTGCACACCCAGTGGAGGGAGGAGGGAAGACTGGAGACTCTCATTCTCACCAGGGAAGAGAAAGATGTCGCTTGTACAAGCCACAGGATAAATACTTTAAACAGCGAAGGGGAAGAGGCAGACACATGCACGTGCAATGCGGAGTCGCAGACTTATGTTTGCACCTAACGCTCTAGAGAAATTGGCCAAGACTGGCTCAACCAACTGAAAATATTACTGCTGTAATTCTGTCAAGGTCACTTGTCAGGCTGGGTTATCTACTACCCAAGGGCTTGCTGCACAGATCAGCCTTACCAAAGGGACATAACTCATGGCCATATCTCAGGAAAACTTCCCAGGCCTGGCTGCCATTTTGTGCACGCCCTTCCCTGCTCAGGTGTCAGATTCAGACCATCTGCAGTCTATAGGCAGAGCTTGGAGCCTGTACCAGTGGTCACGGCAGTCCTGAGCCCTTCCAGATGTCTGTGGACTGGTGCCACTTCTGTCACCTAAGAGATTATTACAAATATTTTATTGGAAAGCTCATGAACAGTAACCAGATCTGTGGCTTGGAGGGACGGCAGAGGGAGACAGCCAGGCTTTGCTTGTCGATGTGTCAGAGCTGTGTACCTGTTCCCAGGAGCACACACATTTTCCCCCCGTGGGAGGAATAGGGTTTCATGGAAAGAGCCAGAGTGTGGAAGTCAAATAGATCTGCAGACCCAAGTCTGAATCCTGGCTCCACTCATGAGCTATGAGACCCAGGGACATGATTTAACCTCTCTGAGGTTCAGTTACCTAATCTATAAAGTGAGGGAAGGCTAATGGATGTGAAGTGCCTGGCGCAAAGCCCGTGCTCCTCACGTGTGTACTCCAGCCCCTGTTCTCACAAAGACTTGCCACAGAACCTCTGTCGTCTCTTCCTCCTTTTAATGCCCAGAATCTCAGGGTTACTCTTGCTCCCTGTCATCACGTTCAAGGCCCTCTCCTTACCAAGCATTTGGGAATTGGGGACCACGGGATTGGATTTTCATGAGCAAAAAAATACCCAGATTCTCGAATCACATTCCCAGCCAGCATGAGGTTAGGCAGGGAGGCAGGGAGGAAGAACTAGAACAAAGGCACATCTCTTCCTCTCCCTTGTCCCTTTGTGCCCCTATCTTGTCCCCAGGACCTGGGAAACCAAGAAAGCAGTCCTCTCAGCCCCATCCCAGCCAGTCAGCTACAGTTCCAAGCTGAGTCATCAGGAAGGTCATGAAGGGCATGCAGGTTCTGAGGCTCAAGGAGATGGCTGGACACCTGGTCTCTTTTTTTTTTTTAAGATTTTATTTATTTATTCATTGGGGGAGGGGGTAGAGGGAGAAGCAGACTCCATGCAAGGAGCCTGACGTTGGACTCAATCCCGCCCGGGCTGAAGGCAGGCGCTAAACCACTAAACTGCTGAGCCACCTGGGCTGCCCATGGACACTGGTCTTACCTCCTCCCGCAGAAGGGATGGTGTAGGAACCCTAGGGAATGTTAACAGTACCCCTAGCACAATCAAGAGCCCTAGTATACCTAAGCTTAAAATATGAGGACCTCCTCTCTTTTTTTAACTTAAATTCAATTAGTCAACATAAAAAACATCATTAGTTTTAGATGTAGAGATCAGTAATTCATCAGTTGCTTATATCACCCAGTGCTCATTACATCACGTGCCCTCCTTAGTGCCTGTCACCCAGTTACCCCTTCCTCCCACCCGACCCTCTTCAGCAACCTTCAGTTTGTTTCCTGTATTTGTCGCTCATGGTTTATCTCCCTCTATGATTTCTTCCCATTCTGTTTTCCCTCCCTTCCTCTATAATCCTCTGTGCTGTTTCTTATATTCCTCATACGAGTAAAAACATATGGTAATTGTCTTTCTCTGATTGACTTATTTTGCTAAACATAATATCTTCCAGTTCCATCCACAATGATGTAAATGGTAAGATTTCATCCTTTCTTATGGCTAATATTCCATTGTATGTTTATATACCACATTTTCTTTATCCATTCATCTGTCAATGGACATCTTGGCTCCTTCCATAGTTTGGCTATTGTGGACATTGCTGCTATAAACACTGGGGTGCAGGTGCCCCTTCAGATCACTACATCTATAACTTTGAGATAAATACATAGTATCACAATTGCTGGGTCACAGAGTAGCTCTATTTTTAACATTTTGAGGAACCTCCATACTGTTTTCCAGAGTGGCAGTACCAGCTTGCATTCAGTGCAAGAGGGTTCCCCTTACTCCACATTCTCGCCAACATACATTGTTTCGTGACTTGTTAATTTTAGCCATTCTGACTGGTGTGAGGTGGTATGAAGACCTTTTCTTAAACAAAAAACTCAGACTCACTTGAGGGCAGTGAGAAAGATGATTTGGAATTACAAATGCCCATCCAAATCTAGGATATGTGGCAGCCAACTTCAGTAAGCCTCCTGGGGGAGATTATTGAGAGACCTTAAGTCTGATGGGTCAGACTCTTCCTGGGATTAAGAGTCTTTTTTTTAAAAAAAAAAAAGATTTTATTTATTTATTCATGAGAGACACAGAAAGAGGCAGAGACAGAAGCAGAGGGAGAAGTAGACTCCATGCAGGGAGCCCAATGTGAGACTCGATCCTAGGATCTAGGGATCACACCCTGAGCTGAAGTCAGATGCTCAACCACTGAGCCACCCAGGTACCCCTGGGATTAAGAGTCTTAAAGATGGGAGATAAAGTCTGCCCCAGCATTTGATGCCCCATGTGGGCAGGGCAGGCCTCCTGCAGTAACAACTCTGGTGTGTTCAAGAAAAAAATTATGTATGATACCTGCTGAAGATGATAAGGCAGGCCTTATTCAACCTGGGCTACTACAGTGGACCTTGCGGTAGAGGAGAGAGATTGGACTCAACCCTGCCTCTAACAAGAACTAGTGAGGATTTGCAGCAAAGGAGCAGAGTGGGGGTCAGTGGTTGGAAAATTTTAAGAGGAGACCTCAGCAATAGGGGGGATTCTTGCTAGACCAATTCCACAGAATCTCCGCCGAAGACAGGCCACCCCGATATCAGTGTGGTACCAAGAGGAGTCAGACAACAAGGGTGGGGAATCTTTACTAAGCTGACTTCATAGGATTTTGATCACTTTACTCAAACTGGATTCTATAAGAATAGAACGGGAAGCCAAGGCTGGGTCTAGTCCAGCAGAAGGCTCTGAGGAGCCTGGCTAAGGTTTGGTCAAAGGAGAGAGTCTTTGTCAAGTGTCTGGGCCCTACCACGGGCTTTGGATAATTGCAGAGGGACAATATGTTTCTGAACACAGCACCAGGGTGGTGGAAAATGCCTCAGTTCTAGGAAGAGAGGAAAGACATTTCAAGAAGTTAACTTATTTAGGGAGCTTTTATTGGTAAGAGAAGCCTTTCCAAGTTTCCTGGCCTCAGCAGTTGTAGGAGGAACAGCCATAAATGGCACTGGTCAGCCTCCGACAGGTAAGCAGCAGGTATAGGGGATGCAGTTGCTGAATGAGTCCAGCAGTGGCAGAGCGAGAGTAACATGGCCATCCAAGAGGAAAACATGGTGGTGGCCAAGAGTAGTGGTGAACCACTCAGGACCCACAAGGAGTTGGTTCTGTGTCTGGGATACCAGCCATATGTGGTGGGGGAAACTCAACATTAAAGATATTTTTATCATTGGGGCACCTGGGTGGCTCAGTCAGTTGAGCATCCTACTCTAGATTTCAGCTCAGGTCATGATCTCAGGGTTGTGGGATCAAGCCCTTCATTGTCAGGCTCCATGCTCAGAGAAGAATGTGCCTGAGATTCTCTCTCTCTCTCTTTCTCTCCCACTGCCCCTCCTCCCCAATTGCTTATCTCTCTTTCATAAATAAATAAACAAATCTTTTTTAAAAAATACTTTTTTTTATCATTATCAAAGCTAATACTATTTCCTTTGGTTGTATAGAGCCTGAGGGAAAACAAGAAGTTATACTCAAAACTTGTTAGCATTGAAAAAAAAAAAAAAAAGAAAAGATAATCAGCCACTTGGCAAAAATTGTTTCAGTTTGGGTCAGTTAGAGCTGATGCATTTAACTGGGTGTCAGAGATCACTATCCAAGGAGGCAAGGTTGCTGGTTTCTCCCTTGGCCCAATCTGATAGGAGCACCTTCCATTTTTTTTTCTTTGCACTGCATAGCTCCCAGCCTGTGAAATTGGCTCCATTGACAGCTGGAGCTGCCTCCAGTGGCTCCCCATCTCCAGGCCGCTGGATGTGGGCCCTGCCTCTGATGGCAAAGGCAGACAAGGAAGCAGCCCGATTGGCCATGGCTGGCTACTACAGGCAGGCTGCTACTGCTCTCACTCCCAGCAGCTCTTTGGGGCAGGGATGGGGGGGTGGGGTGCTAGGCAAGGAAAAAAGAAGAATCTTAGGGAGCAGGGTCAACCTGAGGCCCAGCAGAGAACGGAGCCACTTCTCAAACCACAGTCCCTGGCTGACTCAGCTATGCAGGATCAGTTGACCAAGGGATTTCCCTCGACCTCCCTCTCTGCCCCTCCCCAACCTGCCTCCCCCTCTTCATCCACTCTCCATAGGAAGGAGAGCCACTTACTGAACATGCACAAGCACTACTGATATACTACACATACTACATGCCAAGTGTTTTATTTTTAAGATTTTATTTGAGAGAGAGAAGAAGAGGAGCATGAGCAGGCAGAAGGGGCAGAGGGAGAGGGAGAAGCAGACTCCTCACTGAGCAGGGAGCCCGATGCTGGGCTTGATCTCAGGACCCTGGAATCATGGCCCGAGCTAAAGGCAGATGCTTAACCAACTGAGCCACCCAGGGGCCCTTAGATGGCAGGTTTTGAAAAAAATACCAACTCACTGAATTCGTACAACAAGCCTATGAGAGTATCATTATACCCACTCAGCAGAGGAGTAAATCAAGACACAGAGAAGTCAACCGACTTGCCTGATACCACAGAGCTAGTAAAGGATAGAGCCTGGATTCCAACTCACATCTGTCTAACTCCAAAGACCATTTCTTTCTTGCCAGTATGGAGCCTGGCATGATTGGATTGCTTTATGTGTTGCCCCTCTTAAGACTCTGCATTTTTTTAAAAATAAACCCCAAAAGGGCAATACTGAACTCAAATGCAATAGATAGTCTCTTGCCCTAAATGTCAGCAACCTCAGCCAGGCCAGACTAATTTTCCCAGACTTTGGATCTGAATTCCTGTAGATTATTTTTCCTTCTTGCTACACTTGTTCTGGCTTCTGGATGCATTGCTTGATTTTCCTCACATTTCCTTATACGGATTAGGAAATGGGATGCATTAAGCACATTTGCACAATTGCAATTCAACACATTATAATAGGACTGACCTGCCAAAACATCTAAGTGGTTGAGAACGATCAGTGTGTGCCATGTCAGAGGACACGGTGCTGTCACTGTCACTGGCATTTCAGCACACACACACCCCCCCCCCCCCGTCCTCACCTCCCCCTGCCATATCCCAATCTCTCCTAGAAACCTTCCTTCACTTATTACAATGGTGGAATGAGTTTTTAAGTAAATGACCATTTTATGATGCTACATTTGGAACTTCCAGTGTTTAGACTATCAGGTTAATTTCTTAGAGCTGCTATAACCAAGTACCGCAAACTGGGTGGCTTAAAATAATAGAAATTCTCTGATGGTTCTGGAGGCTCAAAGTCTGAAATCAAGATGTTGGCTGTGCCACACTCCCTCTGAAGACTCTAGAGGAGAATCCTTCCTCGCCTTTTCTAGCTTTGGTGGTTGCCAGCAATCCTAGGCCTTCCTTGGCTCCTAGACTCATGCCCCCAATCTCTGCCTCCACCTTCACATAGCCTTCTCCTCTGTGTCTGTGTCCAAATGTCCTTTTTCTCATCATTGGATTTAGGGACCACTCTGGTCTAATATGACTTCATTCTAACTTGATTACATCTACAAAGACCCTATTTCCAAATAAGGTCCTGTGCACATGTGCTGGGGGCTCAGACTTCAATGTATCTTTGTAGAGTGTGGGGACACAATCCAACCCACTACTACTTTTTTCCATGTGCAGGGCAAATATTGGTAATCGACCGTGGTATTTTTCTGCAGGGCATCATAATCCTTCACACCACCGTCCCGGCTATACTGCAAGGTAGGCATAGTCAGCACCTCTAGTGACCCCGACCTGCCATCCCAAATGCCACTAAAGGAATGAGTCTATAGTAACAGCAGTCCGGCATGCGGTGATGAACATGTGCCGGCTCCCTTCAAGCCCAGGGCAGGTGGCCGCCTGTTAACTTTGTGCATAAGGAGGCTCCCGCTGGGGAGTGGTCCTAAGCTGCTCTGCTGCCAGACTGTCTCCTCCCCGGCCCAGCAGGTACCATGGCACATGACCCTAGCCTTGGCTTCATAGGGGACAAGGTCCCGCTGCTTTTTCTGAGTCCACAATCCACGTGCATTGTAGCATGGCCCGGTTCCAACTTCACTCCATGCATACATCTCTCCTCCCTCCACCCCCTGCAAATTGGAAATAGTGATACACAGCCATCTCACGGGGCTGCAGGGCAATTTAATTAATGTTTATAAAGCACTCTGAGGTCTTCGGATGAAAACTGCTGTGTAAGTGCAAAATTATTATTAGTTCTCAGCCTCCTGTCCCTTGACTTCTGACATGGGCTTTTGTTATTCCTGAATAGGAACCGTTTATGGGCTGTCCAGCTGGCTCTTGCGGGTGCAGAGGCAAGTACATACACATTTGCAGATTTTTTTCCCCCTTTGTAAAAAGCATTCCAACTCTGCGGGATGTCTCGAAGCTTTTCAGTGTCTGAATTTCTCTCTACTTGTCTCTACTAAGTACCATAATCTAGAAGAGTAGATTGTAAACAGGCTGCTTCGGCAAAGCGTGAGGAGGGGAAACGGTCAATTTGAAGAAATAGCCCCTCTTACCATGAAGAATAAAACAATATCTTCTTCTCATGCAGAATCTAAATGAACCACTAAGTGAGGTCTGTCTCCCTTGCCCAGAGGGATTCTGTACGTGTTCGTGCATTGAAAGGAGAAAAGAAGAGATTTGCTTGTAGGAGCCAAGTTCTGCCCTCCTCCCTTCACCCTAACTTCTCAGGAACCATGGAAACAAACACACCCTGCCTAGATGATGTTTTCCTGATAGTCCTTTGTTACCTAACTGTGTGCCTGCCTGGGATCCCATGGGGAGAATGAAATAAAGAAGTGGAAAAGAAAGACTATGTCTGCAAGTGAAATGCCTTGCCTCAAAGACAGAATGGGGCTCTTGTGGCATTTGTCAAGTCCTGGGGAGACAAACCATGTTACGTGGCATCACTTTCCATGCAGACATATTCATACCCATCCCATGCTAGCCACACACCACCTAGTAGGCTCCCAGGAAGGTATCTCTTTTGGGTTTATCATCACGCTTTTTGGACGGGGTCTGTTGGTCAGCCAACTGCCTGGTTTTATATGTCAAATTTGCTAAGGAGCAATTATGCAACATGTCATCAGCTGGACAAAGGCCTAGGGGCTCCGAACCAACAAAAGAAGCAAACAACGTTCACTATGTGGTGGTAAGCACAGGAAAACATACACCTGCAGAGCTCAGATGATGCACTCCGTGTTCCCTGAATCAACCAACCGTGGACCAAATGTAGTATCATTTGGTCAATAGACCCCAGACTATTCTGCTAAGACAAGGAAACTGAGGCAGGAGTGGGCGCAAAGATGGATAAAACCGGTTTTACCCATGCCACATCTGGTCACTACAGCAGCACCAGGGTCCTATGAGCTACCACAATGGCTGTGACACACAAGGGCCTTTTCTGTGGTCTAAGATGATTCAAATTCAACCTGTGATGGAGAGATCAGGACAGAAGGGATGGCTTCTTTCTTCCCATTCTGTTATTTTAAAAAAAGAAAGCAGACCTAAGTTTACAGCAGCTAGGATTGTAAGCAAACCCAGGACTGAAGGTAGAAATGACAAAGCAAAAATAATAATAATAGTAAAAATGAAAAATAAAGAAATGACAAAGCATAAGAATTAGCTCTTTTTCATTCCTCCCTTTCTCTCCTACTCATGCTGTGTTTCTTCGGGCTTCCATCAGCCTCCCAGATGGTCTTCCTGCTTCCCATCTTCTCCAGCTCCTTTGTTTCATCCTTCACTTTGGGCTTCTTTGGTTATTTTCTTGGAAATGGGTCTAAGCTTACAGCTGCCCAATTCAGAATCCTTCCTTACCATCCCGCCATACAAATTCTCTACAAAATCTTGTCTACTATCCTTTATTGCTTCCTCCCTACGTGGCCTGGACTCTGGGTCCCCTCTGCCTACAAAACCCTCATACAATTCTCTATTCAAGTGTGTGCTCTACCTTTTGCTTTAGAGAGTGTGTCTTTCCCATTCCCACCGCCCTTCCGTACCCATCACTACCACCCCAAATCTTGCTTATCTTTCAAGTCCAAGTTCAAATGGAATCAGTTCTTCTAAGGAGTTCCTACATTAAGTTGGACCTTCCCACAGTCCTTTGTGTTCCCATTCTTCTTTGCATAGTCGCCTAATGTTAACGGGTAGCTGTGCTTAAAGCTCTTGAATGGAAGGGTGGGTCTTGCTTTTTCTGAGTAGAGCACAGAATGCCTACAGTAGTACTTTGTCCCAAGTAAGCGCTCAGCAAACGCACTTACATTTAACTTTACCCATTCAACACACACATCCACACAAGACACTCCAGGCGTTAGAATTCTACAGTTGGTAGAATTTTAACTTCTTATGTAATTTAAAAATGAAAGTTAGAAAACAAACACAGTCTTAAGTGAATAAATAGTAATAATAGACTCTGACCAAAGAGTTGATTGATTGTATTTTACCAACCAATTCGATCATTTCTGGCTCTGCAAACAATCAGTTGTAAAACTGTGACGGATTAATTGCTGCTGAATTAAGCAAGCAGCTCCTAGACTAGGATTTTTATGCCTTTTGATGTTTTTACGTAGGAAAGATGGAGTATCAAACAACTATCCAGTTAATCCAGCCAAATAAAGTTGCCAATGAAGGAAGGGCGGGAGAACCAGAGCATTATTCTGAGACTCCTACTGTCCCTGAGCTATGGGGTTGAACACATGAGCCTCACATACTCTATGTCCACAGGCTGTGGCTAGATCCCTTCTCCTGCAACCCCAGCAAATAATCGGGCTCTGTTGGGTTCTGTGAGTGCAGCTCAGTGTTTTCTATGATGAAACCTCCTAAGAATTTTTATGAAAACAAAAACCACAGGCTGTCTTTTGGAAAGATGTGGAGCTGATACTCATGTCTGTATTTGTGTCTTGGGACATCCCAAGGTGAAATTATTTGAACTATAGATCTAACTCCATAGACAAAGGAGGGCCTGGAGAATCAAGCTTTCCCTGGCAGTGGAGACAAAAACAAATATGATCATCTCCCTTCTTCGATCAAGGCAGTTCACTGTCCTTGATAAATCCTGCCCTACCCAACTTACTCTGCTCTCTCTTGCGCGCACGCACACACACACACACACACATAATCTTTTCTCATACCAAACAGTAGGTGCAAACTGTGGAGTCTGATTTCTCCATGATGTTTTTAGCCTGAATCAACGCAAGCTAATGAAGGGTGCCCCCCATCCTCCTCTTTCCTGAACTGTAACCCTAATGGCCACGAAGCATTTGGTTTCTTTTTTTTTTTTTAAAGCATTTGGTTTCATTGTGTATTTATCCTCTGAAAGCAACATGCCTTCCATACCAAGTCAATTCCTTCCTTTTAACAGAAGCACTTTGTCAAAGATTCATGGCCACTGCCACCTTCTCTGCTGCCATTTTTGTTCTTTCTTGTTCTAATATTACTCTAAGGCTTACTATTTGCCAGATGCTGGGCTCAGCTCTTAGACCTCTTACCTCATTTAATCTTCACAACACACTTATTAGGCAGACAATGTTCTTATTCTTAGTCTAGAGATCTGCCAGCTTAGGCTGCCAAAGGGGCAAAATTTGTCAGTTTTGCTTCAAACCTGGGTAAGGAGCTCTTAATTACCATGCCAATGGTCTCCCCAGCACTTTTGGTAAAGCATTTGGGAAGGGAGTTGATTCCACTGAAAGGGAATCTACAGCTTTTACATTTTATGAACCTTCATCTTTATAAAGAGCCATGTTCCAAAGAGGATTCACCTATACTTTTACAACTATTATAACCACCTGTACTAGGCTGCTCCTATCATTTTGAGGGTAATGGATCTATCTGAGAATCTTGAGTGAAACCTGAGAAAGCCCAGGTACAGAGACTCTGATTGTACACATCCTTCTGAAGTCAAAACCCCCATTCTTTCAATCCCCAGGCCAGTGGTCATGCATGTAGTCAAATGATCATGGGCTACGTAGTGGCAAGGCAATAGGAGGATAGATTCAGGGCATCCTCGGGCACAAGGGGGTGCTGTTGCATAGAGGTCCACCTGCCATAAACACCCTCCCTGAAGAAGGGCTCAGCCAATGTGACATCTCTAGAACTTCATCTTGGGTTCTGGTTCTCAAACTAGTTTACAGATATCTTAGCACTTATTCCAACATTTTATGAGTAGTTTTAAATATAAAAAAAGAACACTCCCTATTCACATGCACTCATCTCATGACATGAAGGATGTGACAAAGAAGCAAGAACATGGAATTATCTTGGCTTTCCTTTGACTCCCTAATATCAGTGTGGGCCATCCACACACTACTCATGGGATCAAATCTCTTTGGAAAGCAAGTTGGGAAAGGGCCAAGTTTTATAAAAGAAACCCAACAACTATCAAAATGTCGATATAGCATTTTATGGACTCCCTTGTCCCCATGGACCAGTGGTTCCTGTGTGTCCATATCTTGGAGTACTTTTAGCTGCTGTGTCACTCACTGGCCTCCTTACTTCCCCAGAAGAACTCCTAGAAGACTATGGGAAGGTCTTATTTGTGGCTTTCTTTGTTTGGAATGACGGAAAACATGAAAAATGAAAGGCATTCTCTCAGGCTCAGAACACCACTGTAATAATAAGGATAATGACCCAATAGAGCTTCAAATTTTTATAGTGCTTTATGCTTTTCCAAAGCATTTCCACATATGTTATTGCAATCTACTCAGACAACAACCTTTCGGTTTACCATTGAAAAAGTAGAAATCATGAAGACCATGATTGAGATCATACAGTCAGGTAGTGGGACAACGGGCTAGAGCCCAGATTACACAATCGGCCCAACATTTCCATCAGGTCATCACCTAGCTCACTATCCTGTGGTCATGTTCTCTGGCTTCTCTGACATTGTACTTACTCTCCATACTGAGGTGACTTGTCTGTCAGCCCTGACAACTACAGATGTAGATTTCTAAAGGAGAAAACAAGACAAATCCTTCTTTGACAGGTATCTATGGATTTAAAAATAAATGTGGCACTCTTCTTTATTGCTTCCTTATGGGTGTCTTTCCCAGATGAAAAAGCCCCATTGGGGAACACTTCATCAACTTGTTATTTCTATGTACAGAAATACTCCTTAGTTCTAGCAGAGCCTTCACACCAGGAAATTATTTGCTAAATATTCCCCACTGTCTTACAGTTTGGCCTGTCGATTTCTCCCAGACATAAACCATCTGGGTTAGTACAAGAAAACACAGCAAATTCAAAAAGATGTTTCCCAGATGTGCAGAGGACGGCAGTCGTCGAGAGTCTATCACAGGGCCAGCTCCAGGCATCAGAATTTCCCAAGACCCTTTTCCAACTGTGTCTCACCATAGCTTGTATATGACTGAAAAGATTTCCAAGAGGTTGACCAGATAGCTGAGAAAAATGCTAAAAGGTAGCTGTGAAGCAGCAGCACGAGGGACTCCCTGCAGGTGGCCCCATGCTACATGGTCATGTAATGGCTTCCAAAGTCCTGCTCACAAAAAGTGGGCCGGGACCTGCTGTCAGGGATTTCAGAAGGACTTCACAGGAAGGAATGCCTTCTTCGGTGTGGGGGCTCATTCTTCTCTTGTCCTGTGGGACATACAGGCACACCACTGAGCCTTCTTCGCCTTTAGGAAAAACAACCTGCAGAGATCCTGCTCATACCACTTCTGTCTTGTGAAAAGTCACTGACTCCAAATGCTTATGTGGGGAGGTGACCGGGAGAAAAGCTCGTTCCATGCGAGGCTTAGAAAAATCTGGAAAAATACTCTGTTGTTGTGCAAACTTCTGAAAAATAAGAGTTAAGTTGAGAAATTAATAACTGAGAAAATGCATCATTCCCTTAACGCTGGCTGGCCAGCTCATTCTGGCAGCCTCACTCACTCTACAAGTGGGTTCGTACTATTTCACTGGCAGCTCCAGACTGACCAGAAGATGCTCTGACTACAGACCGAGGCCATTTCAAGCCCCTACTGTTTGTTATCTGCCTAGAAAATCATTTGCCAACAAGAAACTAAAGTCACTCATTTTTAAAATTTACTCTCCAGTAATTCCAATTATCTTGCGTGCAAATGACTCTAATGACCAAATTGAAAGCTCCTGGAGGGCAGGAACTATGTCTTATAATCTTTTTATGTCCCCTGCCAGTGCCTAGCTTAGTGCCTGTACACAGTAGGTGCTCCCTGGGGTCTTTAGATGGACAGATGTTCAAAATAGCACCCAAGAGAGAAGTACATGGCCAGAGAGACAAGGAAGTGAATGGAGGGGGCCAATGAGTGAAAAGCACTGGCCCAGAGATAGCTCTTGGATGAGCTCTGTCCTGGTCCCTAAGTAGCCAGTCCATCCTGATGGCATTGAGACATACAGGACAGATCACCTCCTAGTGGGTCAGGACCAGAGCTGGCCTTGGTCCCCTACAACTTTGGGAAACCAAGGTGTGCAACCGTGCAGAAAGAGGTTCAGGGTCTTTGAGCTGGAGGGTCTGCTACCAATAGCTCAAGGGCATGCCAAGGACATTTAAGTCCTGGCCAGCCATCCTCCATCCCAGGACACTCCCTGTATATACCCCACTACCCTGGCTTCTCAGGGTTAATTCTCAAGCAGTGGGTGGAAGTTCCAAAAATATAAGAGGAGAACCCACCAGAAGGAAATAGTTCAAGAACAGGAGATAGAGACTGATCTACCACCGTGGCTGTGCAGGGTAACCAGCCTCTGGGAAGAGGGGTGCCTCTGCCCCAGGACGGTGGGAAGTCGGTGCTGTGCTTTCTACCATTGTACCCACCAGGCCTTTCTCAAACCTTCCTCACACACCTTATTTTGTTTTCTCCTTGCAGTGCTGTGTGCAGACCAAGCAGATTGAAAACAAGTGGGGCCCTTCCAGCAATGATCTTCACGGTGCAGGTGGGGGGAGTGTGCTCGACAAATGCAGGGTTCAGAGAAGAACATCTCTCGCCACCATTAAATGATTCACACTATCTACCAAATATATTCAGATTGGCACCCTGGGTGTTCTTTTCATAATAATAGGTGTTTTTAAAAAGATACTTACACAAGTGAAAATAATGAGTGTTAAGTAGAAGACGACCAGAGCCAGCAGCAGTACAATCTCAGCTCTGTATTTCTGAAAAGTCTCTTTGCGTTCCTTAGGGCATCCTTAAAAAAAAAAAAAAAAAGAAAAAGAGTAAAATGTGAAGCCATTTAACAGGACTTTCCTACCATGATAAAAAGCTGAGAATGCTTTGCGCTGGTGTTTTTTCAGTTCTGCTTGTCTTCCACTCCTAAGCTCACGTCTGTGCCACTGGGAAAGAAGAGCAAGAGCAACAGCCGTGACAGTAGTGACGGGAGCGGCTGGTGCTTACTTGTGCACCTGCACCTGTGCCTGGCTGTGTGCAATGGGCTGGGCCTACAACATCTCAATCACAGGAGGCAGGCCTGAGGATCCCCATCCTACAGATGAAGGGCTCGGGGTGCAGAGAGGGTGCAGAGAGGCTGCGGGAGTAGGGCAGGTGGTGGAGCCGCGAGTCCGGGCCAGACTGACCCTGCTGCCCATCTGCCTCCACTTCAGGTGCTGGGCCTATCCTGGCTTCTCTGATGTCCTCACAGCAGATGACACACCATTTGTTAATCTGAGTTACCTAGCTTCGGTGGTGCTGTGCAGAACGCTAGGTGTTCTCACCTCAGGAGGACTAAGGGCTGAAGGAACAAGGCAGGCAAGCTGCCCAGCTAGTACTGAAGGAAGAAGTCGGCACATTTTTATAGAATCATGAAAGCTCCTCTGCCAAGGCCGGCAGCAAAGGTGGGCTAGGGGCTCCCCTGTGGCTGCAGCACTTGGGGACGCAAAGGAAGGAGGAGCCAGGCCTTCAGCCCAGGAGGAGACGTGGAAGGGACAGCCAGCCCTCACTCAGATGTGACATGCAATGTGTGCTGGATCTGCTGGAAGGCCCAGGCAGGAGCAGGTGGATGCAGACAACTGGGGGGTGGGGGTGGGGGGTGGGCAAGGGGATCCTCCCTGGGGCCCTGAATGGGCCTTGGTATAGCTGGCAACCTGTGAGGCTGGATTCAAAACTTCAATAGCAGGGGTGGGATGGGTTCACGCCACGGTCCATGACTCAAGAAAAGAAAGGTGGAGAGCGACTGTCCTAATGGCTCCTAACATTTATGCGACACTCCATGTACCCCAGGCACGGGACAAGGCACTTTTGTGTGACATCCCATTCAACCTTCACCATCAGCGCTTGTGGGAGATGTGTTCGCCCCCATCTGAGAGATGAGAGAACTGAGAGTGGCCCAAGGTCAACACACTCAAGTGCCATCGCTCCTAACTGAACCAGATCCAAGTGACTCCAGAGTCTGACCAGCGAGCTCGCAGGCAATGTTGGCCTCGGGAAAACAAAGGAGAGGAAGGCAGCTGTTCTCCATTTCTCTCAGCTCCACTCCCCACACCACATGCCTTCCTCTCTCTGCTGTCCTCTGCAAGGTGGCTCTCCTCCATCACTCTCGCAAGTGCGAGTATTCACGGACAGCCTCCTGTGGGGCTGGCGCGGCGAAGAACAGCAGCCAGCGTGTGGTGTCCAGTGGAGCTAGGGCGTGAAGACAAACAAAAGCAGCAGAAGGGGCCCCAGATTGAGAAGGGCAGGGTGCGTGCGTGCGTGTATGTGTGTGTGTGTGTATGGTGAGCCCTACACAGCGACCGTGTTCTTGTGAAAAAACTAATGTTCTTAAGTCAGATTCCCGCTAAAAGGAGAAAGTCATTATGGTACAAAAATCAGGCACTCTTGTGACAACAACGTGTTTGTCATTTCAAGCCTCAGCCACGAAAAAGCACTGGGCTAAAGTCAAAGGCAAGGCTTATTTTAAGCTCCATAAAGAAAAATAATGGGGGGAAAAAATCCAAAGAGATAATCCTCGTCCTGGAGCTCACTTCTTGGTATTACTGCATAGAGCAAAAACGTGTATTCTATCACTGGAACATTATTTTCTCGCTATTTCTTGAGTTGAGGTATTGGGCAATGTAATTACTGTAAATGGGAGGGAAATGCTATTCTCATGGTAGAAAGGTGGCCACATGATACAGCCCCCTTAGGCCGGGTGAGAAGGCGCAAGCGAGCGGAATATCATACAGTAACCTGATGTGTTCTGGACTACACAGTTTCTCTGTCCTCCAAAAATTAGTCTGAGATACTTCCTATTTGCTTCAAAGGGCTCTTGTATGAATCAACAACACCCGGATTAG
Organism: Canis lupus baileyi; assembly: GCF_048164855.1. Classification (NCBI taxonomy): domain Eukaryota; kingdom Metazoa; phylum Chordata; class Mammalia; order Carnivora; family Canidae; genus Canis; species Canis lupus. The sequence continues at coordinate 13,034,606 of NC_132874.1, forward strand.
TGGTTTGGCTACATTTGGCATCTGTCCGACTAGGGTAGATCTGTCCTTATTAAGGAAGGAAGGAAGGAAGGAAGGAAGGAAGGAAGGAAGGAAGGAAGGGAGGGAGGGAGGGAGGGAGGGGGGAGGGAGGGAAAAAGTTCTGACACTCTCGCAGGAGAATTCAGCTTTGAGCCACAGACAGGATCTGAAGCTCTGGGTCAGACTCCAGTCGAGAGGATGAGTCCGAGGACCCGACTGCAAGTGCACACCCCTGCTGCCAGGAGGGACCAGGTACAGAGGTCACCTCACCTGTCACCTTCAAGGTCACAGTGCCGCTTTGGTTTCTCTGCCCGTCCAGCTCCTCCACGGTGCACCTGTATGTCCCTGAGTCGGAGGTGGTAGTGTTTCGGATCTTCAAGTGCAGCCTTTCCTCGGGGGCCGCTAAGGAGCCTTCCTTCTGAGAGTGCAGACCGTCCCGGAGCTCCTCAATCTTCTCCTCGCCGCCCTCTGTGAGCTGTTGAAAGAGAATCCCACTGCATCAGGCTGTGACGGAGCCTGCAAACACTGCTCCCCGACCCCGCCACCACCACCAGGGTTCCACCTCTGGGTTTCATAACATCCATCCTCAGCTAGTTTTTTTTTTTTTTTAACAAAATATGATGTACATATGACCTTCAGGGGAGGAGGAGAAAAATCTATGAAAATTCTTTAAGGCTCTGTTTTCTGGAATCAGATCAGGCTCGAATTTCATGATCCTGCGTACCCCAGCTTCCAGCCCCGACAAAGCAGAGTGCTGCTGCTGACGATAACGACGTGCTGACAAGGGTTATGAGATGAAGTACGTGAATCACTTTGAGTCCCATTTTGTTGCTGATCGTTCTGTATTAAATGTTCTCTTGTGTTCTTCAGATATCAACTCACCCACTGATTGATTCCTAGTTTTGTATCTCAGCTCTTTGTCTGGAAATGCTCCTAAACTACAAACCACTGCCCGACAACCCCAGTGAAAAGCACAGAGATGCATCAGAAACACCCCCTCTAAGTGGACATCTTGTTCTTCCAAACCTGGGTTATCTGTGGGGCCGCGCATGATGTCACAGGTCGTAGCACCCTGCCTCTCTGCCAGGGCGGGAAGGCAGCTGGCAGCGGTGCCATGTGGACACTTTACATGTCAGATCATGTGCTGGTCATACCAAGATGTACATGGAAGGACACTGACCGCTTAAATTTTCGTAGCCAGGACAGACCAGCCTGACCGTGGGAGATGCCAAATTCAGCCCACCTAACCTGGCTGGGTCTCTCTCCCTGAACTATCTTCTTGGTCAAATCGGTGGGGTCTTTTCATCATCTAGTACTTCAGAGATTAGGCCACCACATTACCACCACATTCCCCCAGATAGACTTTCAGTTTGCCTAAGTAGCTTGCCCGCTGGTCCTCCACTGAAATGTTTTCCAGCTTCTAAAACTGATTTACACAAATGGGGAAGGCAAGTCGTTGTTCTCAGAGCTCAGGGGCAGCCCTTGCCCTTGGCTGGATGGCCAGGGACCAGCAGGGAGCATGAGACTCAGTGGCATTCCTTACCTGTCCCTACCACAGGGACAGCACCAAGGAGCCACCCCAGGGAAAGACACAGCGACTAGCAGGTCTCACTGCCGTGCCTTCACCTGCCTTTCCCCGCGGTTACTCTGGGCTGGGAGGCGGCAACTCCTCTCCCGCTCTCCAAGGGCCATCGGTGCGGAGAAGCAGCAACCAGTGAGGCAGGGGCAGCTCAGGGAAGAACACGCACACACTCGGTACACACACAGCACACACTACACACGTGCTGCACACACATTTACACACACTATACATTGCACACGCCAAAAATACTACACACGTGCTATACACATACGCACACAACACACACGCACTATACACACACTACACACACTATACATGCACTACACACACCACACACACGGCACACACTACACACTTGCACACACATTACACACACTATACATTACACACACCACATGCCACAAAAATATTGCACGCATGCTGTACACATACACACACAACACACACAACACACATGCACTCTACAAACACCACACACACTATTCATGCACTACACGCACCACACACACACTACATACACACTACACACATAGCACACACTGCAAACATACTACAAGCATGCTGTACACACGCTACACACACAGCACACATGCACTACACACACACTATACACACACCCCACACACTACACATATGCAACCCACACGTGCGTACTCCACACACAACACACACCATGTACTACACACACTCAGTGGCTTCTGCTTAATTTACTAGGTGAGGGAATGCACCTCCAGGTCAAGAGAAAGCCAGGGCTCCAGCTTCCACCGCCTTCGCCTTCGGTGCTGGTTATGCTTGTTAGCATTCTGCGGAGCGGGCTACAGAGACATCTGGTGGCAGATTTACCGCTCCCGCAAGGAACCCTGCTCCACTCACTGCCAGCACACGGGGCTGAGACTAATGGCTTCTCTCAGGCAGAGTCTATGAAAGTAAATCCCATTTCTTGACGGTTCTTCTTGTGTTGAAAGGTCCCTTCCTAAATAATCAAGGATCTACAGACTGGAGCCTTTAGATGTTCAAAAATAAAGCAAAAAACAAGGAGTGCCCAAGGAAAGTTAGGAGGGGCTAAAGCCATCCAACTGAATCTGGTGTGTGTGGCATGTGTAGTGCATGTGTGTGGTTAAACATCCAATTTAACCCAGGTTTTCCCTTTTCAAGCCTAACTGAACCAAAAACTGCAGCCTCATCGTGTGCTCATGCCTGTCCCCTCCTCCACACGTGGCAGAGGGGCTCCCTCCTACCAGCGCTACTGAGGGGCAGGTGCCCAGGACCCCAGGGCCCATGTGTCCCGAGATCTGCCCTCACACCTCCACGAGACCAGTTTGAACGAACTCAGCCCAGTCTCTGCAGTCTCCACTGATGTCTCATCCTGCTTTTCTTTCCTGAATTTACCTCCAAATACATCAACTCAGGTTTATTTCTAATAGATTTCAGCAGACTCTGCTTTGCTAAAAACCTTGCATCTGGAAGGACGGAAACTTGGTTGCAGCAAATATTTTGAGATTATTGATCTCCGGGTTTCTCCTTGGGGTCCCCTGGTCCCATCCAGTGATCCTTCTCTCAACTCAGAAAGATCCATCTGAAAGTCAAGATCAACACTGCAGACCCCTCTGGAAGGGGCGGAAACATAAACTATTATGTTTATTTATAAAAAGTGGCCCTATTATCATGCCGGCTGAAGCGAGTGTGTGCAGATGATCAACGCTGGCTGGCGGTGGCCTTCCACCTATTTGCAGAAAAGAATTCCCTTTAAAAATCAGCAGTAACAACAGTGAACAGTCGCTTATTTGATGGTCAGATTTCCATGGGCCTGTGGCTAAACCTCCAGTGGCCTCTAGTTATTTTCAACCAGCAAAACAAAGGCAGAGTGAGATCATGAGAAAAACAGAGGGCAGACAGAAAGGCAGAACAAGGAGTGCCAAAGCAACCTACAGAATTTTGATTGATCCATCACACCCATCCGTGGGGTCATCACAAAATATCTCAACTCTCATTGAGGCCATCTTGCAACCTCTTCCTGGCTTTTCCTGAAAGACCCAGAAAACTTACTGGTTGAACTTGGGAACTCTTGTTAAAGTCATGAGCAGCGGTCTTTGCCTGATGACTAACTACCGCAGAAGGAACCTTCTGTGAATTCACACAATGCACCTGGAAACATTTCAGAATGCTCCCTCTAGCTTCAAGCTGTAGGTACACACAACGCCTATTCCATCCCTTCTTTATGCCATTTCGAGATAAACCTTCTCATGTGACTCCATCTGGGGATTCTGGGACTTGCCTACAGCTGCAAAAATAGTCGTAGATTTTATGTTCGTGTTGCACGCTCAAAATGCAAGCAGGTACCACCAGTACTGAGAGACTTTTTATGCAAAAGTTCAGATCATTAACTTCAGTTCTGTGCCCAAGCAGCTACCAGGTGAGTCTGCTGTGGCAAGAGCTGCACCATTCAAGAACCGGAGGAGACTTTCAGAAAGAGGCCAATGAAGCAACCAGCACATGGGCCATCCTCAACTTTGCTTTGTTTTATGAGTTCTTATAAACATTTGAGCTGGCTCAAAATCAACCACTGGCAAAGAACAGCTCTTAAACATTCCAAATCTGAAAGTGTTTCATTGCCTCTCTGCAAAAGCATTTTAGGAAATAGTAATTTATAACAAAAGGAACCCTCAGATTCATTCACAGCCAAGCATAATTGATGGGGACTATTTAATGCGTACTTTACAAAGCTAATATTGTAGTGTGCTAAACCACAACACGATTTGGGCAAATTAATTCCTCAAAACACTCATCCCAATTATGTTTTAAAAATCCACTCTCCATGCATTAACTCTTACGCTGACAATTCTATATTTTTGATTGGATTAGAGAAGGGTAAAATACAGGACATCTCATTTTCAGAAAGCCGAAGGATATTTGATTTGTCTCAAGGTCCTCTAGAAGACTAAATAATTTAAGCAGCATATTCTCTCTCTAAAATGGAGATTTGACCTTAAGGAAACCACAAGCCCCAAATTAAATAAACTCTTTAATTTGCTCAACGCTAAAGCAAGCAAATACAAGAATTAATTTTAAGGGCATGTGAATTAAGTGGAGTTTTTTAAATGATGGACAAATTTGAAGTCGAATAAAAGAAATCAAATAAAGATTTAATATGTTTGAAATTGAACTAATATTTCAGTCAAAAATCCTATTATGGTGGAAAGTTATTTTTTTAAGTTTAAATAATTTTATCCAAATACATGCTCACCTTCTAGATTACCATGTTTAAATAGAAGAGAGTAATTGTTCCATACCTACAGCAAAGAAAGGATTTAGATCACAAACCTGGAATTCAAATTTACCAGACATGAGATCTGTTAAGAATGTGATAGAAAACTAGAAGAAAAGGAAGAGATTTTTTTTTTCTGATGGGCAAAATGTGTGTGCTTATATATACATATAAATATTTAACTCAACAATTTGATTAAATGTATTTAAAGGTATGGACGTTATGTATTTAAACATGGTTTGAGAGTAATCTGCTATATTCCAATCACACTGAACAGCTTTTTCTTTATTGCATTTCTCATGCACTAACTTTCATGTACCTTGGTTTCTAACTCAATTAAAGTGCCAATATAATCCCCATTCATCATAAAAACAGCTCTTTATAACGTGCAAAATAGTTTGGCTCGGAGGTTGATGTCATAATGAGGGTAGAATGTATGCGCATTAACATCGTTTTTTTCTAAGTGTAGTTTTATTGGAAAAATGATTTTCCACTTTGAAATTTACTGGGTCTAATAGACAGAGCTGAATTTATGGCTGCTAAGAGAGTTATGAGTATGGCAGAGGCAATGTAATTAAGAGCACAGGTTTTGGAGTCAAACAGACCTGGAAGCAAACTCCAGTCCTACCATGGCTAGTTCTGCTCTTGGCCTACTGACCAAACAGCTCTTGGGCTCCCATCTGCTCAGTGGACACTAGGGTAATTGTATCTCATCAGGGTGGTGTGAAGACATCCATGATGATGGGCGCGGATGGTATGGCATAGTGTCTGTTCATCACACACGGAGCCCTAAACATGTTACTCTTCTCTCTCATTTTCCCAGCCCACATTCTAAATAGTTCCCAGCACATTGGAATTATTCAAAGAGCATTTGCTGAGTGAATGAGTAAATTTTAGAGAAAACAAGGGAGTTACAAGGGCACTGGCTTTGGAATCGAAGGCCCAAAGTCCAGATTCGTGGTCAGTTAGCTGGGTCTTCTTCAGTAAAGTACCTCATCTCTGAGTCTCATTTCCCCAACTGTGACTCTCTTACTTGCCACATGAAGCTATTTTAAGTATCAAAAGGGAAAATACATGAAAGTGCTTTACAATTGGTAAGGCTGGTCATAGAATTTGTTCTTATGTCTCATAGCTTTCCATTCTATCCATGTTCTTGGTCATTCTTTCCTGCTGATACTTCCCGTCTCCTCCTTGGCAACGTTGTTCTAGAAGTTCCAACCTCTGCTCTAAAGAAAAATTATTTTTCTACCCACAATGTGTCCAAAATATCCACAACATCTGGATTTTCTAAAGCATCATGATAATAAATGTGGCAAAACTCTTTGGAACTGGGATTTGCCCATTCATTGTTCATGCAAACCATCCTTCTTCCATTTGCCATCTTGTAGGTCCGGCTGGACCTGGAAGGGGCACTCCTATGACTCCGAGTCACGTCCTTCAGAGGGCACTACACCTGGTTCTAGAGAGGCACATGTAGCTCAGGCCTGACATCTGTGACCAGAGAGATTGGCTCTGATAGCCACACGACCCAATCAAAGCCACTTAAATATAATCAGACATTTGTTGAGATATTAGAAGAGAGACACTATCTTTTCCTTTGCACATGATCCCGAGAGGGTACACAAGACTGCAGCTATCAGCTATTACCTCTCTGCCATGTGGATGGAGGCTGATGATAAAACTAATATGAAGAAAGAAGACTTGAGGGACAGAAAGACACCACGTCCTAGGGATATCCATGAACCTCTAAATCCAGCTGTATTTGTTTCCTATGTTGCCATAACAAAGTACCATGAACTGAGCGACTTAAATTAACAGAAATGTATGTTCTCAGAACCCTCGTGGACTGTTGGTGGGAATCCAAACTGGTGCAGCCACTGTGGAAAACAGTATGGAGGTGCCACAAAAAATTAAAAATAGAACTACCCTACTTCCAAAAAAAAAAAAAAAGAACTACCCTACTTCCACTACTGGGTATTTACCCAAAGAAGATGAAAAGGCTAATTTGAAAAGATGTATGCATCACTACACTTACCACAGCATTATTTACAGTAGCCAAAATATGGAAGCCCCCCAAGTGTCCACATTGATAGATGAATGAATAAAGAAGATGTACGGTGTGTGTGTATACATACATACAGCCATAAAAAAGAATGAGATCTTGCCATTTGCAACAACACATATCTAAATGGCATAATATAAAGTGAAATAAGTCAATCAGAGAAAGACAAACACCATATGATTTCACTCATATGTGGAATTTAAGAAACTAAATGAATGAACAAAGAAGAAAGAAACAAAAAAAGAAAAGAGAGACAAACAAAAAGCAGACTCTTAACTGTAGAGAAGAAACTGAAGGTCACCGGAGGAAAGGTGGGGGGGGGGGGGGGATGGGGGAAATAGGTGATGGGGATGAAGGATAACTCACCATGATGAGGACTGAGTAATGTATAGAATTGTTGAATTGTTATATGGCACACCGGAAACTAATATAACACTATGGGATAACTATACTGGAATTAAAATTGTTTTAATAAAATGTAAAAAATAAAGAAAAGTATTTTCTCATAGTTCTGGAGGCCAAAAGTCCACAAGCGAGGTGCTGACAGGGCCAGGCTCTCTCTGAAGGCTCTAGGGAAAAATCTGTTTCGTGCCTCATTCCTAAAGCTTCTGGCATTGCCAGCCATCCTTGGCATTCCTTGGCTTGTGGACACAGCAATCCAGTCACTACCTCCACCTTAGGGTGTTCTCCCTGTGTGCCATGTCTGTATCTCTGTTTTCTTATAAGGACACCAGTCACTGGATTAGGGCCCACCCTAATCAAGTATGAGCTCACTTTAAATTGATGACATCTGCAAAGACCTTATTTCCATATAAGGTCACATTTGCAGATACCAGGGATAATCTTTCTGTGGGAAACAATTTTACCCACAACACCAGAGATAACTGAAGTGTGAATTACAATTTTGAAGTTTTTTCCATTTCGACTATATGAACTAATATATGCCCTTTACTTTAAGTGAGTTTTGCCCGGATTACAATGCTTCGCAACTGAAAGGGTGCTACTCACAGGTACACTTTGAACTGCCCCCATAAATAAATGTGTTACAGAGGGAGATATCTCCACATGTAGACCAGTCCTTCTTGTTCCTTGGGCTCACATGTTCCCCTCTCCTCAGGGAAGTGAGACATACAGGCCTAATCTGATTGAGAAACCAGAGTGTCTGGTCCAAGGTGATTATGAATTGTTTATGGCAACTGGCATCCTTTCTCCTGCAGGTTTTCTCCACCTGGATTTATAATCTTAAACAACTACTCACTCTTCTGGGATCTGTCATCTCTTAGAGATTTGGGACAAGAATATGCAGTAGACTAGTTGGTCTCGACAAAAACACCAGGTGATATAAATAAGCCTTGGGCTCCCAAGACTGTACCAATATTACATGACCCACACGGGAATTTTAACCAAATAGACCCCAGTGCAAAAACAAAAATCCAAGTAGGTCTATGGGTGTTCTTTAAATCTTGGGGAAGTACCTCTGGTTTGACTACAGCTTTTGGTAGAAAATTTGGGGTTATCACTGGAGTGGCCAGGAAAAGCTTATGCAAATGATTTCAGATGAAGAAACCCTTTTTTAGGTAATGAATCTCTTTTTAACCCTGCTTTACACTAGACCTTCCCTTACATCACTGAGACCTTCTCCTAACTTCCTCTTCTCTGTGTAGTGACATAACCAAATATAGAACTAAGATAATGCTGTTTCTCACATGACCTAGGTTCCCCCTTTTATTCATGGAAAATAAGTGTTCGATTTCTGTTTAACCCCCAGCTGCCTTCTTCTTCCTCACTCTCTTGCACACTGAAAGACTGTAGTAACTTTGCTCTGATTTGTCACTGTCCCAAAATCTCAGTGATGGCTCATTCACAGCTGACTGAGACTTCTAGAAGCCCTCCAGGGCAGCCACATGCTGTATTGCCCACTCCTCTGTAGAACCATGAGGACACAATGGGTGGCCAGGAAAGAAAGGAAGGTAAATTTCAGCAATGTGCTGACGTCTTGGCTGAGTTGACCTGATTGGATTTTGCTGTAGTGAGGGAACAAGGCCTCCCTCTGGGACTCATCTTCCAGGATGAATCAGAGTGTGTCTTTCACCACAAGAAATACGCTTTTCTTTATAGATTTGTGTCATTACATCATCCTCTTTGCTTAAAAATTTTCAGTGACTCCCTGCTACCAAAAGGAGTTCAAGCCATCATAGTTGGGCATTCAAGGTTCCTCACCATCTATCCCAGCCTTCTTTGTAACATCCCCCAGCCCTCTCCTGTGTAATTCTCCCTTCCAGATCACCAGTCCCCCCACTGGTTCCCCAAAATGCTTGTTGTGGATTCCTTTTCCTTGCCTTTGCTCTAGATGGTTCTCTGGCAAAAGTTCCCTGTTGATTTTAAGATGGCCAGCACAAGTCCCAGGGCTTGGAACACACTTGGGACTTAGAAATATTGACTAATGAAGTGTAAATATAAGAGACCTCTGAAAACCAACTTTATGTCTTTCGTGGTTTGACCTAAGGTAAAGCCCATAAAAATGATTCAACCAGGGCACGTAATATAGGTGCCAATGTACACAGGATGACTTTTCTTTAATGCTAACTACATACATCGTTTTCATGCTTCAATGTTTCAGTGCTTCTATGTTTAGTGTGTTTGTTCCCTTTTTCTCCTAAAAACGTGCTCTTAAATTCTATCTTATAACAGATAAAACTCTAGAATCAAGGAGGTCTAGTGAGTGGCACACACTGGCTCCTTCGTGAGTCCACCAGCATTTATGTCTGTACAGATTACATCTGCCCAGACCATTCATCACCCTCAGGCCCTATGACGGGATCTGCTTCTCTCAATGCTTCCTTGCTTTGCGGTGCTTTATCACACAAGATGATGGAGACAGGAAATACAACTACACAGAAGAGGAGATTGGCAACATACATGGAAGACGGTTTCACAACAAATCCAGGACAAGCAAGCTCTGCATGGTTGACTATCCTGGAACTTTTGAAGCAGCTTCATGCAAACCATGAACCTGCTCTCGGCCAGCATCGAGGGCCAGGGGGACAGTCCATGATCTGCCGCAGCTGGGGCTCTTCTCACTATTACAAAATCAAGACTGACCTCTGAAACCAGTGTGACTTCCTCTTTCTTCCTTCCGTTGGAAATAATCTGAAAAGGGCATTTGTCTTGTGACGCATCTCTGTCCTCACCCCCGCAATGTCATCCTAGGTTGACACTAAATATCCTCTTTCGTTATGCATCGACATAGGTTATCCGGGCTCCTCGTGTGATACAAGATGGTACTATGTCTCCCTGATAAATAACCGCTTGTTATTATTAATAGCCAACATCAGCATGCTCAAACCCTCCATCCAGTATCATCCTCTCCCTCCAAACCTGGCGCAGCCTCATTAAAGAGAGCATGCCTCCGCTTAGGCTCAGCACGAAGCACAGGAGTAGCCCTTCCATGGATGTTCTTACTCCCGGCAGACATAAAAGACTCCCTGCATCGCTCGCAGCCAATGAGAGAGAGTGCTGGACCAAAGTCGGCTTGCATATTTTCTCAAAATACCTCCCTAAACAACCACAGTCAACTCACAACTTCGAAGGCTAAATTTAGCTACAATCCAGATGGATATGTGTATGCACATTTCTATTTCTTCTCAATCATCCACTCTGCCTTAACAGGTACATATGGAGAGGATAAGAGGAGGACCCAATGATGGATCTCAGTTAGAAGGACATTGGTCCATGGGAAGTAAGTCAGTTAAGAGGCATTGGACTATCTCCGCCCACTCTTGGCTCCCCCATGTCCCCTTGTGTATGTATTAAGCCTCCCCCAACCCCCTCTCACTGTACCTTTGAAACAGAGGATAAAATGGACACTGTTTCTTCCCCCACTCACCCTAATGTTTCAAACACTGATTGGATGCCCTCTGCTTTGGGTCTTTCTGTAAAAGGGACATGATAAGAAACACATGGTTTACATGGATCCTTTGGTAATCACAAGTAATCACTGCCAATTGGACAGTGGCAGGATGCCCTATGGTGCGGGAGAACCGAGTGGTACGTGGAATTTTAAATTGTGAGTCATTATAACCATAATTGTGATATGTAGAAGCCCTGTGAGAATGTGAATCAATCTGGTGGATGGTTCAAAACAAGACAAAACAAAAAAAAAACAACCAAAAACCCCACTCCAAGGGACTCTCTGCTCTGCTTCTGCTCACAGCCCACAGTTGTGCAAAGAGGCCCGACAAACACTAGTGATGACAAGGGAGGTGACATGAGCGAGGCTAGCTGTGCTCATCAGGCTTAAAGTCCTCCTTTTAGAGCTACCTCTCCAGTTCACTAAAACATTTTACAAGAAAGGTATGTGGGGAAAAAAGACAAGCTGCTTAATCTTCTGTAAAACCAAGTATTTCAGTATTTCACCACTGACCTTATTCCCAGAATACTCTGTCCACTTTTGTTGTACAAACAAAATCAACACAAAGGTATAATTACTGGGCTGGAAAAGAACCACATCTACAGAACATGCTGAGACCTGTTAAAAAGTACTTGAAGGAACAATGCATTTTGCTTTCAAGGTATCTGAATAGTTTATTGGCATAGCACAGCTTCCTTGTCCACCACGACTTGATCACTGTTTACCTCTTTAAAAAAATAAAAAATAAACTATGGTATGATTTTGCAATGATCCTATTCCATGATCCCACAGAAAAAAAGAAAATGCCAAGAGACTGCTAATCTTTTTTTTTTTTTTTAACAGAGTTTTGAGAGACCTTCAGGGTAAATCATGGAAGAACTGTGTTCAATAACCAAGCCCATACATTACAGAGTTACATCATCAGCTGACATCCAAGGAGAAGCCAAAGGTTAATTGCTATGGTTTACTGCATCATTCCAAATGACCTTGTGCAAGAAGATTTACCTTGACAACTGTCTGAACTTTACAGTCTGAAATTCCATCTACTTGTTTCATGAGTACTTTTTAATTACTCCCCTGGGGATATTAATATTATTTTTCTTTTTAAAATTCCTCTCAGGAAGAGATTGTGGTTTCATGTTTCCCCACCTCCTCTTCTTTAAGATAACTAAGTCCCTGCCCGGCTAGATCAAGGACACTTTTGTTTTCTTTAAGTAACTGAGGTAGAAAACAGAGACATCAAGACAGGCCTCTAAAAACTCAGGCTACTTGATTCAAATCCCATCTCCGTCATTGAGCCAGCTACGGAACAGTGAGTGGGATTGCCTCATTCCCTAAGGTTCAGTGTCCTCCTGTGTAAAATGGGAACAGTAGTAGCAGGACTTCTTTCTTAAGTCCATTGGGATAGTACAGTAAATACTTACCTCGGGGGTGCCTAGGTGGCTCAGTCGGCTAAGCGTCTGCCTTCAGCTTGGGTCATGATCCAAGAGTCCTGGGATCTAGCCCCACATCAGGCTCGCTGCTCAGCCAGGAGCCTGCTTCTCCCTCTTCTCCCCATTTGTGCTACCTGGGTCGCTATCTCTGTCTCTCAAATAAATACAATCTTTAAAAAAAAAAAAATTAGAAAAAATATTCATCTCAGAGGTCGGCACAGAGAGAGCACTCAAATCATGTTTGTTTGTTTGTTTTTTCAAATCATGTTTTTACAATACTTTTTTTTACACGCCGTTGTTTTTACTACAAGAACGATTTCAGAATTGTTCCCTTCTCTGATCCCACACTGAATAAAGTGGAAATGAAGTCAGAATGATCACAAACCTACTTTCATACACAGTACCGAGCTCCAAGGCAGCAGCAACATGGCCAGTGTACCTAACCCACCGAGTGCCAACCTGAATTCACTGAGCACCTTCCCGATTAGCAGGGCAAAGGCTGGTGTTGTGCAGAATACACAAAAGCAGTGTGCAGCACCATCCGGGAAACTGAAATCTAGCCAGGAGAGGAGTCACACACATGCCTGCACGTGCATGCATGCACACACGCGCACACACACACACACCCCCAAGAGATAACTGTCCTATGCTGCCTGGCTAACTGGCCAGATGCAGGTTTTGTTAGCAATTTGTTTTTGTTTTTGTTTTTGTTTTTGTTTTTTTTGAGGGTAGAAGAGCCCTGCACTCTGTGGAAAGCAGCAAACGCAGAGATGTCCTCTAAGGCCAGGAGTTTCAATCAGAGCTGTGGAGCAAGGCTAGGCTGTCACATGCACTTGGCTGAAGCTAGAGGTGCCCTGGGGGCCCTAACCTCAAGCATGGAGGTGAGCGACAGAGCAGGGGCTGCTTGGCTTTGCAAAGGCGCCAGAACCGCAGTCTCAGCATCTGAAAATGTTCCAGTTGAGCAGAATCCTTAAAAAAAAAACGCCCCAGAGGAACTCCCTTCTCTTCACAGCGACGCTGGCTGCTGCTGCAGTGAGCGCTGCTCTGCTCGCGCGCGGTCCCAGGCGCCCCCCTGGCGGGGCCTGGGGAGGGGGGGGGGGAGCGCCAAGCGGCAGCGACCGGCGAGGGGCCAGGGTAGCCCACAAAGGGGTGGGGGTGGCCGACACACAACTACTCCCCGGGCAGCAAGCCTCGACCACGGCAGCCTGCGTCTCAGGCCTTCCTCGCCAAGCGCCTCGCCCTTGCCTCCCTGCCCCGAACTCCGGGCATCACAGTCCCCAAACACCAGAAATCAGAAATCTGGGGACACGCCTCCTGCCGGATACCCAGGTCCGCCGCGGGCCACAACCACAGGTGGCCTCCCGGATTCATCCAAATGAGAGTCTCCGCCTTCCCATCGGCTTCTCGGGATCGTTCCTCCCCCGCCACCTCCGGGGGCAGGACGAGGATTAGGTCCCCGGGGAGCAACCTCTGAGCAGATGCAGGAGCCGGGGAGGGGGCCGCGGGGAGGCCCGGGGCTCGGAGGCCGGCGGGGGACACAGGGTCGCAGCCCTCGGGGGTGGCCGCGCGCGAGCCCGCGGGCAGCGCCGCGCTTACCTTGGCCCAGGACACGTCGTAGGGGCCCCGGGGCTCCCTGCGGACGGCGCACGGCAAGTCCACCGCCTCGGAGCAAGCCACCTTCACCTCCCGCGCCGCGGGCGCCAGGCTGCAGGCTGCACGGGGGACAGAGAGAGCGGCGTGAGCCAGCGAGAGGGGACGGGGGGCCCCGGGGTCCCCGGGGTGGGGGCGCCCACAGGCGTCTGGGGTCCTACCGCAGCTCAGGAGCAGGAGCCGGAGGCCGCGCGACATGGCTGGGGACTGCCGGCCTGGGGAGCGCTCCGCCGCGCCGCTCTCTTGTACCCGCGCGCAGGGACTTCCCCCGGCGCCAGCCCCGGGGAATCCCCCGCTCCCGGCGGCCCGCCCGCCCCCGCGCCCGCCCCCGCGCCCGCCCCCGCGGGGAGCCTCAGGCCACGCCCCCGCCACGCCCCCGCCACGCCCCCGGCCCCGCGCCCGCCCCCGCGGGGAGCCTCAGGCCACGCCCCCGCCACGCCCCCGGCCCCGCGCCCGCCCCCGCGGGGAGCCTCAGGCCACGCCCCCGCCACGCCCCCGCCACGCCCCCGCGGCCCGGAGTCCGCGTGGCTGCGGCGATCGCCACCCGCGCGTAACGCGGGCCGCCTGGGCTCTGCGGGCGAAGGGGCGCGCGGGACGGCTCCGGGCCGAGGCTCCGGGCGAGCGCGGGCGGGGCCGACCCGGGGCGGTCCCCTCTCCCCACGCGGGCCCGGCGAGACCCAGAGAGGTGGCGCCGCTGCCCGGGTCGCCCCCCGCAGAAGGCGAGGGTGGTGACGCCGGAGGTGAACCCGGGGCCCGCTCTTCCCCAGATGCTGCTGTAACCCGAGACTCCTTAGGCTCCCCGCGGAGGCGGAGCCCCTGGCCCCCTGCCTTCTGGCCTGGGTCGTCAGGTCCGCCTGTCCAAACGGTTTCAGCCAAAGGAGAACCTCTCCTATTAAAACACGCACACACACACACAGTTTGGGGGGAAAGACCAAAAGAAAACAACAGAAGAAAATAGAAATCACCTTCTATTCATCCAGAAGTAAATTCTGTTAGTACTTCGGTGTCTTAGCTTCGGTGCACACATAGCTATTTTTATTTCTTTTCTTTCTTTTTTTTTTTTTTAATGTTATTTGAACTCAATTGGCCAACATAGAGTGTAGCACCCAGGGCTCATCTCATCATGTGCCTTCCTTTATTTTATGCCCATCACCCAGTTACCCTATCCCCCCACCCACCTCCCCTTCTGCAACCTTTTGGTTGTTTTGTTTCCCAGAGTTAGTCTCTCCTGGTTGGTCATCCTCTCTAATTTTTCTTTTTCTTTTCTCTCTTTTTTTTTTTTTTTTAGATTTTATTTATTCGTGAGACACACAGGGCTAGAGAGAGAGAGAGGCAGAGACACAGGCAGAGGGAGAAGCAGGCTCCATGCAGGGAGCCTGATGTGGGACTTGATCCCAGGACTCCAGGATCACACCCTGGGCCAAAGCACCCAGGGATCCTCCTAATTTTTCATAGGTATTTTTAATGGGACATTCTGCATACGATTTTGTAACCTACTCTCTTTCAGCTGAATATTTTGCAAGAGTTTCCATATCATTAAAAAGTTGCAACAGTGTCATGTTGGGGGCTCAAGAATATTCCATCATACAGTTCTGTGTAAATTAGAACCAATTAGATCGTGTGAGACAGGATTAGTCTAAGGTTATAGTTAGTAGGCTCTCTTTGGTGGTGGTAGGGTGCTTCTTTGTTAGTAACATTACAAAAGATGCTGTGATTGTGGTGATGAACTTCCATGGAGATAAACCTTTGCTCTAGTATTATTTTCTTTGAATAAATGCCTAGAGGAAATTGTGCTAAGCCAAAAGGAATTTACAATTTTGTTAAATATTGCCAAAATTACCTCTACTGAGGTATTCTCAATCTGCATTCTCAACCTGCAGTGTATGAGAGTGCCTTTTTCCCCACATTCTTGCTGGCATAAATTGTCATCAAACACCTTCACCTTTGCCCTTGGAAGTGGTTATAGCAACTGACTGTGTCAGTGCTTTCCCCATAACCTTCGTCAAGCTAATTTTTTAATTAGGAAACTTTTAGGCCTACAAGTACAGAAAATAAAGGAATCAAACACATCTCTATGCAATATATTCATAGTAAAACATCTGTCCCTTGCTAGACCCCATTCCTGAGCATTTAAGCTTTTTTTCCAATTTTTCACTGTGATAAACAATGTTGCCTGAAGCTGGAGATAGTCAAATCCCCTGGCCCAGCAACCCCACCATGTTATCAGACGTTGACATCTTTTCCTCCAAAATGCACTCTCTTCAGAGTCTCTCTTCAGAGCGACTTGGCATCATCAGATTTTTTTTTTCCATTTTCACCAATCTAATGAGTCTGAAATATCAGATCTTTTTTGTTTAATCTGCATGACATTGATTACAGGAGGGAGGAACATCTCTTCTTACAGTTTGAAACTTTTGGGTTCCTCTTTTGAGGATTGCCAGTCGTATCGTTTGGCCTTTTCCATTGGAGCTGTTTGTAAATTCTGGGCCAAATCCTTTCTTGGTTATGTGCATTCCAAAGAGCTTTTCCAAGTCAGAGGTTTGTGTTCTTTACTTTGTTTATGATGCCTTCATGTACAAAAGGGTTTTTTAAAAATAATTTAATGTAGTCAAATGTCTCGGTCTTTTCATTTATGCTTTATGCTTCTGGTGCTGTGTTTAAGAAATCTTTTCCTACCCTGGGAACAGAAAAATGACCTCCTTCATTTTCTTTCAAAACTTTTTAAGTCATGGTTTTTTGTAAGCAGGTCTTTAATCCACTTAACTATGATTTGATGTAGAGATTTAACTTATTTTTTCCATATGGATAACCAGTTGTTTCAGTGCTGCTTACGAAAAGTCTTTATTTTCCACCATTGATTTGAAATACCATCTCTGTCATATACAAATTTCTTTATGTGTGTTTATAGTCCATCTCTCCCTGAACTATCACTTTCTTATTACTTAGTTAAACCATAGTTAAGTCTTGCTATGAGGGAGATGAGGGAGCCCTCATATGTGATCTTCTCCTCAGTAATCGTCCTGGAATTCTTCTTGCTTTACCTTATACGTATTAAAATCAACTTCTGAATCTCAAGAAAACCTCTTTTGAATTTTAAAAGGAACACATTCAAATTATATATTGCAGAAAATTAACATCTTTATTTGTTTCTTAAAGATTTTATTTATTTATTCACGAGAGACACAGAGAGAAAGGCAGAGACATAGGCAGAGGGAGAAGCAGGCTCCCTGTGGGGAGCCTGATGTGGGACTCGATCCCAGGACCACAGATCATGACCTGAGCCAAAGGCAACCACTCAACCTCTAGGCCACCCAGGCGCCCTGAAAATTAACATCTTTAAAAAGTGATTCTATAAATCTATCAATATTGCTTATTCCATTTGTTTAGGTCTTCAAGAATTTTTACAATTTCATACATTAACATCTACATTTTTGGTAGATTTATTTCTAGGTACCTTTTTTAAGATTTTTTTTTAAATTATTTGACACAGAGAGAGCAGAATCAGGGAGAGTGGCAGAGAGAGAGGAAGAAGCAGGTTCCCCACTAAGCAGAGAACCCTACATGGGGCTCCATCCCAGGATCCTGGGATCAAGACCTGAGCCAAAGGCAGATGCTTAACCAACTGAGCCACCCAGGCTCCCCCCGACGGTAGCTTTATATTTTTGCTGCTATTTTGACATAAAAATTTCTAAACTAAACTAAATTTTTCTAGTTGCTCAATACAAGTGAATAAAAACTCAATTTTGTATAGTCAGCAATCTTGTTGAACTTTCTGATTAATGTTAGCAATCTGTTCTCAGACTCTCCATTAAGACACTTTTATAGTCATGAATTATTTGGAGGATTTTTTCTCGAAAAATCTCAAATATGTAGGTTTGTTTTAATTGTTGCTACTGATGTTTAGCAGTTGCAAATATCCAAGAATGTGGTCTGTATGATTTTTTGCAGGTTCTCAAGAAATTATTTTGGCCTATTATGTGGATTTTTGGTAAATGTGTCATTTGTTCTTGGAAAGAATGTGCATTCTCTACATGGGTGTCTCTCTCTCTTTCTGTCTCTCTCTCTCTCTCTCTCTCTCTCTCTTTCTCTCTCTTTTAAGTAGACTCCATGGTAGTGAAGCCCAATGCAGGGCTTGAACTCACCACCCTGAGACTGAAACCTGAGCTGAGATCAAGAGTCCCATGCTTAACCAACTGAGCCCCCCAGATGCCCCCACATGGGTCTCTCCAATCAAGCTTGTTCCTGTGTGACGAGTCTACATTCATCCTAACTTTTCATCATCTTAAACTATCAATCACTGAAAGAGATGAGTTGAAGTCCTCCTTGTGACTATGAAGTCATTTATTTTTGAATTTTTATCATTTTTTTTTGCTTCATATAACTTGATGCTATGTTTTAGGTGATAGCAAGTTATAATTATTTCTTCCCAGTGAATTGTTCCTTTTTATCTTTATTTTGTGAACTTTGTCTCTTTAATATTCCTTTTTTGCTTCAAAGAATTTTGTCCACTCATTACAACCACACCACTTTCTTTTGGCTAATACCTTGCCAGTATTTTTTTTTATACTTTTATTTTTTTACTTTCAAATTCACTATTTCTTTGCCTTTAAATTCCAAATGTCTTTTTTATTTCTTTGAAGATTTTATCTATTTATTCATGAGAGAACGAGAGAGAAAGACAGAGGCAGAAAGAAGCAGACTCCCCGCAGAGCACAGAATCCAACATGGGTTGGGTCTCCCAGGACCCTGAGATCACAACTTGAGCCAACTGAGCCACCCAGGTGCCCCTAATATCTTTTTTAAAGCATATAGTTAGATTTTTCTAATCCAATACAGCTAACAATCTGTCTTTCTAATTCAGAGTTTAATTTTACTTTTATCTGAATTCTGCTATACTGAATTTAGTTCAGTCATCTTGTTTCATGTTTTATACTTAACCTGCTTTCCATCTGATTCTTTTTTTTTCTTTCTTGCATCTATTAAACATTGACCAAATTTTTTGTATTCAGTGATGTTCTCTCTACTGGTTTGAAAGTTATTGGGGTGCCTGGGTGGCTCAGTCAGTTAAGCATCTGCCTTCAGCTCAGGTTATAATGTCAGTGTCCTGAGATCAAGCCCTGCAATGAGCTCTCTGCTCAGCAGTGAGTGGGCTTTTCCTTTTCCCTCTCCCTCTGTGATCTCTCTCGCTCTTGGTTTCTCTCAAATAAATAAATGAAATCTTTAAATAAACAAAACAAGGGGCACCTGGGTGGCTCAATGTTTGAGTGTCTGCTTTCGGCTCCGGGTCGTGATCCGGGGTCCTGGGATCGAGTCCCACATCGGGCGCCCCATGGGGAACCTGCTTCTCCCTCTGCCTACGTGTCTGCCTCTCTCTGTGTCTTTCATGAATAGATAAAATCTTTAAAAAATAAAAAATAAAAATAAAAAACAAAAATGTTATTCATACAATTTCTCATCTGATGTGATTATCTTTATCTAATTTTAATAAGTACAGTTGATTTAATGAAGTCTAAAGTTAACCAATATTGCCACACACCTCCCCAAAATGTCTAAATGCCTGACCTCTACCCATTCCCTGCCCATTTTACATCATACTGGTATGACCACTACCTTCCTTCCAACCTGTTTCTCTAGTCCCATTAGTCTTTTTTATATATTAAATATCTGTTCAAATCTATCTAATATCATCAGTCTCACTGCTGCTTTTTACGGTCATTTTCTTCTGAAATATAGTCTTGAGTAATTCTTATAGCAAAAACCTGTTAGTGGCAAACACTCTTCATTTTCATTTGTCTGAAAATATTTCTTTTGTCCACATTCTTAAACAATGATTTAGTTGGAATGTAAGTAGGTTGTTATTTTCTCTTAGGGCTTTGAATATGTTATCCCATCGTCCTCTGGCTTCTGTTGTTGGTGTTGCAAAGTTCTAGACAATCTGACAGTCATTCCTTTGTAGGCAATGGGTCTTTTCTCTATAAAAACGCTTCCAAAATCTTCCCTTTCTATTTGGCATTGTTGTATCTGGTAGAGAATGTGTTATTATTTAACCTGTTAAGGTATGCAGCTTTCATTAGTTCGAGAAAAATCTCATTTATTCTCTTGGAATATTGCCTGATCTCCTTTTGCTCTGCTGTTCCCTTCTGGAAGGCCTGATAGATGTGTGTTGGACTCTCCCACTACACATCCCATGTCACTGAGCCCCTCCTCCACCTGTCACCCCTCTATGTAGACCTCTGAACATTCCTCCAATCCATCTTCCCATACACTAGTTATTTATTCAGTGATACGTAATCTTCAGTTTAACATATTAAATTCTAATTTTTTTTTAATTTCTGAAGCTAGAGTTGATTTCTTAATTAACTCAAGGTCTGATCTTCTTTGATGGTGTCTTACTCTTTTATGGTGTTCTTTGCTACTTTTTTCATGACTTTCAAAATTTTAGACGTGTATTTTATAATCTAGCTGGACAATTGTATTATCTGAAATTCTTTAATATTGATTTTTGTTTGGGGTTGCTAACTTTTTTTACGGATTGTTTTTTCATATGTTTTGCAATTTTGAGCCGTAAATTTTTTTTTAAGATTTTATTTATTTGAGAGAGAGAGAGTATGACAAGGGGGACAGGGAGACGGAGGAGCAGACTCCCCAATGAGCAGGGAGTGCGATGTGGGGATCCGAGGACCCTGAGATCATGATCTGAGCGGAAGGCAGACCCTAACCGACTGAGCCACCCAGGAGCC
This sequence comes from Canis lupus baileyi, assembly GCF_048164855.1. Taxonomy (NCBI): domain Eukaryota; kingdom Metazoa; phylum Chordata; class Mammalia; order Carnivora; family Canidae; genus Canis; species Canis lupus. The sequence continues at coordinate 13,055,266 of NC_132874.1, forward strand.
CCAATTTTTAGTTGTAAAGTAATCTTTAGCTGGGACTTCACATAGAAGAATCCTGAACGGTCTGAGTGGAGGGTGTAGACTCCCAGGGAGATATTATGTTTGTCTTAACCAGATGCCCTAAGGACGTTACCAGCCTGTGACAGCATTTTATATTAATTTCTTGGTGGGCTGTGTGCTAGACCACTCTAGTAATATAAATGTAAATATCACATTCATGTGAGGGCATCTCTATGATTATTTATTTTAAGGGGAGGCTTTTGTTTTAAACAACTACAAGCTTCCTTTTCATTTTGGGTAGGAATGGGCAGCTGCTTTCAGTTCATCCTTCTCCCTGGGGGAGATGGAGGGGTCTCAGTTTTACCTTTCGACTCCCCTGGTATCCAAGTGCCTCTTGTGTGTCTGCTGGTCGTTAAAACCTAAGCTCCTTGATTCGACAGCCAGATCCCAAACTTGGACTACTGCTCTTGTTCACCTGTACCCCCCCTACCTCCCACACCCGCAGCCCTGCCTACAGGGCGGCTCATGCAGATTCATAAGCTTTCGTCGTTCTGCCCGCCAGATTGCCTTTACCCTTTCACAGGTAATCTAGACAGCAGTGAGACTTTATCCCTTAGTTCTAGAAATTTGCAAAAGATTTTTTTTTAATTACACCAAGAACCATATTGCTGAAAATAGAAGTACCCAATCTATTATTTAATAGCCTAAAAATGTGACTTCACAGCAACGTCCTCTTAACCCCCTGGAGTACCCAAGTATATAAGTGTGAAAACACTTACTCTTCCTCATCTTCTAAATAGTCCCTCATACTGAGGCATGAACGTATTTCTGACAAGGCCATTCCCTATGAAACATTCTCAGGTTAACTACAGGCCACATTTCACTGAAAAACTAGAGTGCCCCACAGCGTGTGTCTGAAGTGGTGGTGGATGTGGGAAAGCCACAGGTCCAAGCACCAGCTCGGGGTCTTCTTTGAACAAGTGAGAGAAGTTTACAAACGGGTTGATCTCCACTTTGACTGGAGAGAGAAAAGAAAGTGAATACAAAGTGCTTATTGTCTTCCTGAAACCACTAGCTGTCACCCTCACATCTTTCTGTTCTGTTACTTTAAAAAGAGAAAAACCCTAAATCATTAGAAAACATCGTGGTTACACATCCTCACTGCCTTGGGCAGGCATTCATTAACTGTGGGCAAGATAGAAGACAACTGATGTTCTTTGCCCTTTCTGCTAACCCTCAAAGCCTCCTTTCTCCTTACTACTTAGGTCAGGACTGCGGCTCTGTTTTATTTCTCTCAGAGAGCATGCCAGTATAAAAGTATGTCATAACATTTGGAACCCAGACATTTGAGAACCTGGTCAGAGAATGGAGACTGGGAGGAGAAAGTTCTAGAAAGTTCCATGCGTTCTTCTCATCTACCCCTTCCAGGTTTGGGACAGCCGGAGTGGAGGGGGAGGAGGCGGTGGTTGGGCACAGACAGGAGGAAATCGTAGCTCACTGTTAAGCATTTACTAGGCAGCATGGATGTTGTGCATATGAAAGAGTGTTCTCAAGAGGTTTACAAAAGAGGACACAACTTCTTCAAGTGGACCTTGCTTTGTCTCTCGATTCTACACCACTTGTCTCTGAAAGGCTGAGGCTGGGAGCGAGGGGGGTGGCATACAGGGTGGGAGGGCAGCTCTACAAGGAGGGAAGGAACCAGTGAGGAGAACATTCAGGGAAGGCACAGTTTGGATAAGGAGAAAAAGGAACTGAGAGAAAGGCATGCCCTTTAAGGAAAAGTCCTACAGGAGGGCCCTGTGAGCCCATTTGTGGTCTAGCCTTCAGGCACCTCTCACATGCTGAGCCCATCACAAACTTGCAAAAAATGCTTGAGGTCAACTGGGAATAGCTTGTCTAGTGACTGCTGTGGGTTGATGGGGGGCAAAATGCAGGGTTAATACCCTGTGCACCCAACTGTCTCCAGTCTTTCCCCCTTGGGTTGACAGACCCAGTAGATGAGGAAGTCCCACAAAAGGGGAAGACAGGGTTCCCCTTTGCCCCAAGGGTACCTTCTGAACCTCCTCTCCAGAAAAGGGTTTTTGAGAGAAAAGAATACACTCGAACTACCAACAATTCTATCGCAGCAACAGTTTTACCACAGCAGCTACCAACTGTTGAGCCTTGTCAAGAGTCAAAGTTTGTGGGAAGCACCTTCTGAATCACAGCCCCCAAAATAGTCCTATGTGGAGAGCTCTTATAAGCTGGCCACAAGGTCCTGGTTCTCACTCCCAGGGTTCTTCCCTCAAGCCGAGAAGACCTTTGGTGCACACCCTTCACAGCTCGTGTTTCTTCTAGCATGGCACCTGCACCACCCCCTCCCCGGGATTTTGAGAACCACAGAGAGGCTGAGAGGGAAGCCCAAAGTGTGGATATGTAAATTACGTCTTTTAATAAAATTCCCCCATTAGGTTTTTCCCTTTGGGCTACTTCTTAGTCACCCTGTACTTTCCAGCTATGTGCTCATTTGTTCACTTAATGAACAAAATAAACAGAAATAACTTGTATCCTTGTGCTTTTCTTACTTTCTTCTTTTTTCTCGCCCTCTGGGAAACTCAAAGCATCTAGAGACAATTGCTCATCCACTGTAAGGGAGAAAAGAGGCGGGTGAAATGATCCCCATGTTGACCATACAGAAGAAACCACACCACCTAATAAGCAAGTTGCACAAAAACAAAACACAGAGAAATTGGCCTCAGGCTTGATTTGAGACCCTTGGGAGGAAAGCCTTTAGGCACAACACAATCCTCCAAGGACACATGAGGAAAAGCTTCCTCATCACAAGATGAATTCCTTGTGTTACAGGAACATCTTTGCTGGAGTGCCCTGTTCACATGCTCCTAGGTCCTATGCCTTCCATGACTTTAAGAATCCTTTTTTTTTTTTAAGATTTCATTTTTTCATGAGAGAAAGAGAGAGTAAGTGATAGAGAATGAGGGGAGAAGCAGATGGAGAGGAACAAGCAGACTCCCTGCTGAGCACAGACCCTGATATGGGGCTCGATCTCAGGACCCTGAGATCATGACCTGAGCTAAAACAAAGAGTCAGATACTCAAATGAATGAGCCACCCAGGCCCAGGCACCCCTTTAAAAGTCCTTCTTAACTACCCTATATAAATAGAACTGACCTCTGCCACCCTGCTTTATTTTTCTCCATAGTATGTCTGACAATCTGACGTGATCTCATATATTTGTTAGCTTTTATATTTTGTCTCCTCCACTAGAACTTAAGGCTGTGTGTTACTAATTTTGTTTCAGTCTCAGATCCTGGAATAGCTTTAGACATATATAGTAGGTGCTCAACAAATGTTTGCTGAATGGATGAGTAAATAGATGAAGATGTACTTGAGAGGGATATTGTGGCAATTTGCACTATTTGCTTTGATTTTCATCCCTTTTTGTTTCTGCGCTGTGAGTTTAGGCCAACTGCAAAGTTAGGCAACAGCTCACGCAAGATGGCTGCCTTCACCTCTGACACCGACTCCACTTCTGGGGAGTTCCCCAAACCACCCTCAGTTCTGAAAATTCACTAGAAGAATTCTTGGAACTCACTGGTAACCTTTACACTCATAACTACGGTTTATTCCAGGGAAAAGACACAGGTTAAATTCAGGAAGAAGTTCTGGGCAAAGTCTGGGAGGCATCCAAACATGGAGCTTCCAGGTGTCCTCTCCTTACGTAGCCATGGACAGCATCAAGCCCTCCCAGCCATGATGTGCCACAGTATGCAGGGAATGTTACTGTCCAGGGAAGCTCACCCAAGCCTCAGTGTCCAGAGGTTTCACTGGGTTCTATCATATACTACCTGTACGGCTCACCTTTAGTCCCCAGTCCCTCCAGAGCTGGCATCGATATACTACCTCCACCACAAGCCTCCACCATAGATCACATTGTTGAACTGTCCAGTGGCCAAAGCCTCCAGGCTGACAGAGACAATCCTATCAAGCAGGGCATTCCAGGGGCCTAGAGATCACCTCCCAATAGCTGGCAAAGGCCAGATTTCTTTTGGGGTAAGGTTAACTTGTCACTGTACATATGCCTTGTAACTTTGTCATATCCTTGAACTGTGGGTGGGAATGCTCCTCCACCTCTTGACCTTGGGTTTCATCTTATGACTTGTTGGCTGGTAGAATGAGGTAGTAATCAAGGTGTGCCAATTTCACTCTCTCTCGTACCTCTGCAATCACCGTACAAAGAACGTGGCTAGCCCACAAGTCCTAGGAAGAAGGTAAGAAACATGGATCAGAGCCATTCCCCCTTCTCCAACCAGCCAAACCCAACCTGGAACAGCTGACCGTCATCCACCGAGCAGACTCGAACAAACTGCATGCCTTCTGCTGTATCCCTGCAAACATTCTGTGATTAGTCTTTAAGCAAGATTATCATGGCCATCATTAACTGATAAAGTTATCAAACCATTAAGGACCATCAATATTGTTCTATGAGTTTGCTGATCCAATTAGAGCTTCTTCGGTTGGCACTGAAATAGGGTAGCTTGTGGAAAAAGGCACAAGTAGATGAGGCTTGTAGGGAAACAGGTGAGGAGGTGGAATGTTCAGAAGATCCAAAGCAGAGACTTCAAACACCTACAGGACCAGGAAGGAAAGTGTGAGTGAATAAAAAGAGCCAGTTGCCTGACTATAAATTTGAACTAAGTGAGAATGAGGCAATAGGGAATAGTGGAGACTATTGTAGACTGAACAGCAGGAGCCCATGGAAAAGGAGCAGCCGCTACTTGGCTCCAGCCAATGGCTGCTAATGTGAAATTCACTCAGGCTTGCCAAATCTTTCTTTTGTGTTTTTGCATATATGAAAGAGAAAGAGAGAGAAGTTGAGAATCTAGATACTTATGAAATCTCTTTAAAAAAAAAAAAGAAATCTCTTAAATGCTGCAAACTATAGATTTTTGTGCAAACACCATGCAAGATGAACCTAACCCCTCTATGGCTGTCACCATGCAACCTCTCCTTTAAGTCATGGTGTGCAACACCTGGTGGCAGCAGGTTTGTCCAGGACCTTACAGAGAGGATCCTTGATGGCCTGGAATTTCAGGTGAGAGGAAAAATCACACTAAGAGGAAAGAAGACCTAACAAGTGGATGCCAAAGACAAAGTTCTCCATCACCATCTGGCCCAGGGCCATTCCCATCACAGCCTGATTGGAGTTTTAAGTGTTACTGAATGATTCATTAATATTTTTCTTCTTTGGGGGTAGAGCATCCAGAAGAACCAGACAAGGCATAAAGCATCTGTCTTAGTCATTTACATACATAACTCTGTATGATGCTGGAGAACATCTCAGTAGTTCCCAACTACCGTGGCAGCAGCACAGCAGGAATGGTCTCGGCCAGGACAAGGGAGCAAGAGAGGAGATGCTTCCGGGGCCCACACAAGCTCATCCTCCACTAGGCACCACTGCCAACACTGACCTGACCCACTCTCATGCTTCTGTGCCCGCAGAATTCTGCTCTTCAAAAACAGAGCAAGAGGTGGGCTTTCTGTGTGGTGTGACTGAAATCTATGAACATTAGCACCTGTTCTTTTGTCTAAATTTAGCTTTCTCCTGGAATTTAGCTGTAGACACAGCAGAGCTATCGCCAGGTCCTATGACTGCCTTTCAGGTGTTTACTCTCTAGTATCGGATCCTGGTGTTGACTTCCCTCTGCTCTACATTTGCAAGAATCATTATCCCACAGACAACTCATTTGTAAGATGATGGTATTTGTTTAGCACCAGATGTTGCTTGCTTTCCTCATTTCCTTGCTGTTTGTAGCCGTGGGGATGCTGCACAAATGATGGTCCTGTGGAAGGCCAGGAAAAGTCTCCTCCACCCGAACAGACCTGGGAGCAGCTGCCAGAGGAAGATCTGATATGTCAGTCTCCGATTGTAAGGGCGGCAAAGGTGTTCACACACAAAGACATCCAAGGTTTCTTAAGGGCTTTACTGCCTTTTAAAGATTTATTTATTCTAAAAGAGAGAGAGAAAGTGGGAGCAGAGGAAGAGAATTCCAAGCAGACTTCCCCTGAGCATGGAGCCCAACTCGGGGTTCAATCCCAGGACCCTGAGATCACGACCTGAGCCGAAATCAAGAGTCTGACACTTAACCAGCTGAGCCACCGAGGTGCCCCAAGGGTTTTACTTTCAAGAATATATATCAAAAAAAAAAAAAAAGAATATATATCAAATGTGCCCTAGAAAGCACATTCCACTAGGACTAGGAAGAGAAAAGAAGTGACCTCTACAGAGTGGTACTCACCACACACACACACACACACACACACACACACACCATGGTTTAATCCTTACAATGATTCCCATTGATCCTTACAATGATATTAAAATGTCTGCTTCTGTGCCTGAGGGATTGATGCCCAGCTAAGTCTGACCCAAAAGACCACTGTTAGATAGGGTGAGCATATGTCTTGAGCTTTGCAAATTTTAAATACTCTCTTCCACAGTTAAACCTGTTTGGACTTCAGAATCTGCACTCACTCTTTTGCTTGGCCAGCAAGGAGCCCCATGGCCATGCTTCTTTAGTGCCCCCACAGAACTAACCCATAACTGCCCCCTAGGAAACTCAAGTGAGCATCAAGGCAAAAGCAAAGACATAATTTGAATTTGTCTGTGGTCACTTACATAATAAAAATGCAGACAAGTTAAGAGGGCTCCTCCAGAACACATACATAGTTGCCCAACATGCGTGCAAAGTACTATGAGGTCACTAAGTTACAGGCTTTCTCATGTCTCATAGCAAATAGAATAGATTTTATCTAAAGATCAAAACATGAGAGGACACTCAACTGTCTGCTATCCCAAAGACAGGATTGTGTGGGGTCGTGAGTCCAGAAAGTATATCTGAAAAAGGAGGTCTGCCAATTAGGAAAAAGAGTGGTGAGATGTTTGGGGGCAAAAGCCAAGATTTCAGTGGGCTCTGAAACATGTAGACAGTGTGTGTGTGATAGGTACGGAGGTCAGGAAAGTAGATGACTGGCATCAGGGTATGTGACAGACAGTATGTGGCAGGAGCCAAGACCAGGGTTTGGGACAGAAAAGTCAGGCTGGGAAAGGGTTAGACCTTTGATCCTGAGGACTCCGAGCCCTGAGGCCAGAGTCGGGCAGGACCCAGAATGCCCCATCTGAGAAGAGCTCCCTACCCCAGGTCCCCAGACCTGTTCCCAAGCCCAGAGCTGGGTGTTGTATATAAGCAATTAACCCTCAAAGAGCCACAAAAGGTGGAGGATTTGGGGAGTCTTTATTCCTCAAAGGGCATCTCTGCTGATCTGTATATTTTAACAAACTGGTGCTTAACGTTCAAAACATATTTTCTATATAATGAGGCTTTTCTCTCTTACCCAGGACCTCTGATTACTGAGAAAATAGAAGGTATGCAGTTGCTACTTGTGTCTGAGTGAGAAAAAAATCACAGCTCTGAGTTTGTGGATTCGAGGATATATCTGTGTAGGAGTGGGTATGTGTGTGTTCCTACAAGATCTGAGGTATCTTTTTCATATGAGGATTCAGGGCTAGGAATCCTGAGGCACCATTTTTCTCTGAGCAAAGGAACCACCCTCACCCCTCCCACTCCTCTACCTCAATCCAGACTCCATCCGTCAACCTTGGAATCCAATGTCATTGACAAAGCACAGCCTGAGAGTAAGAGCTGATAAGACCTCCCCCTCCACACATGGATCTCCTGGGACATAGCATGACAGAATTCTTATCTCTCTGGTCATGTGAGCATGAGTCAGGGGACCCCAAGTCCAGCGGGCACTTTCCTCCTACCTCTACACCAACTGCCAAACCACTGTACTTAACTAAAAATAATATTGATTTGAGTTTTATTTCTAACATCTTAAGTGGTCACAGACCATAATCTTTAATTTCTAACACAGACCCAGATCTTACATTTCACTTGTTCCATTTGTCACCCAGGGACCCCATCATAAGTCCATTGATATACCAGTTCTCTCAAAGGTTCATTGTTTGGACATTATCTATTTTTTCCTCATGGAGACCTGGGGCCCTTCTTGTTAACAGGCCTCCAGTAGAGTGAGCCTCAGCTCCGTGTCTGAAGCCATACTGCGGTCACTGCTTCGGCCAGGGCTCATTACAGCTATGGTCTTTCTGAAGGTGGCCGAGGTCCATTCGTTGGGCTGGGACTTCAGATACTTGGGGATTCTCAGGAGGTCTGAATGGGAAAGGAAGCTTGAAGCAAGAGGGTAGTTTGGGCACTTAGGAACTCTTGAAGAAAGAGCCAAGGTTTTGGCTTTGGAGCTTGGGTAGGCTGACCTGAGGATGTACAGTGCCTCCTCATGTAGGCAGGGCTCCCCCTGGCTTCCACAGGGTTTTGCCTATTTGACTCTGAGCGTTTAAGAGTGAGTTCCTATATGACAACAGATAGCATCTCCGTTCACCTGGCCTACACTGCAGAGGAGCCCCAGGACCTATGAAGAAACACATGCCAGGCCTTCAGAAAATGTCCCACATGGCTCTCCATCATCTCCCTCAAGACTCCCTCGTTGCCTCTGAGTTTTAAGAAGCAGCAGCCTCTACAAACTTAAAGACAAATCCCTCAGGCAAGTCTCTTAGACTCAGACTTCACAGCTAAATCCAACCCTGGAACGTTGCCAGGGGAGCAGACTAAAGAGGATCATGAGGAGATTTTCTGGAGGAGATGGGGACTAGAGCTTCCCGCTGCTGCAATCCTGCAAGTCCATGAGGAATGATATACGGAGCACCAGCTGCCACGCCTCTTGCTGCTGTCATCTCCAGCGTCCCAGCCATGTCTCTTACAAAGATTTCAGGATCTGACTCACTGTCTCTCTGTCACTATCGCAACAGCAAAGACAACCTACCCTGTGTTCTGACCTTCTGGTCTTTTAATGTTCTGGTGATGTCTTACCCATTCCTAAGACCATACTGTAGGCCATTACCCAGGATCATTACCTGCCCTTCCAAAGACCTTAACATTTCTTAGACCACTTCCACCTTCTTGCATCCATTCCACCCACTACCCACCACTGTCCTCATCTCCATCTTACCTGGCTTGGATCCCTGGCCCATCATTTTGCTCACTTGCATCCAGGTCCCACTACTACTTAACCCATCTCTCCATTTGTCATGTGTGTTTGGCTAAATCCCAACTTTGTTTAAATTCAACTCCTCGCCCACTCAGCTCCCAAACTCAAGCCATTTATATGAGGATAGAGAAAAACACACAATCATGCTAATGAACTCTGCCTGGTATTCATGACCACAATGAAGGTGGGTCCTCTGTGTCATCTGAGTAATTCCCTGGTCACTCTGCAACCTCCTTCTCTTCTTCATCCCTTTCCCCACCTGGCCTGTTGACCTTGGTCCTTATTTCACTGGAAAACCAAACCAAACCAAAAGAGAATTCTTCTTCCCAACAAAGCTACCAGCTTCCCGAATCAGTATTCTCTGGTTCCCTTCAGACTTCACTTGTGCCTATTCAAGGACATTGGAATTTGTCCCCCTCTCTCCTGACTCATCTGTCTACATGGTCATTGCCATCTGCCTGCAAATATTCTGTGAACTCTTCACTTTAAAAAAATCTTCTATGAAAGAGGAGTGGTCATAAGATATTAGTACATACCATGGAACCTTTATCATCACAACAGCCTAATACCAACACCTAAAGAGAGACAGATGAGGGGCACCTGAGTGGCTCAGTTGGTTAAGCATCTGACTCTTGATTTCAGCTCAGGTCAGGATCTTGGGTCTTGAGATGGAGCCTCCGCATCTGGATCCCCACTCAGCAGAGACTGTGCTTGTCTCCCTCTGCCCTGCACCCCCCCCACACACACACACAAGTGCACTCTCTCTCTTTCTCAGATAAATAAATAATTCTTTAAAAAAAAAAAAAGACAAATGAGTAGAATAAAATAGGAAGTCAAGAAATCAGCTCAAATACTTGTAGAAATCTGAGTTACGATAAAAGTAATATTCCAAAAATCACTGGGGCTAACTGGTATTAGGCTGACAGGATAGTCATTTTTATTTATTAAAAAATAAAACTAAAAAAAAAAAAACTATACAGGAGTTCCTGGGTGGCTTAGTTGGTTAAGTATCTGATTTCGGATCAGGTAAAGATCTCTGGGTCTTGGGATCAAGCCCCATGTCAAGCTCTGTGCTCCATGGGAAGTCTGCTTCTCCTTCTCCCTCTATCCCTTCTCCCACTTGTGCTATCTCTGTCTCTTCAAATAAATAATGAATGAAATATGAAAGAAAGAAAGAAAGAAAGAAAGAAAGAAAGAAAGAAAGAAGAAAGAAAGAAAGAAAGAAAGAAAGAAAGAAAGAAAGAAAGAAAAAGAAAGAAGAAAGAAAGAGAAAGAAAGAAAGAAAGAAAGAAAGAAGAAAGAAAAAGAAAGAAAGAAAGAAGAAAGAAAGAAAAAGAAAGAAAGAAAGAAAGAAAGAAAGAAAGAAAGAAAAGAAAGAAAGAAAGAAAATTAGATCTTTTCTTGTACTATCTGCAAGAACAATCGCCAAAGGAATTGGAAATCTAGATGGAAAAATGAAATTGTTCAGGTACCACATGAGGACGAGAATGAGCTTTTATGTAATCTGAGCAGGAAAATGTTTTTTAATATGACTAAAAGTCTAGATGAGAAACTGGTAGATTTGAGTACAGAAAATGTTAAAATAAATTTTTTTAAGTTTTAAAATAATCAAAACACAAATGAAAACTGGCAGAAAAATATTTGCAACATTGATCACAAAGAACCAATATCTAATATTTCAAAAACTTCTAAAAATTGAGGCAAAAGATCCAAAATCCAGTAGAAAAAGGGACAAGGGCAGCCCTGGTGGCTTAGCAGTTTAGCGCTGCCTTCAGCCCGGGGTGTGATCCTGGAGATCCGGGATCAAGTCCCACATCAGGCTCCCTGCATGGAGCCTGCTTCTCCCTCTGTCTCTGTCTCTGTCTCTCTCTCTCTAATAAATAAATAAAAAATCTTAAAAAAAAAAAAAGAAGAAAAAGAAAAAGGGACAAAACACACAAACAGACAATTAGGTGTAAAATTATTCCCTAATCATGTAAAAATACCATCAATTTTATTCCAAATAAAAAATGAAAATTAAATTTATGTTAAAAACCATTTTTTACCCATCAGATTAGCAAAAAAAATTTCAAGAATTTAACAGTACCCTCTGTTATTGTTTTTTTTTTTAATTTTTATTTATTTATGATAGTCACACAGAGAGAGAGAGAGAGAGAGAGAGAGACTTAGGCAGAGGGAGAAGCAGGCTCCATGCACCGGGAGCCTGATGTGGGATTTGATCCCGGCTCTCCAGGATCACCCCCTGGGCCAAAGGCAGGCGCTAAACCGCTGCGCCACCTAGGGATCCCCCACTCTGTTATTGTTAATAATTGTTATTTTGTTACTGATGAGACTAAATAAGCACCATTGCTGGTGGGATTGGGATATGGTGCCATCCCCGTGGAGGGGAGCTCAGCCAAGGAAAAGATGCATTTATCCTTCCATCCAGAAATTCCACTTCTAAGAATTTGCTCCAAATAAAAAAAGTACAGATACAGATACCCAAGGTTAATGGACTCTAGGTATCTGGATGGTAATCACTGTAGCATTATTTAAAATTGCAAAATATTGGAAACTACCTAAATGCCCAAACACAGGAGGTTGGTTGCAAAAAAATATGGTATGTACACATAATGAGGTGCTGAGATATGAATAAAATACAAGGAGGAGTTCTAAGACTCTTTTTTGAAATGATTTGATACAGTGATTTCCAGGAGACACTGTTGAGCAAAGAGCCAAGTGCAAAAGAGCGTATGTAATGAAGTCTGCTATCTTCTGTGTAGGAAAGAAGGAAAATACAAGGAATGCCCGGGTGGCTCAGCAGTTGGGCGTCCACCTTCACGCTCAGGGCATGATCCTGGAGTTCCAGGATCGAGTCCCACATCAGGCTCCCTGTGGGGAGCCCTGTTTCTCCCTCTGCCTATGTCTCTGCCTCTCTCTCTATGTCTGTCATGAGTACATAAAAAAAATCTTTAAAAAAAAAAAGGAAAATAAGATTTGCATACATATTTCTCCAAAGAAGCACAAGATGAACAAATAAAAAAAATAATGTTGTTGGTTTCCTGTAAGGAGTGTGGGAAAAAGGGGTAAAAGCATTATGGCACGGGGGGATGCTACTCTGAGTGTACCTTTCTGTATAGTTCTGACTTTGGGTAGAATTTCAATGTTCTGTTATTTAAAAATTGTGTTAAGTCATGGATGGAGTTTCACACCCAGTACCCCTTTGCCCTTCTTTGGGTGGCCATGCTCTGATTTTCCTTAGGGAAGCATTCCTCCCACATGCTTGGCCCACAGGTGTTTCAGGTCGGGTGGGCACATGACACAATTCTGTATGTTGCACCTCTCTGACCACAGGGACTGGCTCAGCATTGGGCACCAGACACAGATGGAGTCATCAATGTGCCACCAACCTCCGGCTACTGCTGTTCAGAGAAAGGCCACCTTCCTCTTGTTCCCTGGATTTGAATCCAGGAGGTTGTAGACCTGACACAACTGGCAGCCCTCTTGGCACCCTGAAATGAAGCCAAATGGAGGAGAGCAGAGCTAAGAGATATAAGAGCCCAATTTCTGGAAATATCATTCAAACACCTGCTATTTTTATTTGATTCTGTGAACCAACCATTTCAAGTGTTTGCCTTTGCCTGCTGGAGTCGGGTTTTCTGTCACACGCATTCTGTCTCAACTGATATTCTAAGTCCAGCCTCTCCTTTTATAGATGTGGAATCTGAGGCCCGACAGGGCGAAGAGAGAGGTCCAAAGTCACACCGGAAGAATGTGCCCCAGACCACCTTCAGTATGCAGTCAGCCTGCCCCCATCTGCTCACAGGCAGTGGGTTTGATCAGAAGCCATCAATCTCCTTCGGGTGGAGACAGGAGATGCTCTGAGGCCATCGTGCGTGGCCACCACAGCTCCAGCTGTGCTGGGAAGAGCTTCCCTGGAGAACATGGACTTCCCAGGCCAGCCCAAGGGTCTAGGAGACCCAGTGTCCGCAAGGGTCGAATGAAGGTTCTGTTATCCCAACTTAAGCACAGCAGGGTGTGTGTTGTGAACCTCTGCAACTGGGAAGACAGTAAGTTACTATGGCAGCAAGACCCAGGGATGTGGGGCCGGAAGATGTAGATTCAGATCCTGGCTCTTCCATTCACTCGTGCAATACAAATGGACAATAACAATAATGCCCCAAGTAGAGAATTGCTGCTTACAAAAGTGTCTGTAAGCTAGAGTCCTTCGACCAGTAGCCAGCAGGCCAGAACACAGCTTACTGGTTGTTTTAATTGGCCAACATACAGGTGTTTTGTTTTGCTGTGCTTTGCTTTGTTTTTAATAAGCCAGCCAGTGTTGAAAAAAATTCTGGGATTTCATATACAAATCCAGATTTTTTGCCTCCTTTTGAATACAAACAAACAAGACTGAGAACACTGGCCAGATCTGTGTGTAAAGAACACTTCATCCAGCATGAGAGGCTCATATGCCCGCCAGTTCCCCATCACCCACCTGCATCTGAACTGAGGGTGGGTTCCAGTGGCCACGTAGAATCTCACACCACTATTTGTCTCATGGCAGAGAACTAGTGCTCTGTACCTTATGTCCTCCAAAGTGAGAAAGCAAAATATTAGCCATCAAAGGATTTCATCGTTCCCACTCCCACTTCCACACTGCCCACCAGCATCACTCATGACATGACCTTCTGGGATGCATCTGAGTTTCCAGCCACCACCACAAATAAAAATTGGTACATAAAGTTCACGGGTTAAAGAAAGGAAAGAAGAATTAGGACTTAAGTTCATGTTCTGTGGGTTGAGATACAAAATCTAGAGATTTTGAGAGAAGGAAAGTAAGTGATTAGCAGGTGGACAGGTGAACTTGGTATGTCTGTGCAGGAACAGGGTCAAGGACAGAGATGAGCAAGTTCAGAGGCAAGAAAAAAATCCAGCCTCTAGGTACCTGGGAGGGGAACTAGTGACGCTGCTGGCTGTCCACGTCAGGCCTGGTCTCCTGGTAGTGAGAACAAGCACAGCTGGCGGGGAGGACAGGAAACCAGGCAGAAACTTACAAAGGCTGGGTGACATTCTGTTGGGTTCCCATGTGGAACCCACAAGAGACTGTGTTTAGTCTCAACACACTAATGAGGAAGTTCCCCTAAATGTAGTTTTATGCTTTGACAGAGGAAATAAAATTCTCAGTAAATTTGATGAGAGGTCTATCAAAGCTTGATGCAATTTCAACCAGAGGCCCCTAGCTGGTGAGGCAGCCAGGGTTCATTACACAGCTCATTCAGCACGACGTCCTGGTTCTCAAACACAGCCAACGGGATGGTCTCATGAGATAGAATATCTCCTGTACCATAGGTATAATCATTTACTTCGTGTACATGGAGTTTACAATCCATTAGACTTAACACCATGGAGCCTACAACAATGAATAAGATGTCACCTTCACTTTGGAACAAGTTACAAGCCAATCAGGTCAGAAAACCAATGAGGGTAGGGGACTTGCCCAAGTTGTCCACCATGCTTCTGCAGTGGAGTCCAAGGCCAGATCATGTTGCCTATTGATTAACAACAGTTCTTGATAAGGGATTTTTTTTTTAACCAGACTTCCCTACGTGGGAGCATCCGAGGGATTTTTTTTTACTAGGACCTCAACCTGCAGCTAGCAGTATTGCCTAAGGCTAGCAGTGTCTGTGTAATGCCAAACTGAATTTTAAAAAGAAAAAAAAAATGGGCAGCCCGGGTGGCTCAGCGGTTTAGCCCCGCCTTCAGCCCAGGGCGTGATCCTGGGGACCCGAGATAGAGTCCCACATCAGGCTCTCTGCATGGAGCCTGCTTCTCTCTCTGCCTGTGTCTCTGCCTCTCTCTCTCTCTCTCTCTCTCTTTGTCTCTCATGAATACATAAATAAAATCTTCTTTAAAAAATGAAAATTCTAAAAAAAAAAAATTACCTGATTGTTTCCATATCATGGGATTCTCTTGGTGTTGTCTTTAAAAAAAAAAAGAAAAAAGGAGAAAAGGTACCAGTGACAGATACTTATTAGGTGCTGGACACTATGCTGGACATATGTTTTCATGTTCAATCTCCATAGCCCTGTGAGGTAGCTAGTATCACCCCCACTGCACCTTGAGGATACTGAGGCAAAGTCAGGTTCTTTTTTTTCTTAAGATTTTATTTATTTATTCATGAGAGACACAGAAAGAGGGGCAGAGACATAGGCAGAGGGAGAAGCAGCCTCCCTGTGGGAAGCCAGATGCGGGACTTGATCCCAGGACCCCGGGATCACAATCCAAACCAAAGGATGCTCAACCACCGAGCTCAACCACCGGGCCTCCCAGGTGCCTCCAAAGTCAGGTTCAATAACACTTTTGTTCCACCTGGATGACTTTCGAGGGCCCTATTATCTGTATGAAAATTCTGGAAATGGAATCTGGCCTTTGATAAAGTCCAGTCCACACAAATCAGGCACCTGTGGTTTTACAACATAACATTCTTAAGCACAAGGATGCCATCAAGGGGTTGGTGGCCAGGCTTCTAGGGGTGGCATCTTGATATCAGTGAACCAACCATCCTGAGACCACAGCCCCAAAGCAGGACTCTAGCCTTTTACTCCTCCTCCTTCGGACTCCTGCCAGAGAAACCAAAAGAAGAATTCAACAAAGATCGTCACGGGTTTTGTCAGTTGTGGCTTCTGACACTTGGCCACTGCTGGGGGGTTTTGGGAGAGGAAGCAGCACGACAACACAGAAACCCAGAACTGGAAAAAGGACTTGAAGGGATCATCGTGTCCATGCACCTCTATGAGACTAGACACAGCCCCCTCTCCCTGAAGAGCCAGAAATAGATGCTCCGCCTCGTCTAGCACTTTCTACCAGTTTTTTAGTTCCCAAGGAGAGAAGATTTTCTAACAAGTTCTTATTTAACTTTGGTCTACTAATATCTTTTTTCATCCAAGATGATGAACAAGTCAGCCTCAGTGCTATCACAAATTTCCAAAACCTTACAGTATGACCGTTAGTCTTTCCGTTCTGGGCCTAGAAACACGATGATCTATATCCGTGTTCTTCACTTGGGTCCTAGACTGTGAGGGGTTCTGATCTGTACTGTCTGCAATTTTGGCACTGTTTTTCCAATATGTGACTTTGCCAGACTGAATTACCATTTTCCATTCTATTACAGAATTCAATACACATGACCTTGCCCTGTGACTTTGAGCTACAGAATCCACCTATTTAAAATACCTATGAAGTAAAACCTTCTGAAAAGCAAATATTCACTCCCAATTAGACAGCTCTGCATGTTTAATTTTTATTAGCAAAAACGACCTTCTGTGTATGAAGGCCAATAATCCTTGATTTTCGTATTCTATATTTGAGAGCAGAGAAAATTCTTCAGAATTGCATTTTTTTAACAATTTAGTTTCAAATACAATCTAGTTCCTCTTTTTATTAATGTAAGCTGAAAGAGTTGTTTTATATGAAAGCATTCAATGAACTGGGTTTTTTTTTTAAAAAAACACATTTACTTTTCATATACGGGAACTTTCCAGATGACTGGTCAAATTATTATATTCAGCTAGTACGTTGATCTGGAGTTTTCAAAAAAATTGAACAATGGTGGTAAGCTAGCTTTTCCTCCCATCTGTGAGTAACTATCAAAGCACCATGACTGATTTTACGATATGCCAGAAATTAAACACCAAAACGAATGCTGTTCCTTCAAATCAGTCACCTTATTGCAAAGAACTTCCAGTGCTCAAAGGTGTGCTGAAAATCTTTTTTGTAATTTCCATCAGAGCTAACTATACACTTAAAAAATATGTATATCAACTGTAATTCAATTACAAAATATATTGTTAAAGGCAGCAATCTCCATCCTTTGAGAATGCATGTGATTTTGGAGACAGGAAAGGCCATTTCAAAGCAAGTATAGTGAACAAGAGATTAGGTTAAGCTGAGTGATATAAATGAGAAATTCAAATGTGCCCATAATCTCCCAACCCAGAGATAAGTACCATCAACACATTTGCGTATTTTCTTCCAGCAAGTTGCTTATGTATAGATTTTAACACAAATGGGATACGCCATATAGGCAGCTTGGATCCCCCCTCTTTGATCTCCAGTCAGTGTTCCTGTTATTCCCCTTTTATGAGGTTCAAAGAGACTAAGTAACAGGCAGACAGTCATATTTTAAGAAGTGTCCTAACTTCTAACGTCTCTCAAAATGGGCAGAGACTAGAAAAGATGAACAGTTATACTACAAGAATGTTCATCTAATTTCTCTTTTTCCTTGGTGTTATTATCTTGCAAGAATAATATTTGGGTATACCACCACATACATGCATGACAGCCAAGAGAAAGCAAGAATGAGAGAGAAAGATATTATGTGGTTTTAACAGAGAATAAAGAGAACGGGGTGTCTCGCCAAGTCAATCATTTGTGTAGATAGATAATCTATGTGTGTGTGTATACACAGTTTTCATTACAAGTCACAAAACTGTATTTTCTAGTGTTCAGCAATGGAATAAAATCTTTCCTGATGGAGGAAGTACCACCTGTAGCAGAGATCAGAGAAGATGAAATGACTGTTTACATTCACCACGTCCTTTCCAAAAGTGGTAGGAATCATGCCATGTGCAAGCAAATGCTCTCTCAGAACACAGGCAAAAGCCTGTTTTCCAAACCCCATGCCTGAGCAGTTATTGAGTAGTGTGGCCCACCACTGTCCTGGACCCTTGCAGCTTGAGTTCTAGGAGCGGGGGAAACTTTGTCTCTTACTCTCTCCATCTGGACTGGGTTCTGTAGACTTAGAAACAAGAGCGGAAAATGTACCATTTTGAAACTTTGAAACTTTGCCCCAACAACAGAGGCAACTCCCACCACCCAACAGATGATCCTGAGTTAGAAATGCTGTTTGATTTGGTCCTATGCATGTCACTGCGACCTTCATACTGGAGCTGAGATGTCAAAAGATCCCCATTTTGCCTATTTTTACTTAAAAAATGTCCTTGTCTGTAGGACCAGGTTATACTGGGGGGGGATGGCAGCCTTTGGATCCCAACTTAATCAACTTTGGAAATTGACATCATCTACCCCAAAGGCAATTTTCTACCTGTGACAAAAGTGAAGGAATCACAGCATAAAATTAAGCCCTAAACAACACATTTGGCAAGATTCCCTAAAGCTGAGTCAGCCCAACTAAACCTAGACAAAAGCCTGTAGGTTGGGAAAAGAGAAAAATTTATAGAGTCCAGACAGTTGGTTGTTGGAGTGTGCTTCCAGAAAGAGCCCTGCCTCCTGCCCCATCTCAAGCATCTCAGGCCAAGCTCAGGAAGGGAAGATGACCGAGGGAAACCCCAACTAGTTTTAAAGACCCAAGAACATGTATAAAATGTTCAAGGTCCATGAGACCTCAAAGTCCATTGAGCCCAAGAGTGAGGAAAGGCAGTAAAGCAGAAATTGGCAGGTGGCCTTTCAATGAACAAAGGGGCGATTTTCCATGTTCCCAAAAAAGGCAGAGGAGTGGGGCTGAGGGGGAACCACACCTAAAAGTTCTCATTCAATAAGACGGGTGAAGTGGCAGTGCCACTCACATTACTGGAGGCCAGGTGGGAATAAGGATGCTCAGCAATGTGCCTGTTCTGGTAGGTGATAACCCACCATGCCCACACCACCTGCTTCACCCCCAAAGTGACTGAGATTGGGTTTCTGCAATCCTTGGGAATGGGAACACTAAACTGAATGCTGAAACAGAAAATAGGTACAGACATAAACAGTTGCTTTGTTTGCAAAGCTTGCTTTATGAATATGCATCAAGTACCCACGCACAAGGTGGTTGCGAGATAAATTCTAAGTATTACTATGATTGCTATTGACTGGCTATATTTTTAGGTTGCCTTCTTTCTCCAGAGAAGTTAAGGCACTAACCAGGAGCACTGAAAATGAGGGCAGAGCCTCCACTGCATAATAAAAGCTGGAGAAATATTGGTTTTTCTTTATAAAACATGATGGAGAGATCCCTGCACTCCACACCTTCCCGAACTCCCCATAATTCAGGAAAAGTTCATATTCCTTGTCCACACCCCAGGATGAAGTATAGATCCTCATTCTCTTGACTTTGGGCTTGGCCACATGACTTTTTTTGACCATCGGAATCTGATACGCATGGTAGCAGGCCAGTACAAAGAAGAGACTTGAGCAGGCATTGTGGCTTTGCCCTTCCTCTCTTGCATTCCTACCATCCTCCTTGAGAAAAGAATGCCCCAGGGAGCCATTACTTCTCCAGCCTGGGGCTCCAAATGAATGACACACAAAGCAGGCTTGAATCTGACCTGAGGCTTGGAACCAAACCTAGTCCAGTCCAGTGGAGTCTGGCCAAATGCAAGTGAGACACACTGAGCCTCAGTTGTTGAACTACAGTCCCATGATGAGAAATTAATGTTTCTTTTCATAAGCCATGAGAACCTGGAGTCGTTTGTTACTGTAGAAAACTACCAACTAAGACCACTCTTTAGCATATGGAAGCAAAGACAAGGAGGATGGTTAGGAAGAGACAAAGGCCAGGAAACAACTTTAGAAAATGGGAGCAACTTGTCTTTTCAGGAACTTTGTCCAGCAGTGCTAGTGTGGGGTGGAATGACAGTGTAACTGGTAAAGCGGGGGTACAGGGAGAGAAGGGAAATAAAGAGTCCTGAAGATGTGTGAGAGCCTCGGGGACCCCCAAGAGAAGGGTAAGTTCTGGAAAACACATTTCTCCCCTGTCAGGCTCTCTCCTCCTTCACTGCTCAGCATTATAGACCATTCTCTCCATTTCAAGGAATTTAACTCCCTTCTGAGCTTTACGCTTGGTAAATAAACTTTAATGACTTGCAATGAATTCTACATTGCTAGATCTCCTATTTCTATTTAAAATGCAGCAGGATGTACGTTTGGTATTGATTTGGGCTTGTGATTTGAATTGTTCTTGTGTAGGTATTTGTCAAAGAACAGATGTTTTCTCCATGTGTCATTTGAGATGGGTTAAGTATGCCCAGGAGGGTATGGTGATATAGAGGTCTCTCCCTGAGCAGACGGGTTGGTTATAAATTGCTCTGTGGTTTTTCCTAACCCTGTAATGGCTGAAGTAAAACCTAGCAGCTGAACAGCTAACCCATTTATCTAATTTGATTTTGATTTTCCATTAAGCTCTCGTGATTTATTTAAATAGGTTCTGAAATTCCAAATTGAAATGTGAAGTATTTGGCATAAAAGGGGATTAAGAACCAAAATATGAATAGAATAAAATCCATTTTGCAAATCTCCAGACCTGTCCAATAAATCGCTTGGGAAACCTGCACAAAATTACTCCTTAAGTGGCTCTGAGCATCAATATTACATCTGTGTTTCATAAAACATGGACTTCAAGTAATAGCTTTTTTTCTCAGGCTGCGCTTCAAAACTCCACAATTAAAGCCTGAAGCTCACTAAGGTATAAATCCCAAAGCCTCCTCTAGAAACTTCCAGAATCCGTGCTCCAGACTCCTCTGACACCAGGTCCCCTCAAGAGGGACTCTCCGTAATTGCTTCATCTTACCCTTCCTCCAGAGGCAGCTCTGAAGTGCCCCCTTCTCTGCACCCATCTTTCTAAGGACACAGGTGAGAGCCTGTTGGTTTCCCCATTAACATCTCTGATTTCCAGCCAGCCCAACCACCCTCAGGTTGCCTTTTCCACAGCCCAGCCCCCTCCCTTCCTGCACACACCATGCAGGAAATACACTGAATGGCACGTCACTCTCTATTTCCCCATCCTTTCTAAATTCAGCTGTGCATTTGCATAGAGGCAACATTGAATAGTGGTTAAGAGCAAGTGTCCAAAATCAGGATGTCCTGGATTTAAAAACTGGCTCTCCTCTTTATTGATGGTCAATAAAGACCTTGGGCCTATGGTTTTACCATCATCTGTAAAATGAGGATGAAAATAGTTTTCACCTCACAGAGTTTTTTTTAAGGAAACACAAAATCAAGTCCATGATAAGCCCTCAATTGCTGAGAGAGGCTAATGCTATTCCTACGTTTGATGCCCCTTATTTGGTCAACAGAGAGATTTACTGAGTGCTGCCCAGGTACCATGCATTGTGTTGGATGATGGGACCAAACTGGGATAAGATGCAGTCCCTGTCCTCAAAGATCTGACTGGCTAATGGAGAGAGCTGCAAATACTAAGGCATGGGAAGTGCTACCGCTGGATTAACCCAAGGGCACATAGGACCTGTCCAAACCCAGCTTGGCCAGGGCCTAGAGCACTGGTGGAAGAAGTGAAGTCTCCCTGGAGACCTAAAGATGAGTTTGTGTTAAGAGAACGACAGTAGCCCAGCAAAAGGGCCAGTACATGCAAAGACCCAGAGGTGGGAAGTGCACATCTAGGAACCGGAAGTAGCTTATGGTGGCTGACTTAGGTAAAATGCATAAGATGAAAAAGAATGGGAGCCAAGGCAGGAAGAAAGGGACCAGTTTATGAAGAGCTTCAAGCCAAAGACGAGGGATTTGGATTTTCCTGAAACAATTAGACAATGATTTCATCATGTTTCCTTCTTCCAAAGCTCTCAATAAGCTATAGAGGAGAGATGAAATTAAAAATAAGACCAGGGCCTGCCAGGTTGCACAAGGTATGCCCTCCATGATGGTGCCACAGTGAGATGGTGAGTGGAGTGGAAGCCAAGACAGCTGTGCTCATCAGGTTGGGTGCGCCCACAAGAAAGAAGTTCATAGAGACCAGCAGCTAGAGCCAGAAGACCCAAAGCAAACTTAGATTTCTTTCTTACACTATGCACAAGAGAAGTTGTCAAGTGAATGTGAGATCTAGATGCAAAATGAAATTGACTAAAGAAAAGCATGTGAGAAATATAATGGATTACTGTTAAAAAAAAAAAAGAAAGAAGAAAGAAAGAAAGAAAGAAAGAAAGAAAGGAAGGAAGAAAGAAAGAAAAAGAAAGAAGAAAGAAAAGAAAGAAAGAAAGAAAGAAGAAAGAAAGAAAGAAAGAAAGAAAGAAAGAAAGAAAGAAAGAAAGAAAGAAAGAAAGAGAAAGAAAGAAATGTGAGAGATGAAGTGCCTGAAAGCCCTTGTCATGGCTATGGGGACAGTGAGAAGAGGGGGCTTCCATATAGGAGAGATAGAAATAACAGGATTTAATGGTTGATCCCATGTGGGAGAAAGAGAAGTTGTCAAGTATGAGACCCACTATCTGGTTTGTGCAACTGAGTGGTTGATGATGTGCTGCATTAAAAAACAAAATTCAACTGAGTGAGTCATAAAGATCTTATTGGTTTTATTTAACGATTTGCGAAAGGAGCAGCACCCCCATCTAGCAAATAGAAAGGAATTCCAAGGGCAGCCTGGGTGGCTCAGCTGTTTAGCGCCACCTTCAACCCAGGATGTGATCCTGGAGACCTGGATCGAGTCCCATGTTGGGCTCCTTGCATGGAGCCTGCCTCTGCCTGTCTCTGCCTCTCTGTGTGTGTGTGTCTCTCGTGAATAAATAAATAAAATCTTAAAAAAAAAAAAAAGGAATTTCAATAAGTTGTACAAATGAAAGACATTCATAGGTAGAAGGAAGTTATACCAGGCAAAAAAAAAAAAATGGGTTGGTTACCTTCCTTTAGGGGATGTCAGAGGTGTGCCAGGCAGATGACCTAAGTTGTGCTGATCAGGTGATTCCTGATTGATTGGTTTAAGATTCTATTTCTGGAAAAGCCAAAATTATAACTAAGTCTCAGTTTGATGATGGAGGGCTTAGCATAAGTGATTCCATTTGGAGTCTATTGTCTTGCTTTTAACAGCTGTAAGGCCTAAGATAATTATAAGCTGCCTTGACATCTGGTAAAACCGGGAGGACCTTGAATGCTCTGAGTGTAAGCTTGCCTCCCCACTCTGCTCCTAGGGATAAGTTCTCTGAGCTCAACAACCCTCTTTTTCAAGGGAAACAATGCATTTCTTTGAACAGTGGTCCTCAGTCCCCTGCCAGCTTGCAGAATTATTCCAACAAGCCAGTCACATCCCCCCATGGCAACCAGGCGGCACTCTGTCCTCTTGCTACTAAAAAGCCTGTCCCCAGAGCCCCTGGCTATTCATTCTTTCCCCCAAGGCAACCACCACCATGTAGCCCTGCCTGGTATACACTGTCCTCGCCCCGGCTGTGAGTGTATGTAATTAATAAACTGCCATCGGTCTCATCCACCCACTGTCTGGGGTTGTACATCCTTCCATCCCTGTAACCCTAGGATAGGAATCCCTCTCTCACCAGTGGAGTGAAGAGGAGGTGATTAAAAGAGATAAAAATCTATTAAATCGGGGAATACAAAGAGGGGAACAGATGATAAAGGGGAAATATTTATAATTTCCCTTCTGGAGAAATTCTGGACTGATCCAGCCCTTCACACTTCCCCTGTCCCATGCATCTGGTGAAATCCAAAGACCCCTAGCTTAAAGACCCTTCCTCTGCTCCCCCAGTCCACAAGATTCTCTTTGTTCAAACTCTGCACACACCTCTGTTACACAGCTTGGACTGATGCACAATTACAGAGTGCAATCGCTCCCCTTCTCAGCTGAAATCCTCACAGGAAGGAGCTTTAGGGATTTTAGGGACACAGATGTGCAGAAAATTAGGGGTGTCCTGAGCAGAAGGTTAAGACAGGCTGGGTCTCTCCATCTCATTGTCGGGAAACTAGGACAAGGGCATGGGTGCTGGACGAGCGAGGACACACACGTGTTCTGGGCTGAGCCAGAGATAAGGTGGGGTGTGCTGGACATGCGGAGTCTGAGAAATTGATTGAGCAGCATGGCTAGCAACTGTCCCACCGTGGCCGTTCTGTATGTCCCTGCAAGTGTAATGTGCAGGAGTGTTGGCTCTGGGTGTTAGCTGGAAAAGTGAGCCATTTGAATGGAAAATACCCAATCTGAAACCTGGTTCTCAGGGTACCTGGGTGGGTCAGCAGTTGAGGGTCTGCCTTTGGCTCAGGTCCTGATCCCGGGGTCCTGGGATCAAGTCCTGCATTGGCCTCCCCACTAGGAGCCTGCTTCTCCCTCTGCCTCTGTCTCTTCCTCTCTCTCTCTTTCTGTGTGTCTCTCATGAATAAATAAATCAAAAGTCTTAAAAAAAAAAAAACCTTCTGTTGAAACCTCGTTCTCTCCTAGCACAACAGAGGCTGTCCCGATGTCACCTCTGGGGCCACATGCCAGGCTCTGCAATGGGCAATATATGGATTTTCGAAAACAAAACAAAACAAAACAAAAAACACTTATATAGATGGAGCATTTTTTCAATTTACCCTGATACCCAGGAATCTGAAAGAATTGCTGTTAAGGTGATAATAATAATAATAATAATAACATAAGCATTTACTGAGTGATGTTAAGTGCCTGATACTAATCTAAGTATTTTTTCATGTATTTATTCATGTGTTCCTCCCATCTCCAGGAAAAGAGTTTATTAAATTATTCATTTCATCCATGAAAAAAAAACCAATGCACCAAGACATCAAGTGACATGTCCAAGGCCACACAGTAGCCTGCGTCTAGACACTTTGCTATGCTGCCTCTCAGCTTAGAGTCATATTCTTTGCATCTCCAAATCCCCGGTGTCTGTCAGTATATATGAGCTGATGCGTGTATGAAGTTTTAATTTTGTTGAATGAATGAACGAACAAATGAATGAACGGCACCTCAGCTAAGGCATCCACAACCTCTGGGTGGCCCTTAACTAGCCTTATACAAAATCCTTCCAAAGTCCTACACAAAGCCTTACACAAAGTCGTGATCTGAAGGGATAGCAACAGGGTCTGGGCCCCAGAACATCATTCCCCTCTCCTGTCACTGTGCCTTTATAATGTGAGTGTTTTGTTTTTGTTTGTCCTGAAGGCTTTTCCTTCTTTAGGAGCCACTTATTAAAGTGAAGAGAGGGTTTACAATGCCACCCAAAGTTGAGAATTGATGAATTCACTCCCATCCACCCGCCTTGGGCTTGAGTTACAGAGCAAACAGTGCCCCCTGTGGCCGGCACCGTGGTGGCCGATGGGTCCCCACACAGAGCTTCCAGCTCTGCTGTCCAGCCCTGCTCTGGGCAGCAAAGGCAGATGTCAGGGGAGAAGCCAGCCTTCAGGGGCTTGTCACTTCTCACCCTAGAAAGTTCTCCATCCAACTCCAGCTTGGGAGTCTCGAAGCCATCTTCTTACTTATGGTATCATTTCTTAGGGTTGGGGCACCTGCTAGGAGGAATGCCAATTCCAGACTGTTCCCAGGGGTATCAACCCACTGTCCTCACTTTGAGTTACCCCTCTGCAGACCCACGCTGGTGGAGAGAACTAGTCAGAGCCATCTCAAGGGCCAGGGAATGGGTGTGCTCGTCAGGAAAGGAGACAGGATTCCAAGCTGAGGGAAGGGATAAGGGACTCTCTTATACCAACAACCATCACCCACGCAACATGTCCTTCCACTCCCTGTCCCTCCTCTACCTTCCACTTGACCTCCACAAAGATGTGACTCCTCATGCTACTTATTCTAACCTGATTTCACCCAAGAGCCCTGGAGCATGTGTGTGATCAGTTGTGTTATAGGAAGGAGTCATCCACAGTGCCCTCTTCACCTGCACCACTCTGGAGCCCTGGATGGTATTTTTCTATCCAAGTGTTTTCCATCCATCTTTTAGTTTCTCACACTCCACCTATTCAAAGCTCCCAGTTGCCACCGTCACATGCCCCCACAGTCCCTTGAATGTCCTTGCCATGCTGCCAAAGTCTTTATTAGTGATTTAAGAAGAGGATTGGAAGATCCCTCTAGAAAGTTCTTGCTAATGACTCAGTAATATTTTTAAATTTTCAATGGATTGCTGAAAGTTCTAAGATAGCTATCTACTGTCAAGTCTTCATCTCATTTTCTTTCTTTTAGTCTTGGTCTGGTAAACAATAATAAGAATTGCCATGATAACAATACTGGACGTTTTTAAAAGCCATTTCTGTTACTTCAAGTAGTCCTTATAATATTTTTTCCCTGAGGAGCCAGGCCCAGAGAAGTGAAGTCACATAGCTAGTAAATTGTAGAACTGAGACTCAGTTGGGACTTCCAAGGCCAGATCCTCTTTTCCAACACCAAACTCCAGGATAAAATGGACAGTAGAAATGTTAGGTTGTGGTCCTTTAAAAAAAATTATGGAAAATTTCAAACACACACACACACACACACACACACGAAAACAGAGAGAATACAACAGTGATTCATGATACAGTGGTGTGCTGGAGCCAGTTCTATGACCACCTCCTAAGACCTGAGTAGGATTCAGAAATTTTGCAAGTTGTCGATTAAAGCATTGATAGCTTGAAATCAGCCATGGTGGGAATAGCACAGAAATTGGCAAATGCTTTGTATTAGGTTTTCCTGCTTCCCCAGCCAGTTTGATAACACACCACTGTCTGTCCCTCCCACTCTCCTCCTCTCAGCTCTGAGACTGATCATCAGCTGGCTAATCTGGTTTTATCTACACCTATACTCATTTTCTCATCCCTGATGCCTTGTTTTTATGCAAATCCCAGACATCTTACCATTTTATCTATAGGTATTTCAGTATATATTTCTTTTTTTTAAAAAAAAAAGTAGGCTCCATGCCCAGCTGAAGCCCAGCCCAGGGCCTGAACCCATGACCCCGAAATCAAGACTTGAGCTGAAATCGAGAGTCAGACACCCAACCGATTAAGCCACCCCGATGCCCCTCAATAGATATTTCTAAATCATGAGGACTCTTAAAACACATCCAAAATAACATTACCACACCCCCAAAGACCCTGTAATATCTCAACACCATCAAATATCCAACTGAATACTTTTACACAGTTGGTTTGCTTGAAGCAGGATCCAAGCAAGAGTCACACAGTGCTTGTTGTTAACATGTGTCTTGAATCTCTTTGAACCAATAGGTCTCTATTTTAGTCCTATAACAAGGCACCACGATGTAAGTGGCTTCAATGACAGAAATTTATTGTCTCACAGTCCTGGAGGCTGGAAGTCTGAGATAAAGGTGTCTGTCTGCTGGTGGAGCTGGCTGCTTGGGAGGACTGTAAGAGAGAATCTATCCCATGCCTCTCTCCTAGCTTTTGGTGGTTTGTGGCAATCTTTGCCATTCCTTGGCTTGTAGAAGCATCCCTGCCCCTATTCCCTGACCTCTACCTTCAACTTCCCATTGCATTCTCTCTTGTACATGTCTGGCTCCAAATGTCCCTCTTTTATAAGGACACTAGTCATATTGTAATAGGACCCAATCCTAATGACTTAACTTGATTGTCTCTATAAAGACCCTATCTGCCAATCAGGTCACATTCTGAAATAAAGGGAGTTAGGATTTCAAAATACGTGTTGGGAGGTTGGGGCACAATTCAACCCATCACAGTTTCCTTATGTCTTTTTTTCTTTGTGATTTATATGTTGAGAAATCCAGGATATTATCCAGTTTCTTCTGTATTTTGCTGATTTCTTCTTCATGATCCCATATAGCATGTTTCTCTGTCCCACTGTATTGCTGTATTTCCTATAAACTAGGAGGCAGACCCAAACCCAGGACCAAATTCAGGTACAGTTATTTTAGCAAGAACACACGTGGTGGCCCTTATTGTCTGTGCCTCTCTTTTGTGAGATTATAACTGATGACAGGCTTAAGGACAACAGCCTGATCCGTCCTTAGAAAGGTGTCTACCAGCCTGGTGTTTAATGGTTTTCATAGTAATTGATAACCATTGCTTAGAGACATTATTTTGTTAGGACAAGAAAAAATGTAATTTTGAATTCTCTTCGTTCTTCTGCATTTTATCTGGAATTGTCCATAAAGATCTGTCTGGCATCAGCTACTTATCCTAAAGTACAGTTCATTCAAGCAAAACAGAAGAAATGTTTCATTCACATCCTTTACTAATTGGCTTTCAAAATAATGAGTTGGTTCCTGAGCATCCTCAAAAAAACAAGAAAAACAACCAATAAGGATAATTTTTTACTATTCTAATTAACTCATAGAATTTAGTTTTTTTTTAATTTTTTTTAAATTTATTTATTTATGATAGTCACACGGAGAGAGAGAAAGGCAGAGACACAGGCAGAGGGAGAAGCAGGCTCCATGCAGGGAGCCCGATGTGGGATTCCATCCTGGGTCTCCAGGATCGCACCCTGGGCCAAAGGCAGGCGCCAAACCGCTGTGCCACCCAGGGATCCCTAGAATTTAGTTGGTATGTAGCATCATTTTCAAATTCTTTTTGAGCTCAAAATGTCCCTATTTTTACAGAGTGAAAGCCTCGTCAAGTTGGCTTTGAATTGCTTTTGCACAACTCCAAAAGTCTTTGATGATCTCCTTGCTTTCTGGTAAATCAATGTGTTCTAGGTTCATCTTGTACATTTCTTGTCCCAAACGTACAATTGGCCATTTTTCCAAGGAACAATTGAATTGGTTCCTTTTACTGGAAGTTGGTACTTAGAAACAAATATTTGAGTGCTAAGGATGCTCACTGCTGGATTATTTCTAGACCTTTCTATCTAGAAAAGACAGAAAGCAGTAGTGGCAAATACTTTCTTAAGAAAAAATAAATCAGGCATTCATATCAATATTTTCAACTATTATTGAGAATAAGAAGAATTTTGCTTATTTTTTCAATTTTAGATTTACATCTCTTTTTAACTGAAGACTTTAGTTCCTAGTAATTTTAATGTTAATTATCCATTTGCATATATGTATACATACACACACACATTTCAGTGAACAACTAACACAATAGGAAATTTATTAGTAGTTGTCTAATCCCTTAAGGTATCACCCACTAGGAATGTACAATTTAAGTAACTGTCCTTTAGAGTGACATGAAATAGGTCCTCTTGATGTGGTTAAGCCATCTACTTAATACAAGTCCTATTAACTTGCTTCATTTTGCTTTCAATTTTTAAGGATTGCTTTCTATTTTGATTTAGTTTTATTTTGTAATTATATAAAACATTTCCATAAGTTTAAAGTCAAGTCAACAAAACCAGGAAAATCCAGAGAGGCTGGCTTCCATTGCCACCTCTCCAACCTGCCCTCTGTCCAATAAGAAACCATTTTCAGTAATTTTGGCTTTATCCTGCCATATACAAAGTTAAGCAAATAGGACTCTCTCTCTCTCTCTCTCTCTCTCTCTATATATATATATATATATATATATGTGTGTGTGTGTGTGTGTGTGTGTTTCCCTCTTTCTCGTATATTGCTTATCATTTCATCTTTTCTAAAACCTTGCTTTTTTTTTTTCACTTAATAAATCCTAAAGATCACTCTATAGAAACAGTTAAACATTGAGGTTTTGCTTTTAATGACTTTCATCTTCAAATATAAAAACATGTTCTAATTATAATAGCTCCAAGGTCAACAGAAAGATGGAATGTCCCTATTGGTGTCAGAAGATTTTCATGAGTGAAAAAGAAACTATCAGCTCATACTTCCTTGGGCAACTTGTTAAAGTTATCTGGGTCTCCCAAATAAGCCTGTAACTGTCTAAATTCTAAAAGAACACTATCTAATAACAATACCATCCAGTTGTAGGGCACTGGAGCATTGCAGAGTTTATGAGAAAGAATGTGGGTGAAGCCAAGCTGGATGCTGTCACCACTTCCTGGCAGCGTGGCCTTGAATGAGGGGTGAGCCAGTGCCTTGTCAAAGCATTAACATAAGAATGAAATGAGATGAGGTCTGTTCAGTGGGCAGACACAGGGTCAAGCAGAAGTCAACATGTGAAATGTAGCGATTATAATGGTTGAATGAGCTCCTTCACAAATATTACCTCACCTTAATTTTCAGAGCAATCTTTTGAGGTAATTATCATATTTAGTTTCAGGTTAAATTTATATTCTTGTATTTTTATGTACCCCCTCTTCATTCAATGAAAGTATAAGTACCTCTTATTTTGTAATTATATAAATTACACACACTCCATGTGTACAAACATTCTGCCCATTGAATTTTGAAATCCATTCTGGACTTGAATGGTGGTTTACTATATATAATAAGCATATTTTAACCAATGAACACCTGCTTTTTCTGATAGACTACGACTCCTATCTCTGATTAATTTATGTGCTACTTGGTCCTTAAGAGTTAACCAATAACCAAGATATGGACACAACCCAAGTATCCGTCAATGGATAAATGGATAAAGAAGATGTGATATAAAAAAAAAAAAAAAGATGTGATCTATATACACAATGGAATATTACCCAGCCCTAACAAAGAATGAAATCTTGCCATTTGCTGCAACATAGGTGGACCTAGAGGGTATTATGCTAAGTGAAATAAGTCAGGCAGAGAACAACAAATCCCATATGATTTCACTTATATGTGGAATCTAAAAAAGACAACAAACAACCATAAAAAGAGAAACAGATTCATAAATAGAGCGAACTGGTAGCTGCCAGAGGGGAAGGGTGTGGGGAGGTGGGTGAAATAGGTGAAAGGGATTAAGAGGTACAAATTTCCAGTTATAAAGTAAATAAATCACAGGGATGAAAAGTACTGCCTAGGGAATACAGCCAATGATATTGTAATATCATATGGTGACAGATGCCGACCACACTTCTTGTGGTGAGCAGTTCATAATGTATATAATAGTTGAATCACTATGTTGTACACTTGAAACTAATATAATATCATATGCCAACTGTACTTCAATTTTTAAAAAATGCATGGTATAAGCATACACACAAAACCAACAAAGACTCCAAATTTCCAAGATAAAAAATAAAGCCAATCAACAATGAGAGCGGGGTCCCTGGAAGAAAATACAATCCATTTGTAACAATCTATTACGTGATTTAAAATGCAAGACAGAACTGGTGGGGGGAGGTTAAATGGGAGTATAAACCTCATTTATAAATTAGACTGTGACTTTTACTTTACTATTCCCTTTAAATTATCATTCCCATGATCCAGAAGTCATTTTCCTTTGACGAAAATATCCTGCCTGTGACCTTTTATACAATGAGAGATGAAATTATCAGATGGTATTTTTGAACAGACACATTTCAAGACATAAAATCCAGTGTGTGTGTGTGTGTGTGTGTGTGTGTGTGCAAGCGTGTTTCCCATGCATCTTCTCAGCACATTTCCCTTAGCCCATTGGTTCTCAAATTCACCTGGACAGTAGAAGCCCAGGAATGAGAAAGTTTAAGAACTGGACCGGGGCACCCCAGTGGCTCAGTTGGTTGGGTGGACATCTGACTTTTGATTTCAGCTCAGGTCATGATCTCAGGGTTGTGAAATTGGGCCCCACATCGGGCTCCACGCTCAGTGTGGGTCTGCTTGAGATTCTTTCTCCCTTTCCCTCTGCCCCTCTTGCTCATGCTCTTGCTCTCTCTCTCTCTCTCTCTCTCTATCTCCCTAAAAGTGGATAAATAAATCTTTAAAAACCAGACCAATAACCTCAGATTCCTTCAGGTGACAGACTGATTTAGTCCATCAGCTTGTTTGAAATTGCAGGGAAAGATGCAGGTAATAAAAAGTCCAACTTTCCATTGTTGTGACCCCCACAAACTCAGGTGCTTAAGACAATGGTAATCAATCTGGCAAATTCCAGCCTGTGACAGTTGAAAGATCTCAGTCCTTTAAAGAAGACTCTGCAGGCAACGTGCAGAGAAAGCCACTCCCAAGAGCTCAATACAGCCTTCCTGGCCTTGGCCTTAAAATGTCAACATATCAAAAGCAGCACCACCTCAGAAAACCCCCACTCATGGCTGACAGGGTCTCCCCCACAGCCTCGGTGGGGGGGGGGGGGGCCTGGGGTGGCGGGCCAGGGCAGGCCTCCCTCCCACCCAGGGCCAGCGCCTCCTGAACTCAGGCTACGCACTTAGGCCACTGGGGAGAAACAATGCTGGGAATGTTCGGGGCACATGGAAGTCCTGGAGACTAATGGAACAGGGTGATGGGAGCTTCTCTACACACATCCCTCATAAGGACAAGCACCGTGCCACCTTCCATTTGCTCACAGCTACAAGATGGACCTCAGTGAGGTCTGTCCTTGCAGCTTTTCCTGCTTTTAAAGCCTGGACCCCTTTCTTCAAAAGGAAGCTTCCAGGGGATCCCTGGGTGGCTCAACGGTTTAGCGCCTTCCTTCGGTCCAGAGTGTGATCTTGGAGACCCGGGATCGAATCCCATATCAGGCTCCCTGCATGGAGCCTGCTTCTCCCTCTGCCCCCCCCCCCTTTTCTCTCTCTCTCTCTGTCTCTCATGAATAAATAAATAAAATCTTTTTTTTTTTTTTTTTAAAGGAAGCTTCCACACAAGTGTCCATGAAGTGAAGTTGCTCAGGTGAGCTCAGCGGCCTGCCTGCATCCTATGCCTTTCGTGCCTGGTCCTCCAGCGGTTCTGGAAAGGCCCGTTTCAAGAGCCCTGAGCCAATGCAAACTTATTTTTTTCCCCCAGGGAGAAAGGAAGGTTCTCAGGGACCCAAAGTCCCAGTGCAAGTTGCCATTCTGAAATCCTGAGTGGTGCGGTGAGGACAGGAAAGCAGGGTTCTAGCAGAACTGGGACAGGAACCCATGTCAAGACTCTGCCTGGTGGTGTGCCTGTTGAGCTTCGTTTTCTCAAGGGAATAATTCCAGCAAAACTTTATTTTGGGACACGAAGCTAATGGCCAGCAGGACCCATAGTCGACCTCGGAGAGCTGCCACAGGGCTGCTCGCTTCCCTGGGTTGCCTTGCTCCTTTGGGCGTCTGGGGCACAGAGACTCCCCATGACTCTGGAACCCTGGATTCAGGCTTTTGTCTCTTCCAGGCCTCCAGACCCAGCAGCTTCCCCAGGAGATAAACAGCTGCCTTAGTTTTTCTTCCGTGGGCGCTAACCCCCTACAAAATAGTCATTGATGGAGTTCCAAGGCTAGAAACCACAGAATCCTATTGAAACGGCTCCCTTTAACCAAGAAGATGGTTACTCCTTGTGCACACAACATACCACCGAATACCCCGATGATCCTCATTAGCCCATCCCAAATTGTTGGGGGAAAGGAAGCCTCAAGTCCCTTCTCTGGGCAGCCCTCAGGACCAAGTAAGGTACAGCATATACCTCGAGGGCCGGAGCTGAGTTCTATTCACCTTTCCATCCCAACAGACAAGGGGGCAGAGGAACAGACAAAGCATTTTTGGTGTCGAATGAACAGATGAGAACCATTGCTGACACTTTCTATGGCACCTGTCCGATGCCAGGCACTCTTCCAAGCATATTAATCCTCTTAATAACATATGACATTAATAGTATTATCATCCTTACTTGACAATGAAGACACAGAAGCTCAGAGATGTCAAGTCATTTGCCCAAGATCATCCATCCGGTAACAGAGAGAGAGAGAGCCAAGATTCAAAGCCAGTCTGCACTTTCCACTCCTGGGCATTAACAGGTGTCAGGTCCCTGTCCAGGGAAGCTAGAGAGGGAGTAACACACAGGTCCCTCCTAAGGTGGGGTAGACAGCCTTGCTCCTTTGGTGGGGGCAGGGTCAGGAAATGCATTTCAAAAGACATCACCCATTTTTTTTTAGATGTAATTCACATGCCAAAAAATCCCCTTTTTGAAAGTGTACAATTTAGAAGTTTTTAGTATATTCACAGAGCTGTGCCATAACTACCATCATCTAATCCCAAAACACTTTTATCACCTCCCCCAATATACACCTGCACCCAGGAGCAGCCCCCACTCCCGTACCCCTCCCCACAGCCCTACAATCACTCTGCTTTCTGCCCGGGTTGGCCCAGCCTGGACATTTCACCCTAACAGAATCACAAGACAGGAGGCAAAGGCAGTGCCCCTGGTCTACCTTCTCTAAACATTCACACTCCTACTTTCCCCTTGTTTTTCCTCAGGTCATCTTGCCATAGTTTAAACAAACGTCATGACAATCTCCTATCTTGAAATTTCTCTTAGGCATGTGCTCAGAGAGCAGCTCTTTCCCTCCCCTCTATGCCCCCGACCCTGGATGTTTGCACTGAATACAGGGTACAAGGTAGAAACTGAGCTAAGAAAAAGATCAAGGAGTCAGAATGACAGAGGCAGGGCTCTGAGGATGGAGGTAGAAAACCAGAGACCACTAGTGGGGTGGGGAGGCTGGGAGCAGGACTGGGATGCCCCTACTCCAGCTTGGCTTCCTCCACTTTTCAACCCTCATGCAGCTGATTCACTGCAGCCTCAGCCACTGAGCTCTGGGTCAGAACAGTTCCAGTGCTCCAAAGCCACACTATGGGCCTCAACAACAGAATACAAAGATCAGAAACAGTCTTCAAAACAAAAGATGGATTTCCCCTCCCCCACCCCAACTACCCACCTCCCTGATACTTACCCATCTCAGTGCACCCAATATCATCCACCAGCATGGATCACTTGACATGATTATTAAAATAAAGACCCTTGAGCCCCATCTCAATACATTTTTTTAAATAAATGTATCTGAGAATTATTTTAGATTTACAGAAGACTTGCAAAGATGGCACAGGGAGTTCCTGTATACCCCTCACTGAATGTCATTCATTGTCTAATGTTATTACTGTGGGCCTTTGTCAAAACAAATTAATATTTGTGCATTACTATTAACTGAACTGAGACTTGATTTGGAATTTATCAGTTTTTCCATTAATGTCTTGGTTCTGTTCCAAGACCCACATTGATTGTAGTCATCCTATCTCCTTCAGCTTCTTGGGTCTGTGACAATCTCTTTTTCTTGTCTTCAGGATCTTGACTATCTTGAGGAGTACTGGTCAGGTGTTTGTCTTGAGGAAGATAGCCAGATATTTTGTACAATGTCCCTTAATTTCCATTTGTCCAGTGTTTTCTCTCATGATGGAACTGGGGCCACCTCAACAGATTCTGACTCAGTTAAGCTAGGGTGTCCAAGAATCTAGATTGTCAACATGTGCCCTAAGGAGTTCTGATTCAGATGGTCAATATATAAGAAATATTGTTAGTCACCACAACAAACTGCAGGAGAACTAAAGAATTCAATATGCAAAACATTAAAGATTGCTTTAAAATATAAAATGAGAATAAAACATGAATTTGTGGAGATAATACTTTTCTAAGATTGACACACATTAGGGGAAATCACAGAAATACAAACATTGACACATTTGACCACGTAAAATATATTAATTTAAAATAAAATTTAGGGCAGCCCAGGTGGCTCAGCAGTTTAGCACCGCCTTCAGCCCAGGGTGTGATCCTGGAGACCTGGGATCAAGTCCCACGTCAGGATCCCTGCATAGAGCCTGCTTCTCTCTCTGCCTGTGTCTCTGCCTCTCTCTCTCTCTCTCTGTATGTCTCTCATAAGTAAATAAATAAAATCTTTAAAAAAATAAATAAATAATAAAATAAAATTTAAAATAAAATCTATAATGAATTTATAATAAAAAATTATTTTCCTCAAATATAAATAGCAAAAGGTTAATATCTTACAGTAATCCTTCCAATGTAGTGGGAAAACATGAAGTACCCACTAAATGAAATGGGGAGGTAGGGACGGATAATTCCCCAAAGGAGAAAATATAAATTGAAATAGATATTTGAGAAAATGTCCAATCTCATCAGTAAGCAGATGTAAATTAAAAGAAGAGCTATTTCAGGGTGCCTGGGTGGCTCAGTCAGTTGAGTGTCCAACTCTTGATTTCAGCTCAGGTCATAATCTCAGGTTCATGTGGTCAAGCCCCACATCTGGCTCCGTGCTCAGCTCAGAAGTCTGCTCAAGATTTTCTCCCTCCATCTCCCTCTGCCCCTCCCCCTGCTTGAACTCTTTAAATAAATAAATAAATAAAATATTTTTAAAAAATAAGAAGAGCTATCTCATACCCTCTGAAATAGCAAAGGGTTTTTTTTGTTGTTGTTGTTTTGGTTGTTTTTCTGTTAGAACTTGTGCTGGTGAATTTGTGATGAAGTTAGAACACCATCCACTGTTGGTGACATTGTCAAATTGTACGACTCTTTTGCAAAGCCAAATGGCAATACACATTGATTTAGATGAAATAGTCATAGTCCATGATCTGGTTATACAATTCTTAAGAATTTGTCCCAAAACTTGATCCTTATTCACATGAAGAAAAGAGGTCTATGAAGGAAATATTTCAAAATACAAAAATATGGAAAAGAAACACATATGCAATAATAGCATGATTTAAAAATGATGGCATGTTATGTCCATATACAACTAGTTGAGACTTGCAAAGACGGCAGGTCATCGTGAGAAATGTACGTAATGTGATGTTGAACAATATGAGTTACATAAAAAGGTATGCTATGTTTTGATTTGCATAAAAATATACCAAAAGGGTATTTGCCAAAATGAAATGTTTAAATTATAAAAAAATTTTATATCCTCTAATCTAGTCTTCATTTACTCAGTCCAAATTATTTTAGTGTCTATCATTTAAACACAATAAAGACACTTAAAAAGCAAGGAGTCTTTTCATCAGGAAACACTCTTACTTCCTTTGGGGGATTTCATGGTCTCTCTTAGTGGCAGGAATCTAACGCTGGAAAGAGCTGAGCACCATGTCCAGGGTGTCCACTGCATGTGGCCCATTTGTTCTTAAAAATCCCGTTGGCTTTTTTTTTTTTTTTTTT
This sequence comes from Canis lupus baileyi, assembly GCF_048164855.1. Taxonomy (NCBI): domain Eukaryota; kingdom Metazoa; phylum Chordata; class Mammalia; order Carnivora; family Canidae; genus Canis; species Canis lupus. The sequence goes on from NC_132874.1 coordinate 13,091,972, forward strand.
GTAGCACGATGAAATTGGGGAAATGAGCAAGTATGTCTGAGTCATATTGAGAATTTCCCTTTTCATAAGGAATCATCTGTGTAACTAACTTTTTTAAAACTCCAAATGAATTCCATAAGCTGCCCTTCCCTTCCTTCCTCCTTCCACCATCTGCTTGCCTGTGTTCTCCGTAGTCCTCCCCACCCCATTACCACTGAGCTTGGCTTTGGAGAGTTGACCATGGGGAGTCAGCTTTCTGAGCTGGCCTGTAGCCAGGAGGCTGCTTTCCTCCCCCTGACAGAGTCCTCCCTTGACCTGTTGCAGAAAAGCCACAATGTGGCCATCTAAGCACAACACACTCAAACCTACACAGACTGGAGGACTTACTTGAGCCTCTACTCCTATATGTTGAACAAGGACCAATAATGCTGATAACTCGAAGGGAGAGGAAGTGTCTAAATAAAGCAACATGGAAAAATAAATAAATAAATAAACAAACAAATCAATAAAAAAGCAACATGGGATGTTTTCCTTTATGATTAGAAAGAACAACTAAAACGTATTCCTGGATACGGTGATTATAGGAGAGACCCAAAAGGAATGGCTTCGTGATATTTGCTCTAGAATTGGCCAAAGGTTTTCCCTAAGGGGAAGAAAGAATCTTTTGATACATCTTTAATGAGTTTAGATATTGAAATTACTCATGAACATTTGCATTCAATTTACAAAGATATTTCTATTGAGAGCTGACAACCTTCCAACTGATTCCACCTCTCCCTGCTTTTTATTTGTACTTTACTTACAAAAGGGTTCTTTTTGGCCTTAAACACTAGAAACATAAGCCATTTTCTCTAAGGAACACAGATCTGTGGATTCCCTAGTATTCCCAGGAAGGAAATGAAATTAAGAACTTCCAGGATCCTTGGAGGGCTCAGTCAGTTAAGCATCCGATTCTTGGTTTCAGATCAGGTCATGATCTCAGGGTCCTGAGATCGAGCACCACATCGGGATCCCCACTCAGTGGGGAGTCTGCTTGTCCTTCTCTCTCTCCCTCTGTCTCTCTGCTACACTTGTGCATGTGCTCTCTAAAATAAAAAATAAATAAATCTTAAAAAAAAAAAAAAAAAAGAACTAGGGGATCCCTGGGTGGCTCAGCGGTTTAGCGCCTGCCTTTGGCCTAGGGCATGATCCTGGACTCCCGGGATCGAGTCCCACATTGGGCTCCCAACATGGAGCCTGCTTCTCCCTCTGCCTATGTCTGTGCCTCTCTCTCTCTCTATGTCTCTCATGAATAAATAAATAAATAATCTTTAAAAAGAAAAAAAAAAGGAACTCCCTATTGAGGTCAGTGCTTTAGGACCAAAAGGTCAACTAGACCTGTTAATAATATCTTTCACAGGATCATCCAAAGCCAGAGAACAAGAACACTGAACTTAGACCCTACAATGGACTCATGTTTTCCATTTTAGAAAGATGATAGGGTTGGGGAAAGAAAAATACTGGGTGCGGTGATGGCTTGTGGTGCGAATGCCTGCCCCAGTGTTCTCCCTACACATCACAGGCGCCTCTCTGGACACACTTGTAAAGGGCTATTTAATGTAGCAAGTTTTAGATGTTCCTCAACCCCTCACTCCAGTGAATACAAGCCAGTGAATTTGCAGAGATACTTGAAAGTAGATGCTTATTAACTGAGGTCCATGGATGAAATTCCAGCATCTTTGAATATGGATGGAAAATATATATATATATTTATTTTTACTAAGTGCCTATGACATTGTCACGAGTGGAAATCACCAACATTTTCATATCACATTACGTTGTGGCAAATATCTCAAAGTATCAATTATATTCATTACCTCTTCACAAGTATGGTGGTAATAGGTCTGCCTCTGGCTTGTTGTTTAAAGCATCAATAAGAAGTTAACACTGTTATGAACTGTTTGTGTCCCCCCCACACACACTCCAAATTTCTATGTTGAAGTTCTAACCCCTAAAGTGATGGTATTAGAAGGTGGGGCTTTGGGGAGGTGATTAGATTTAGATGAAGTCATAAAGGTGGAGCCCTCATGATAAGACCGGTGTCCTTAAAAATGAGAACAGGGGCACCTGGGTGGCTCAGAGGTTGAGCGTCTGCCTTTGGCTCAGGTTGTGATTCCGGGGTCCTGGGATCAAGTCCCACATCAGGCTCCCTGCGTCTCCCTCTGCCTATGTCTCTGCCTCTCTCTGTGTCTCTCATGAATAAATAAATAAAATCTTTTTAAAAAGAAGAAGAGACACCAGAGCTCTCTCTACCATGTGAGGATATGGCAAAGGCAGCCATCTGCAAGCCTGGAGGCAGGCCTTCCCCCACAATGGAAGCTGCTGTCAGCTTCTTCCCGGACTTCAGGACTTCAGGACTTCAAGCAATTCGTGTCTGTTGTTTGAGCCTGTGGGATTTTGTTACGGCCGCCCTAGCAGACTGAGACACAGATGCAATACAAAATCGCACACTTTAAAAGAATTTAATAACTTCTTTACTCAAAATTGGTTTCCTTTACAATCCTGTGTGCTTCTTTTTATGTATTTGGAAGTGTTCTTCTATGGATGGGTCCACAGACTTCCCAGAGGGGTCCATGGCACAAGATACACCACAAAGTCCTTGCCTGAGGACACTCCCCTTCCTGTCAGGCCTCCATCTGGGTCACAGCTCCTCTTCTGAAGGACAACTTCCTCCTGCCTGCCAGGTTGAGAAGAGGTTCTTTTGAACAGGGTGTTAGTGGGGCCTTTTCTGTGGCCATTTCCCTTGTATATGGGCCTCTTCACCCATTCTCCCATCACAGATTCCACCCCCCCCAAGTCAGCCACCATCTGACAGGTGTGTGCTGCTGGGGGAGGGTGCACACAGAGCAGTGCAAAGCCAACCCTCCCGGGGAGCCGACCTCAAATCCACCAGGTCTTAACTGGTGATCTTTGAACAGAACAGCACACTGGCATATCCCTCCTGGGAGTGTGGCGGGAGCCAGGGAAGCAGTTGAAAGGCCGCCCACCATGTTTTGGGAAGAAATTTTAAGTTTTATATTGCTTCTATGTGATTAGTTCATTTTGGAATAAAAGACCAGACAAAACCTGCATTCCAATCTTGCCAGCACCACTTACTAGCTATGGAACCAAGAGAAATCCGATACCTTTTGGGTCTTCAATTTGTTCAGCTGTGAGATGATGATGATGATGATGATGGACACAAACACAAAGGCTTGTTTTTTGAAGCATGTTATCTCCCTCTGTCTCTGTCTCTCTTTCCCCTTCTTCCTTATTTTGAAAACGGCCAAACTTGAGCTTTTTTAATTTTAACAATTTTATTGGATGAGAGCACACTTTTCAGAAATGTGACATCTTGAGCAAAGGAATTTAATTTTAGGACCTATTATATGATTTATCTAAAAGCTGATCAGACCAAATTATCTTGCTTTAGGACAGATTTGGGGTCACTTTTTGGTTTTCTTTGTTCTCGGTTTTGCTGCATCCAGAATCTGTTCCTATGTGTGAGCTCTAGGTGGCAGTCATGTACCGTGGAGACCTGTGGCTCGCCAGGCAGCAACCAGCCTGCCAAGTTTCAGTCTTGAGTCTGGGAAGAGAAGTGTCAGGAACACTTTCACGTGATTGATTACTGGGTGCCAAGGCTGTCCTATGCTCTGTGAACAGATTAGCTCGGCACTGTTGTCCCTTCTGGTCGAATGGGTTAGAGGAAGGAAGGAAAGGTAACTCAGGCTAATGAAGACCTAGGAAGTGTCCAGTGGAGTAGAAAGAGGAATTATTATTTACAGGACTTTGTCCAAACCTTCTTGCATAGGTACTCTCTATTCTCTGTCTGTCTCTCTGTCTGCACATATCTCACACCCACACTCACGCACACTAAAACGCGGGGGCCTAAAGACAGAGTGCATTTCAGGGACAGTTTATTTCATTTCCCTGGATTTATTTGCAAGAGTTTCTGTATCAGTGCCTTTTATGTAAAAAGGGGCTAATAGCACCAGCTTGATAGGGTTATTATGATGATTAAATTAGTTAAAATATATAAAGAGAATGAGTTGCCTGACACATAATAAGCTCCATATATAGATACTCTCACTAGCTTCAGTATTTGCTTTGTATTGTAGGAGTAGGGAGGCGATCTTGGTATGGCCATTTAGGGGAGGAATGGAAAGGGATACAGAGAAACACACAAACATCACATTCACAGATACATGTGGGTACACATGTGCACTCATGCATGCACACACACTTCTCTCTCTCTCTCTCTCTCTCTCTCTCTCCCTCCCTCCCTCCCTCACACATGCAGCCTCAGTAGAATATAGGCACAGATGGAACTAGATAAATAAGGATGTCAAACAGAAAAATGGAAGCCCAAAGGTATGGTAGGGTCTTTGCAATTTACTCGAGGAATGGCTAAATAGTAAACCTTGTTTTAAGTTTCAGGATTCAGACAGAGAAAAGAAGAGAGGGATCATGAGCTGAGATGCCAACAAATCTTTTTTGGGGGAAGTAGCTCTTCTTTCCCCAATATCTGTGATCCCAAGGATGTGTGTGCCATGCTGTCTGGTGGCATAGCCAAACACATTTAAAGTGGCCTTTCTGGAGACAATCAGAGGCATATCACTGTCCTGTACTTTGGGAGCAGCATGAATGGAGATGGGCCCTGTGATCACAACAGATGGTCATATGTCAGTTTAGGGCTCCTACTTTGGGACAACCAAATACATGGAAATCCAAACTGAAACATCAAAAGTGAGTGGTAGAGTCTTCAAATAGGAAAAAAAGATTCTACTCTTCACAAAATAATTCACCATGGGATTATCATTGATGGGATTATGATTCCATCTCTATATCACCTCTCAGAACTATATGAGGGGGTCAGCATATCTGAGGATCTTCTGCTTGAAAGCAGATTTATTAGAAAGGGTTTATAAAAAGCATTATTTCCCATTAAGATTAGTCAGTTGGCATAACCCATATAGATACTGGCAAGAAGTGTTTGTGCAACTGGTGAATTGTCAACAGGATGAGAAGGGCTGATTTGATTTGTATTGTATTGCTTTGTATTGTATTGTTGATTTGCTTTGTATTGCTGGGTTGTCCTTCAACTTTTTCCCACCTCGCCTCCTTTGCCTTCTTATCCTTATTACTATTATTATTAATATTAATACCCTTGCTATGATCTTGCAAAAGCTTTTACCTCTGTGTAAAAGAAGACAGAATTTTAACACCTGTGTTCCAGCAAACATGGTTTCGCTACAAAAGCAATGGTGAGGTTGAATGGGGTGCTCGAAAGGAACTCCCATACTCGGAGCTTCTTGCAGGGAACATCACCACTGAGGCTTCTAGACCGCTTCACAACTGCAAAAACAGGATCCGCAAAATGGTTTTACTCTTCCTGAGAACATCTTCATGTTAGGGACCATTTTTCATTAAATCAGTGACCAACTTCACAAATATTCCCCCATTGTAACCTTTTAGGCTTGGCAGGAGCTGCAGACTATGATGTCAGTCTCTGATTTGAAAACCTTTTCCTTCCAAGGCAATTATAGAAGTTATAAGGAGGGAAAAATTGCATCTCTGGCAAATGAACAAAAAAATAATAAAAGCTTTTAGAACTCTGAATCTAACCTGTGTTTATTATTTTTCCAAAAAAATGTTATGGAGATAGCCAACCTGCTTTTTTTTTTTTTTTTAATATGCTCAACCCTTTCCAAAGGAGAGCATATTAGAATTTTTTTTAAGATTTATTTATTTATTCATGATAAACACACAGAGAGAGGAGAGAGAGAGATGCAGAGACACAGGCAGAGGGAGAAGCAGGCTCCGTGCCAGGAGCCTGACACGGGACTTGATCCCGGGACCCCAGGATCGCGCCCTGGGCCAAAGGCAGGCGCCAAACCGCTGAGCCACCCAGGGATCTCCCTGCCTTTTTTTTTTTTTTTTTTTTTTGGAGTTCAATTTGCCAACATATAGCATGACACCCAGTGCTCATCCCAGCCAACCTGCTTTTATAGGTTAACCAATTAATGAATGTGGAAAACTGGAAATTTATCACCCCAACATCACTATGTGGTCTGTTAGCTGAAACATGTATTTATTTTTTGCTTTCTGGGTGACATGGAGACAAGCCTCCTGCTTATTCTGTTTTCTTCAATGGTTCTAGCCGTGTGCTGGTTAGGGTGTGTAATTAATTGCTTGTTGATCTGATTTGCTGGAAGTCCACAAGTCTGTAGTAGGACAGGAAGTTGAATTGGAAAGAATGGTGGACGGAGCCTTTGAAGATTCCAACCTAATCCAGGTTCTGTGAGCTGATGATATTATTGTATAAATTACTTCTCTCCAGACTTCAAATACCCCAAATGAAAAAAATAACCACACTGACATATTCCTCTCCCTCTACCCCGTGAGGAAGCTATAAAACCACTAAGGCAATAATAACATCCTAGCATCTTGTCTTTGTGTAACAGTTTGCAGTTTGTAAAGTACTACGGCATGTGTACCCTATCGCATTCAGCCCCCACAGCCACCCTATCAGATACAAGGCAGTGCATGGGTAGGCTCAGAGCCTTCCAAATCTTCAAGTTCCAGATCCTCTTTGCTAAACAATTCCTTCTTAAATTTCCCTCTCTTTTCACATGTTACCATAAGTAGCCAGGAGCAACCAAGCCACACCTTCAACACCCTGTCTAGAAATCTCCTCAGCTAAATATCCAAGTGTATTACGTACAAGTTCTGCCTTCCATAAAACTCTAGAGCCCAAGTCAGCCAAGTTCATTTCATGACAAGGATGGCCTTCCCAGTGCCTGATAACATACTCTGCATTTCCATCTGAGTCCTCAACAGAATCACTTTGGATATCTGTATTTCTACCACCAGTCTCTTCAAGGCAATCTAGGTTTTTCTAACATGTACCTCAAAATTCTTCTAGCCTCTACTCGTTATCCAAGTCCAAAGCCACAAGTCCAAAGCCACTTCCAAATTTTTTTTATTTTATTTTATTTTTTTTTGCTATTTGTTATAGCAGCTTCAGTCCCCAATACCAAAATCTAGATTACTTTGTTAGGACAGCCACAACAGAGTTATGTACCAGGCTGGGTGGCTCAAATAACAGATATTCATTTTCTCACAATTCTGGAGGCTCGAAATCCAAGTCAAGGTGTCAGCAGAGTGGGTTTTCTCTGAGGTTTCTCTCAGACAGCTGTCTTCTCCCTAGGTCCTCATGTGGTCTTCCCTCCATGTGTGTCTGTGTAGAAACTTCCTCTTCTTATAAGGACTCCAGTTACACGGGGCTAGAGCCTTTGCTAAAAACTTTATTTGAACTTAGTTACCCCATTAAAGACCTTACCACCACAAGCCTTACCAGTCACAATTTGAGATACTGAGGCATTAGATCTTCACTAGAGATTTTGAGGGAAAGACACAATTCAGCCCATAACAGAGAATAGACCCACAAATAAGAATTAAATAGCTGAGAATATTAACAGGCGTAGAACCTTAAAGTCACACGGCTTGTACACTCGAGACCCAGAGGTTCTGAGCTTTCTTGTTCAGTCTATTAAGGCAGGAAAAAAAGTATCGGAAGTGTGTGTCCCAAATAAGTAGACCCATGAATGGTTGTCAGGAAATCAGAGCAAAAGATAAGTTGTGGTCACAGAAAATGCCAATGATTTTGAAAGGGCGTCTACAAATCTGACAGATGAAAGCATTGTACCATGCTTCATGTCTTCTGCAAATTGTTTGAAAGGTTAAATCCGTGGCAGCGCTTTTCTTTTAAGGCTGAGCTCTTTCGGTAGCATTTTTAGAATGAAATGTTTTATCTGCCCCAGAATTATAATCCTAAAAAGTGATTAAGGAAGATCATATTTTCATCTCTACCCTTGGAATGGTGTAAATCTCTCCGAACAAAATTTGAAGCTAATCATACTCAGTGAATATAAGAACAGGCACCTTGGGCCAAGTAAGGGCCAGTTCAGTGATTATCAAGCCAACAAAATCCGTGGCAAGATCTGTTTGGCAGAGCATCAGCCTGAATCCTGACCTGGAATTCACTCAACTCTAACCACTTGCCTCAATTGCCAAAGTCACTGGCTTTGTCTCCATCCTAGAACAGATCATCAACTAATCATGCTGCTTGCTGCTTTGTAAACTGGGGATTAATTCTCTGAGGCTTAGGATCACATTTGAAATGCACTTTAAAATAGATATGTTTTGGGATGCCTGGGTGGCTCAGCCAGTTAAGCATCAGACTTCAGTTCAGGTCATGAGCTCAGGGTCCTGGGATCGAGCCCCATGTAGGGCTCCCTGCTCAGCAGGGAGTCTACTTCTCTCTCTGTCCCTCTGCCTCTCCCTCCCTTCTCATGCTCTGTCTCACTCTCGAATAAATAAATAAAATATTTTAAAAATGGATATAAAAAATAGATATATGTATATCTAAGGTAGGGGAAAAACATTTTTAAATGTTGCTCTTTGAGTATGAGCCTGTTCTTGGATTTTAAAAGGTGTGCTTTAAATCTAACACTTATAAGTGTATTTTTATGTTTGAAAAGAATCATTTTGCAGATAAAACAAACACAAAGGAGGCATCAAATTGTCTTTTAGATATGTCCTTGAAATCACTGGGGGTTCCAAGGAGAGAAAGATTTGGACATAGGTCTGAGCTATGTTCATCACAATGAACATGTGATTTCAAATCATGATGAACATAGTTCTTGAGACACAAATCCAGGTTCTTTGGTTTTTCCACTGAGACTTTATGACAATTGAGGGCAAGTTTGGGGCAAAACCAAACTAAGCAAGCTATAAATTGTCACTCATCTTGTGGGTCCAGAAAAAGAGGGAAATGGAATCATTTCCCTCTAAGGTCCTTTATGGGTTCAAAAATCAGGAGTCAATACACAGGTTTCTTCATTAGTTAGAACCAGGTAAAACCTCAAGACCTTTCATTTGAAGTCCCTCTACACAGGACAATAGTGTTTGTGGTGTCATGCAGCTCTGGGGAAGGAGACCAGATCTGACAGTTACAGTATTTCTCCCTAAGCTTGTCTTTGGTTCTATGATAATTAATTTAAAAGGACACTTCAGCACTTGTGCCAAATAATTGAAAAATTAGATTAAAAATTCATCCAGCTGGCTTCTCAACTTTCCTGACAAGTCATGATCAGAGCTGCCCTTTGGCGAGCAGCTTCTGTGCTGGACCCTCTTGGCAGGCCTCCAAGGGAAGACGGGCATGAGAGATAGAAGAAGTCGGATGGCTCTGCTGCTGCTGGGGCTAAATGATGCCAGTGCAGTGTTTGTGGCCCAGGTAGTGGCTCTTCAAAGCCTTTCTAGAGACTCCTGCAGCCCATATATCTATCTGAGAGTGAAATATTCCCAAAGTCTCCAAACTCCTTGCTTCCAATCTTGCTGCTCTATACACAGTAGCCAGAGTGATCCTTATAAAACATAAATGAGGTTATGACCACCCCTCCCCCAGTGTACCCCAGCACAGAAAAAAAACAAAACTCCAAATCCCTTTCGGAATTTTGATTTGGTTCCCATTACCTTAGTGGCCTCACCACTTGCCACTTTCTCACACTATCACTCTACAGCAATTTCACTGGCCTCCTAGTGAGGTTCCTGAAACACTCAAGTCATCCCCCTCCTCAAAGCCTCTACACATTCTTTTCCCTCATCCAAGAATGCTCTTCCTTCAGATACCCTGATACTTGGTCCGCCATTTCTTTCAGGTCTGTGATCACATGTAACCTTATCAGAGAGGTCCTTCTTCTCCCCCAACTCTATCCCATCATCATGCTTTCTTATTTGAAACCATCTCAAACCTAATGGCGAGTTGCAGAAAAAATACAAGGAATTTCTTTTCTCAAACTACTTGAGAATAAGTTGTCAACATGGTGCACCATCACCCTTAAATAATTGAGTTTGGAAGTCCTCCAACAAGAACATCCTCCCACACAACCATACTGCAGCCATCAAGATGGGCAAAATAACATTGATGCAGTGCCACTATCACCCCAAGCAAGTTTCACCAACTGTTTCCACCACATCCTTTATAACCAAATGATCCCGTATGGTGTCCTGACTTGTGGTTGCTTCTTCATTAGTCTCCTTCCACATGGAATAGTTCCCCAGTCCTTCAGGGACTTCCATCCATGCCTTGCCACTGAAGAGTACAGGCAATTAATTTTATAAGAATCTCCAATCGATTTGGGTTTGTCTGATGTTTCATCAGGATCAAGTCCAGGGTTATACCTATGGCAGGAATATCACAAAAGTGAGGCCATGTGCAGAACCAGCTACATTATTTTCAAGGCTCAGTGCAAAATGAAATGAAATGAAAATAAGACCTCCTATTTAGAAATATTAAGAATTTCAAGATGGCAAGAGCAGAGTGTTGAGCCGAGCGTGCTGCCCACATCACACTATTGTCTTCATGTTGGGTCTGTCAGACAACAAATGACCCAGCTCCATTCATCGCTGATGGTGTTAATGTTAATCCTTCCATTCAGGTGGGTCATCCAGGCTTCTTCTCCACCATAAAGTTCATCTTCTTCCCTTTGTCATTAGGAAGTGTTGGGGGAAAGATACATTTAGTTCACTTACTTGTATCAATATGAACTCATGGTTTCCATTTTACTCCATGGTTTATAACTCATTACTATCATTATTAATTTTTTTAATTAGTGAATAGTGATTTTAAATTTTACCCACAGTTCACTTGGCTTTCTTTGGTTTTCTTTTCTGTTTGGTTGTCTTTTTTTGGTTCTATGAGTGTTAACACATGTATGAACAAGTCTACCCACCATCACAATCAGAATACAGAGCATGTTCCACAGCTCAAAAAGTTCCCTCCTGCTGCGCCTTTGTAGTCAACTCTCCCCCTCCTTCCAGCCCTTGGCAATCACTGAACTTTGCCCCATAGAGTTTTGTCTTTTCTTGAATGTTACAAATATGGAATCATACTATGTATAACCTTTTGAGATTTGAGTCTTTCACTCAGCCTCATGCCTTTGCCATTCATTCATGCTGTTTCCTAAGTGAGTTTCCACTGTGTGGATGCATACACTTATTTGTCCTTTCACTCATGTATTATACTAAAATTTCAAATTAATTGAAAATATTCAAATTAATGGTGCTTTCTGTCTAGACTGGATCCTTACTGATAGAGAATATGAGTCCTGAGATTCTGCATTTCTTTTTTTTTTAGAGACAGAGTATGCATGCACAAGAAGGGAGAAGAGCAGAAGGAGAGAATCTCCAGCAGGCTCCAGGCCCAGAGTAGAACTCAACGTGGGGCTTGATCCCAGGACCCTGAGCTCATGATTCCAGCTGAAATCAAGAGTCAGCCACTTAACTAACTGAGCCACCCCAGTGCCCCTAGATTCTGCATTTCTAACAAGCTTCCAGGTGATGCTGGTGCTGCTGGTCCAGGGATCCCACCTGCAATAGGAAGGGTGTAGAGAGATCACAGTAACAACGCTGGTTGGGGAAGGGGAAGGGCAGAGGGCCAGGATGTGGATAGCAAAGGAGGGGTACAGTGGCAATGCAGGAAAGCCATAACGAGGGTCTGGATCAAGTCAGTGGCAGTGTGGGCTGGAAGAGGGAGATGGTAGGGATAGTCAGGGGACAGCCCCAACCAGCTTGAGGGGTGGAAACATTGTTCCCAAGAACACAGGAAAAGGAGTAGGAATGAGGGAGGGTGTCACCTCTAGTTTTTCAGCTTTAGACACATCAAGTGTAAAGAGAGAAGGCAGGACATCCATAGATCTGTTCAGTAAGAAGTTAGCCTTGAGAGTCTGGAGCTCAGGGGAGAGGGTGTCAGAGCTAAAGCCCCCAGTGGGTGTGGAATGTGATCACCCAGAGAAAAGAACAGAAGTGGGGGTGCAGACCTCATCCAGATGCCAGTTCCATCCATCCACTCTCTCTGGCTTCCCATTCCCCCCACCTCAGGCTGCCACCCTCTTTTTATCACGTTTATCTGCGGTTGGGCTCAGAGGCAAATCTTAAGCATTTCAGGGGCTTGCTCAGTGACAAAAGATGAGTGTCACTGTAAGCCTCCAACATCAGAGTGGACAGTGGCCTGGGTGGAAGAGTCTGATCTTGGCTCCACCTGCCAGGATACAAGCAAAATGCTGCTTATTTTATTTTGTTTTATTGTTTATTCCTCTATTTTAGACACAGAGTACACTAAAGCTCTTTTCTCCATTTCCTCTCAACACAGGTAACTTAAACTCACATTTAAAAAATATTTTTATCACTGAGTAAACTAAAGGAAATAATTACAGAAAAATGCATTTATTAACAGTAATCCAATTTCCAAAATTAAAGATTCTAATTCAAAGGACATCACACTCAAAAAAACAAAACAAAACAAAACAAAACAAAAAACCAGTGACAAGATTCCAAGGCTCAGATTCCCTTGTCCCCGGGATAGCATATTCCAGACAAAAGGGCTGGCACCAGTCTTTTGGTTTCTTCTATTCCAGCACTGGATTTCCATGGGGTGGAATTTTATTTCCCTCTATTACAACGAGTCTAATGGGACATTTTGTCTCCCTCTCAGGACCAGCGTAAAAGCTTTGTTAAAATGAAAACCTTTTCTTCACTATATGATTTTAAATTAAAAAGCATTATATTGGGTGTGGTCCCAATTTTGCAACCATGTTATATACTCACCAAAGAGTCTGGAAGATGACAATGGATATCTTTGATAGGGTGAATTATGGATGTTTCTCTTGTTTTCACTGATCTGTATTTCATTATTTTCTTCTGCAATGAATATGCTTTGCTTCTGTAAGAAAACATCAATGAAAGTTTGGAACTATTTGAAAATTCACACTGCTCAGATTTCAGGTAGGCACTTGGTACTCATTAATCAGCCACTGGGCGAGTGAGGATAAATGAAGGTGGATGGATGCCAAAGGAGCGCTCTCATGCAGTGTGTCCCTGGTCATCTGATGGATGGCTGCCTTCTGTGCTTGCAGAGCAGTGACTTCAATACAGCACCAGGCTTGCCTTCTGTCGCTGACTCTCTGAACCCCTAAACAGATCACTCACAGAGGAAGAACATCTTAGACAGGAGCAGACGTGAGGGGTAAGTTGTTTGGCCTTCAAGAATCAAAGCAAGAACTGGAAGACTCTACTCCTTATAATTGCAGGGATAAAGGTGAGCATCTCCTGGTATAAACAACCTGTGGCAGCTGGTGAGACAAATCCCCAAAGACGAGACCCCTGCTAGCCAATTAGCCAGTACTCACCTGAGAAGACATTCCATCTGGGGCCTTAAGGAAACTGCTGTTTTTTTTTTTTTTAAATTAGCTTTCTTATGAGTTATTTTCCAAACTGAACAAGGTAGGATCACATGGTGAGGGCCTGGTTTCCACATGCAAGCTGTGCCATCAGAGGAATGGTAGAAAATCACGCTGCAGCAGAGAAACAGGACGGATTGCAATAAGTATGGTATTTGCAAGTTCAAATATAGTTATTCTACATCTGATTGTATGATCTTGTAAAAAAAAAAACAAAACACCAAAAACCCAAGAGCATGCTCTCTGATTATAGCAAATAGATATTCTTCCAAGTGTTTTCATTCATTCAACATGACATATCCCACTGAGCACGTGTTTATAGGTTCCACTTCAGCAGCCAAATGTCACAACATTTATGAGAAGAAACTAATCTTTCCCACATAAAGGGGAGTGGTATGGGGTAGGGGTGTGCTGGGGCTGCTTTGTACCTGCTCTTAAGAACCAGTTGTTAACATTTTCAGGATTTTTGCAAGCCAGCTGTTAAATACAGCCATTATTTAAAAATTATATAAGCTTACACCTAAATTATATTCAAAGTAAAGGTAATACATCCTCAAAATTCATCGCTCCTAATTATGTTATAACATTTTGCTATTATCTATGCTCTCAAGCTTATTTTCTACCATAGCACCTGTATTGTGGAAACACTACATAATGAGATGCTGCTGCACATCTCTGTGCTCAGGGATGTCATGTTAGGAGCATGAAATCAGCCATAGCGGGAATAATTACACCACAGAAATTGGCAAACACTACACATCAGGGCTTGAGTTATCTTTTTTGTTGCCTGTCTAGACTTAAGAAGGAGAAGGAGAAGATTTTAGTGATGTAGATTAAACAAAAGTACGTGTCACATCTGTAGCTGCCACATTGTGAATAACAAAAAACTGAGGAAATATTCTTCTAGTATTTAAGATCTGATTCAGTGAAGAAGTCACATATTGATGAAAGAAGGAGTTTCTTACTTAGGTCTTCATTTTCTCCCTTTTGTCTCATTCAAAATAAACAAAAAGACCCACCAACTTTCATGTTTAGATTACATTCATTTGTCAATGCTTTAAGTGACTGTGCTGAACTGGATAGTAATCTAACATTTATTTGTAGTCTAATTTTCTCAGATTATGGTCTCCTTGTGATCAAAGGTTGCTGTGGATACAAAAGTCCAGCAGAAATACATTCTGTATTAATTATCATTCTGTATCAAATATGGAATTTACAATAAAGAATGCTATATATTTTATCAGCAAGAGCAAGGATAAAACCTCATGACCATTTCAATAGATGCAGAAAAGCGTTTGATAAAGTACAACATCCATTCATGATAAAAAAAAAAAACCCTCAACAAAGCAGATTTAGAGGGACCATACCTCAACATAATAAAAGACTTATGTGAAAAACCCACAGCCAACTCATATTCAATGGTGAAAAACTAAGAGTTTTTCCCCTAAGGTCAAGAACAAGACAAGAATGTCCACTCTCACTACTTTTATTCAATGTAGTACTGGAAGCCCTAGCCACAACAGTCAGACAACAAAAAGAAATAAAAGGCATCCAAATTGGTAAGGAAGAAGTAAAACTCTTGCTGTTTACAAATGACATGATACTATATATAGAAAACCCTAAAGACTCCATCAAAAAAACACTAGAACAGATAAATGAATTCAGTGAAGTTACAGGATACAAAAAATCAATGTAAAGTACAGAAATCCACTGCATTTCTATATCTAAAAATGAAGCAGCAAGAAAGAGAAATTAAGAAAACAATCCTATTTGCAATTGCACCAAAAATAATAAAATACCCAGAAATAAATTTAACTAAAGAGACGAAAGACCTGTACTTAGAAAACTATACAACACTGATGAAGGAAATTCAAGACAATGTAAAGAAATAGAAAGACATTGCATAGTCATGGATTGGAAGAACAAATATTGTCAAAATATCCATATTACTCAAAGCAATGTACAGATTTAACGCAATCTCTATCAAAATATGCAATCTCTATCAAAATACCAACAGCATTTTTCACAAAACGAGAACAAACAATCCTAAAATATGTATGGAACCACAAAAGACTTTGAACAGCCAAAGCAGTCTTGAAAAAGAAGAACAAAACTATAGGTATCACAATCCCAGATTTCAAGATATACTAAAAAGCTATGGTAATCAAAACAGTTTGGTACTGGCACAAAAATAGATACATGGATCAATAGAATAAAATAGAAAGCCAGAAATAAGCCCGTGATTATTTGGTCAATTAATCTCTGACAAAGGAGGCAAGAATAGGCAATGGGAAAAAGTCTCCTCAACAAATGATGTTGGGAGGGGGTTGGGGGAGGGGGAAATAGGTGAAGGAGGTTAAGAGGACATTGATTAGGATGAGCACTGACTCAAGTGTAGAATTGTTAAATCACTGTATTGCACACCTGAAACTAATATGCTGCATGTTAATTATGCTGGAATTTAAAAAATTTTTAAAGAGTGCTTTATATTTTATAATTTGTAAATTACGTGCTATATATCCTTTATATCAGTAAAAACTTATAATAAATTTATGTGCACGTTTTTTTCTGGACAGCCACTTGATGGGCATCTATCAGTGTACCACTTTGTGTGGAGCTCCAATAAAGGCAAAGTAAACCCATTATCCCAACCTCACCTATGTATCAACCCCCAAAATAAAAATGACTTAACATATCCTGAAAGTTTCTGGAATTATTAAAAATATGAGACAACAGTCTTAGATAGGATGAGCTATATCAAGGCATACTGTAGGCTGGTTCAATCAGTCCCTTTCAAGGCTTCAATAATAGAGTGTAAGAAGAAATACTCCCTTTTGTCCACAATGACTTAATTTCTCCCACCTCTTCCATTCATGTAAACTGGTGTTCTAGAATCTGAAATCTTCCTTAGGTTAAGCATTCCTGAAAATCTCCCATTACTATGTATCTAGTGACAACATCAGTGCATTAGCGTTAATGCTATAAATAGAATAATCAGACTTATTTGGGGGATGCTGAGGAATGTGTCAGAGGAATGTGTCCTTGGTTGGATAGTTGAGTAACAAGATGGAAAAATCCAACAGCACAGAAGACATGGTACTAGCTGTTGCCTCACCGACCAGTTCTATGATCACAAGGAAGTCACCAGTGTGCGTAACTTGGCCTCCTACCAGAGGGTAAACTCCCATAGGCAGGGACTGACTCTGTTCGCTGCTTTCCCCAGAGCCTCCTACAGCACCTGGCACATGGTAGGAATTCAATTAACGTTTGCTAAACAAACTGGAGGATGAGAAATACAAATTCTGCCTTTGGCAGTTGTTGTGGGGATTCAATCAATCTGAATGTATGTAAACTGTTTCGTAAACTCACAGCCGCTTAAATGATTATGTTAGTAGGTTAGTAGGTGCCCCCACTAAAGATCTGCTGTTTGGCTGTCATTGCCCTGCTCCCCACTTTGATTTCCCCTCTCTGACCAGGATAATCTCCACAGACACAATCCCCACTGAGTCCCCAAAGCATCTTGAACAGACCCTGAGCACAGAAGGTTCACACTGCCCTGGAATAGCTGGTTTTACTCTTCGACCATTATCACCAAACTGTGAGCTCCTTTGAGGCAAGAACTCTGGTTTATTCATCTCAGTATCCTCATCTTGTCGGATGTAGCCAGCACTAGCTGTGTGCTCCAAGAAGAATGAATGAAAGGCATGTACACTGTATTTGATCCATTGAATTCATTTTCATCCAGAATGTGTGTCAGACCAGTAGGGACAGATGAGCTGTGCTACCCGTCCTCAGAGTTCGGAGGCTGCCCCCAGGACAAAGAAGGGATGTGGGACATGTGTCCAGCAGACCAATGAACCAGCTCTGCAGTGTGCGTTATGTGAGTTAAACCAGCTTTTGTGGGCTAGTGTTGGAATCTAACCATCATGCTTTAAACAAGTTTTTCCAGGCATTTAAAAAAATAGCCCATGTGGACAAGAATGCCCACTTTACTAAATAAAACAACAAAATTAAAAATACATGCTATCCCATCCTATCAGCCAGCCCCAAATATGCCCTCATTGATATTGGTCGGTTTTGAGTGGTTTGAATCCTGCTACCCACCCTCCCCAACCCCCCACCAAACACTCATATTTCACTTCTCCGTGGACTGGAGTCTATGTTGAGTTAATTAAATAGTAGCACAGCAGAAAGAAATCAATTTGAATTCAAGGCAGCAGGGTTTGTGGGAAGTATTTCTCTCACTGAATTCACCCTGCCAAGTCATAAAAACACATCTGAGGTTCCGCTGGTGTTTTGGCAGGAGCAGGACAGGGTGTGCAAGAGAGTCACAAGGGCCCCAGCTGGGACAGGGAGTGACACTCTTTCCCCACTCAGGAGTCCCCGCCCCTGGTCCCACTCCTCACTTTCTCCTTTTGTCCTTTCCTGTTTGCTGGGCTCACCTGGTGAAGTGTGTCCTGAAGTGTGTACATGCGGTGGGGAGCAGGCCACCTGCTGCAGTGGCCCCCACACAGAGGACCGGTTGGCTTTAATTATTTGCATTAACTTCGCAGAGCAACAGAGATGTCTGCCAAACACATAAAAGGCAGAGCCCGTAATTAATCTTCACGGAGTGTCCAATTCTTGGCAAGCTTAATGAGCTGATGTTCACCTTGCAAGTCAGCACGGCACTCTCTCATTCCCCCACACATCAAGTAAATGTACATGAACCCAAGGTGGGGCACGCTAGCATAACCCATAGCTCACTGTGCGGGATCATGACTACAAGGATGGGAAGCCCCCAGGGTCCCCTGCACAGGTGCAGCGACAGCAGGAAGGCTGCTAACTGAACAGGCAATGGTTGCATCTTTTTAATTGTGTGGCAGAGCCATTGCCTGCCTGACCAGCAGAGCAACTGCACAGACAGTTGTTTTGCTTTAGCAAAACGGAGTCTTTTCGGATTGACAAGAAAGGGAACATCTTCTAATCTTTGCAGATGCTTGCTGAACCCTCAGCAATATACGTAAGGAAGGCTGCATTTTGCAGCCGCAAAAGGAAAGATGCACTCCCAGAGAGTGTGGGGGGGTGTGCCCAAAGTCCTGCTCGGGAGCAGCTTGGTGCCCACCTGCGTGAGCAAAGGTGAACTGAAGTGCCTGTGGGTTGGTCAGGGCAGGGGAGCGGGGTGGGGGTTCCAGTTCCCAAGCTTGATGCTTCATACTGGATAATCTATTGGGTTCCTGACACCCTTGGTCCAAAGACACCACCCCAATCCTCCTGTTGGCAGCAGATGGATCAAGGTGCTTCCCAAGCCTGGCCAGGTGGGAAGTGGTCTTTAAAGTGTTTCATTTCACTTGCTCAGTTTATTTCAGTACCCATCATTCATCGGCCTGGCCCTGCTGCTGGTTGGGAATTCAGCTGTCCTCTGCCACCCACTCTCCATGTCCAGCAGTCTGGCCACGGTGCCAGCAAGCAGGACAGAGGAACAGGCACCTTTAAGAGAATCTGTGCTGCATTTGGTAAGAATCACTCTCCCTTGGGGTGCCTGGCTGGCTCAGTCGGTGGGGCCTGCAACTCTTGATCTCCAGGTTGTAAGTTCGAGCTCCATGTTGGGTGTAGAGATTGCTTTAAAAAAAAAAGTCTTTAAAAAAAGGAATAACTCTCCCTTGTATGTGCATATATAAATATGTAATGTGAGTATAGACGAGGACAGAGAAGGCTTCCTGTTCTAGCATTTGAGGCTAATCCCAAGCCCCATCTGGGACCAGATAGGAAATCATGGGTTCAGAAGTCAACATTGGACTTATGGGGCATGCCCTTGAGAAGACTGGATCGGCGAGAAACCCCAAAGTTGCACTGTGCTGCTCTGTGTATGTAGAAGGTACGACACAGCATTGGGTTAACACTGGAAGTTGAGAAAAAGATCAGAAGGTGCTGGGGAGAAGTTCAAAAGACAATGCTCTCTGTCTGAAACGCTCACTGGCCTGTGTCAGCCTAACCAATTCTTCCTTCAAAGCTCAGGTCACAATGTCCTCCTTACTGTAGATTTCCCTGCCCCCATCTAACCTCCCCCTTGCCCCTCTCACAGATTCCTGACACTTTTCTGTGTTCTTAGAACAGAAATGGCCATGGCCTTCCCAGCCTCTGATACAAAATAATTACCAAAAATACCCGAGTTTTAATAGTTTGTTAACAACCTGCTGACCCAGGTCCTAAATTCACCCTCAAATTACCCCCAGTTATTCTCGTGGGCCCCACCACAGGTTACCATAAAGGCACTCAGCAACACCTTCATGGTTGAACTTCGGTCTTGGTCTTCACCTGGAGAAATGGGAGCCCCGATCTGCTTGAGGAAAGCACCCCTCTTCTGCCCAGCAGATGCCCTTGTGAAAACTCATTCATTTTGGGTCCCTCTGCTTCATTGGGCTTCTCTGGCCTGTGAAGGAGCACAGGGAAAGAGCTCTCCCTCCATTCTGTGCCTTATTTCAGAACCCGAGCCAAGACACACTCTGTGTGCACCCCAAGTCTACAGAGGCCCCTTTTCACCTTCTGTTGTTCTCCCCGTTTATAGATCCAGCGTCTCAGCCCAGATGGGATAAGGTGCCATGCAATCCCCTCCATGCTCCTGCCTTTCTCTTCAATATCCTAGGGACCAAGCATAAGCCTTTCCTCCTCCTTCCAGTTAAAAACCAAAACCAAAACCAAAAACCAAAAACACACAAAAGCAACCAGGCTGATGAACTGATGCAAATTAATCACCTGGGCAGGGGAGGCAACAGGCTTTGTTGGTACACGTCTGCTCAGACTGAACTGGGAATACCAGAGACACACACCTTTGCACAAATGGAAAGGACTCGTTACATTTTTGTGATTGTGTCTTCACAGCCAGACTGTACTCCTTGCGAGCAGGGCTCCCAGACTCTTCACCTTTATGTTTTACACCCTCGATCTGTAAAAACAGTAACTGCTGTTTACTGGGTGCTTCTTGTGGATGGACCAGTGCACGCTGGAACTTGTCTGATAAGCGTCCATGGTCCTAAATAAAAACTGTTTGCATTAAAAGCTAAGAAAGATGAACAATTAACCTTTAACTTCTTTCTCTAGTCCCCATATGAATTACCAAACCTCCCACAAGATCAAAACAGGTACGTGAAAGTCCAGGACATGACACAAAGATGAGGGTGTGGTGGTAGGGTAGAGTATAGTGAGCAAGGAGCCTTCCTTCTTCCTCTGTAGGGTTCAAAATATTTCTTCATTTGATCATTCTCCCTAAAGAAGCTGACCTATTATCTCGATTTCATCTCAAAGCCCTAAAGATTGGGAATGAAATGTACAGAAGCATTCATTACGAGCTTGACCACGATAGAGAACTTGTAAGGTGGATTATTTGGGCATGGGATTTGAGGATTAGTCAATTCTACCCTCTGCAGGATGATAGAACATATGAAGTTTTACTCTATATTTGATTAAAATGTTTGCCAGGCTTCCATAACTGACGTTCTTGATTTGGTTTTCTATTTTGGTGATAGTCTTGGCATAGACTGCACCTACCATTATTACCATTAATAAGGGAGAAGTAACTTCTGTGATCTTCTGGAGCCATGAAATTTTATGTTAGAAGTCTACGATAACTCAGTCCAAGTATCCCTCTGATGGCTCAGCTCCCCAATCCCATGATGTGGATGGTTGCGTCCAACTCACCAGGCGCTTATTAAAGAATAGAGATTCCTGGTACATCCTCCTGTAGATCCTGAATTATTCTATCTGGGAAGGGTCTCAGGAAAACGAGTTTTTAAAACAACCCAGGTTTGAGAATCATTACAATTGATAACGTCTCTTGACAGAAGTTTCTCAAGGCTATGATTAAATGCCTGTGAGGATGCTTAAAATAGCCCAAAACCATTCCAGACAATTCTGAGAATTTTGTCGAGCCAAAATTCTTTCCCTGTGCCTTCTACCAATCGATATGTTCTTTGGAAACAAGTTGAACCAGTGCAATCTTTCTTCCACCTGACAGATCCTCAAATACTAAAGATAAGTAGGAATGAGTCGATCTTCTCCAGATTATAACACACTAGTTGTGTTGACAGCTCTTCCTACAACCATAGTCCCTTTGGTACAATTCTTCTAGATTGCAGGCCTCCAGCAGGGCAGGCCATGTACTATACGACCTTTCATCACAGCACAGTTCCAAGATACACTTGGGAATCATTCATGTATTCAACTAATATTTGTAGACCACCTACTATGTACTAGGGATCCTCCTAGGCCCAAGAGGACAGCCATAAATCAAAGTCCCCAATCTCCTAACACTTTACTTCTAGTCAGGGAGACAGACGAAAGGCAGATAAAATAGGTACAGATAAGACGGGATAAGTGCTGAGAAGAGAATTAGGCAAGGTAAGGAGATAATGTAAAGAGTAGAGGGTGCATTTAATAAAAATGTGTGAATTTGAAATTTTGGTCCAGACATATGAAATGCACCAGATGAATATTTGTGAATACAGATCATTATTCTTAGATCCTGAGGGAAGGCACGAGAACAATCTATATTCCAGCCAATAGAGGGCAGCTGAGTGCAAGACATATTGCCACCAGCTGAGCTGAGTAGAGCATCTTCCTGGGCCACAGGGACACATCCCAGTCATTGTCCAGTGAGCAGCACATTAACCCCCAGCCAGGAGAATCTCCTTAATATTTCTTATGATTAAATGTTCACCAGGTTGCAAGAGTAATTCTACTATACTGAGAATTTTCTTTCCTTCCTTGCACAGAACCAGTAGTCCTGCTTAAAGGGACGACAGAGTTCAATTTTGGAACGCTCCCCCCCCCCCCCCCCAAAAATCCTTTCTTTCCAGGACTTTCCTGTGAGGTTGAATTAGTGAGCGACTCACACAGAAATAAGGATTCAGTTCCTTCTCACAGACTAAAGATGCTCTATTTGGAATGTCCGCATGACTACCTCCTCGATGAACCAGGCCTGGAGTCATGAAGGAGTCAGTTGCTTTGACACAATGTAGGTCCCGACACAGCAGCCATTGGGAGAAGAGAAACTAGAAAAAAATGCTGGGGCTTTGGAGGAAGGGAGCCAAGAGGAATAATGTTATATTCTTATCGCCTCCGACTTACAGCAGTGACCCCCTGGTTAAAATATCCTAGAACTCAGAGTTGGTATCCAGTCGCACCTGACTCAGTCAGCATGAACAAGGTTTCAGGAAAACTCAAGACCCACAAAATCACCACCTGTGGAAGTGGACCATGCCTCCATGCACCCCCATCGTGTCTAGCACGCAGAGGAAAAACCCATACCCTATGTTTTACTGCAAGGCAGAAGGTGGGCATCTGATGCACGCTCTCTGAACTGACGTGCCCTTTTCCTGGAGTTGACTGAGTTAACAGCTCAAGGGGCTCAGCCTCTGCAAATCTCTCCCAGAGACATGGGTGCTACCCACTGGCCTCACCTGACTGCAGGTGTTGGGTGGAAAAAACATACATCCAACACTGAAGCATGATAATCATTTTAACAATCACTACTAGTTAGGGAGCACTTCCTGTGTACTATGAGCTATAGTAGTCGCACATTATCCTACTTACCCCCACCCCCAACTACCACCATCACCACCGTCAAATAATCACATAGACGAGGTGCCTTGGTGGCTCAGTCGGTTGAGCAGCCAACTCTTGATTTTGGCTCAGATCATGATCTCAGGGTTGTGAGATGGGGCCCCATACCGGACACCACACTTAGCAAGGGAGTCTGCTTGAGATTCTCTCTCTTGCTTTGCCCGTCTCTATATTAATTAACTAATTACAATCTTCTCTAAAATAATGATATAGACATTCACACCCATTTTAAAATAATAGAGGTTCAGAAAGTTTTGGTAAGTGGGTGGCTCAGCAACAGAGCTCAGGTTTCAGGCTCTCCATAAAGAGCTATAAACCGGGGCAACTGGGGGGCTCGGTGGTTGAGCCTCTGCCTTTGACTCAGGGCATGATCCTGGGGTCCTGAGATCGAGTCCCACATCAGGGTTCCAGCAGGGAGCCTGCTTCTCCCTCTGCCTATGTCTTTGTCTCTCTCCCTGTCTCTCATGAATAAATAAATAAAACTTTTTTTTAAGCTATAAACCCTAGACCCAAATTGCTACCTTATTTTGTATTTGTTGGAATTTTTAGGGCAAAAATTTTTTGAGATATATAGCATCTGTGCAACAGGAACAGCCTTATAACCTGACAGTCGTGGCTCAGAGCTGAGGAGGGGAGACCCAGTGGAGTGGCCCAGCCCCGTGGAGAAGAAGAAAAAGGACAAATGAACTGTTATTTTCTCTCTTATGCTTTTATTCATCCACACAGTGCACCCATTACTAAAATACTTCATGTAAGAATGGCACTCCGTGGAACAGCGGAGCATTTTATTTCATTGTTTTCTTGTCCTTTCTGAACATAGGACATCCATTTTTTGATCTGAAAAAAAAAAAAAAAAAGACTTTATATTTCTCAGGCCCAAAAGGCCAAGCACGAAAGGCCACTGGTGTGGATGAGCACCGGGTGGGTTAGGAGGTGGGTATTTACACGACAGAGGAGTGACGCAGTTTCAGGGGTACCCTATCCCATCTCCCCAACATCCTGCATCCAGACCCTGCATCCACACTTGAGAAGGCTATTTTGGACCAGGTGCAGAGACAGAAGCTTTTTTGGTCCCCAGGGACATCTCGGGTGCAAGTGGAGGGCGTCCCCAGGAGCCGCTGGGGAGGACCTCTGCAGCTGGCACAGTGGGGCCCCCTCTGGAGGACAGGAGAGGGCCGGGCTGACTGTCCTGGCTTCCTTGGAAGGAATCATGGGTAACCAGGGCAGGATTTATTCCCCAGGTGCACAAAGCCCTTTCCACTTTGGCGGCCAACCAACACGGATGTGCTCACGTTCGGAGCTTTGTGAGAAGACAGCAGACGTTTCCTCTCTGAGGCTCACCGCCACCCTCCCCACTGACAGCCCCATGGAACTCTGCACTTGCACAACTACTTTCACACCCCTCATTGGCTCTTTAAGTTAGATCAATGAGCCAGTTGAGCAAAAACAAAATAATTCTTTTCTCAAAAAGAACTGTGAATGAGCTAGTGGTTGCTGTTCAGTAGGGCTTCACGCTGTTCATTAGGCCCATGTCATCAGTGTCACCTCTGCCAGCGGCCTTTCACGGTCCTCGTGCTCCCTTGGGGACAGACAAAACCTGAAAGAAAATGCACGTAGAGAACCAAGTCTGGCTCAGTGTCACTAGCACGGATGTGCTGCAGATTCCTGGTGGATCACTGGGTCTACCTGCAGCACCCAGTTTTGGGTGAGCGTTCTTGGAGGGCCATCCTCAACGAGGGCCAGCCATGGGGCAGGACGTAGAATCTGCCTTTGTGGGGGCACCTGGGTGGCTTCATGGTTGAGCGTCTGCCTTCAGCTCAGGGCGTGATCCTGGGGTCCTGGGATCGAGTCCCGCCCTGGGATCCCCGTAGGGAGCCTGCTTCTCCCTCTGGTGTCTCTGCCTCTCTGTGTGTCTCTCATGAATAAATAAAAAAAACCTTTAAAAAAAAAATCTGCCTTCATTCTCTGCAAGAAAACAACCCCAATTACACAGTATATGGGGAGGCCTAGCGCAGAAGCTTTGGTAAAGAGGGGGCTCTGCTGCAGGCCACACCTCGGGACTGGGCCGCAGTGCTGGAGAGCATCTCCCCAGAGGCCTCGTGGCCACCACGCTTCCCCAGCCTCTGGCCCCCTGGGTCCCTCCCTCCCACTCTCTTAACATCGTGTCCTTTTCTGTTCCAAGTCTTGCCCTTTTCTCCTGCCTTCCCCACAGCCTTGTCTGCTCACATGCATGCGTTCATTCCCATTTACCGAGCTGCTGCATGCATCACACACGGTTCTAGGAGCCGGAGGGAGAGCGAGGAGGGCAACAGAGCCCACGCCCTGCTGTGCTTTCCATGCTAGCCAGACACAGAGAAGGTCAACAGACACGCACATCACAACAATACTGCTCCGTCGTTTGTGGTGTTGTGAAGAGAGATCAAATGGAAATAGGTTAAGATGAGATGGAAAGGGGAGATTTGGGATCAGCCAACTGTTTCTCAGTCGGAGAGTCCGCCTCCCACGGGACATGTCACAATGCCTGGAAACACTTTCTATTGTCAGCAGTGAGAAGGTGCTGCTGGCAGCAGGTGGGGAGAGTCCAGGGATGCTGAGCATCCTACGGTTCACAGGAAAGCCCCCCACAGCACAGGACGATCTGGTCCCAAATGTCACTAGTGCTGACCTTGAGAAGCGCTTGAGACCGGGCACTGTTCAAAGAGGAGGCAAAAGCCACACAGTATGTAGGTTCTGAAGAACCCAGGGGCAGCAGCGGTCACTGGGGTGGACCACCCAAGGGAGCACTTAACCCCACACTTCAGATCTGCACTTCCTTGGAGAGGCAGGGGCTAGGGTTCAATGACTCGCTGAGAAGTTCAAAGGTAAAGCCTAAGCTTGACCTTGAGTGCCCATCACCGTGCTCACTACCCACAGCCTCTCCTTCCAAGGCAGCAGCTGGGGATTATAAGCAACGTTTATCTTCCTGATGCTTCCACAACTTTAATTTTGGTTGGTGTTTGATTGAATGTACACCTTTTTTGCTAAAGATTTGCACAAAATCAAATACAACATATGGATATGTGGCCTCTGACTTCAAGGAACTTAAAAACATCCACCCAAATGAATATTCGCAACAACAATATCTTTATAAGCATAGAAGGAGGAAAAAAATTTTCACCTTTGCCCCTGTCCCACTTCAGTTACTTATTGCCTCAAAATTGTTAAGTAGAAGAGTCCCTGAAGACCGAGTTCTAACCACCCATTCTGTAGATGAGGAAAATGAGGCCCAGGGAGCCTTGGTGACAGCAGCATCAGGAGCTTCCATGGACAGTGAGGAGAGGGCTGACTACAGGACAACTTCTAGAAGGGTGAGAGTCAGAGGTGAAGGAGTCCAAGCAGCTCCCCTTCAAGGGCTCAGAGACGTCCCTGTGGTAGAACACCTTGACTTCTTATTTCTGTGTGTGTGTGTGTGTGTGTTTCTTTATTCTCTTCTTCTCCCACTGAAGTACATGTCCTATGAGCCCAGGCTCTGTGTATCTGTTTGTCTCCATGGCTCCAGGCCCTAATCCCTCGGGGCACCAAGCAGCTCAGCAAACACTGTAGAACTCATCACCTCTGCATTGTAGTCAAGTGGTCCCTTGGTAGCTCAGAGGCTGTAATGAGAGCCCTATCTCTGCCTCTTAGGCTTACTCAGGTAGAAATCCCCACTACAGTTATTTATTTATTTATTTATTTATTTATTTATTTATTTATTTAAGAGAGGGAGAGAGAGAGAGAGAGAGATGCAGAGACACAGGAGGAGGAAGAAGCAGGCTCCATGCAGGGAGCCCGACATGGGACTCGATCCTGAGACTCCAGGATCGTGCCCTGGGCCAAAGGCAGGCGCTAAACCACTGAGTCACCCAGGGATCCCCCACCCCCACTACAGTTAAAACGCAAACACAATCACACTCAGCAACCACCTGTTTTTATTATTGTCTTTATGGGCAACAATGATCATTTTTAAGCTATTTATTTATTTATTTATTTATTTATTTATTTATTTATTTAAGAGAGAGAGAGAGCGAGCATGTACACGTGTGTGCAGGGAGAGAGACATGGGGAAAAGGGAGAGAATCTCAAGTAGACTCTCACTGAGCTCGAAGCCCAACATGGGGCTCGATCTCACGACCCTGAGATCATGACCTGAGCCGAAATCAAGAGTCAGATGCTCAATCAACTGAGCCCCCCTGGTGCCCCAACAATGCTATTTTTAAAAGTGTATAGAAATCAATAGTAAACAGGGGCCGTATATATATTATTGGATAGTTTTCAATGTATTTGCAATACATTTTTAATTATGAACATTATATTTTCAATTGCCTTTTTTGTTGGGTGTTTTGGCTCCTCTCAAAGGGCTGGGCTGAACCAAGGTAGGGTCAATGCTCGAGGGGACAGGATTGGATTGGAAAGGTCTTGGGACCAAATATCACCAGAATGGTGTACACTCAGGCAACCTGAAAGTGCAGGCAGGATAGAGCCAACGTTGCTCTTAGAGAATCCAAGTACACGCCAGAGACCACACAGCACTTTGCAGCAGATCCACAAAAAGAAGAAAGGATGGAAATCAGAAAACAACGGACCACTGGCTGTGATTAAAAGAGTCCAACTAAGGTGTCACAATTCAGGAGCGGGGGGTGGGGGGGGTGGGGTGGGGGGTGGGATCAGCATGAATTTGTCAAGGTGGGAAAGTGGTGTCTTCATGTGGTGTCCGTACCAGACGTGAGCAGAAGGAGAGTTTGATGTTGCTTACAGAGTGGGCACCAGGGGGTCCCTCCCACTCAGAGGCCCTGGGTAAACAGGATGGGGAAGAGATTTGGTAGGGGACGGAGTCCAATAGGAACATGCACCATTTTTCTCCGCAGGCTTGTCATCACTTGCTTTCAATCCTACAAAGAGTTTTAATGTGGGGTGAGAAGCAGTGTAAACATTTAATAAATGTTGGGTCCTTGCCATTTGTAATTTTTTTTAGATTTTATTTATTTATTCATGCCAGACTCAGAGAGAGAGGCAGAGACATAGGCAGAGGGAGAAGCAAGCTCCCTGCAGGAAGCCTGATACGGAACTCGATCCCAGGACCCCAGGATCATGACCTGAGCTGAAGGTAGACGCTCAACCAATGAGGCACCCAGGTGTCCCATATAGGTAATTATACAAAAGCAAAAGTCATTTTTCTGGAGAAAAATGGCAACTTTATATAAAATGGGCAGTCTAAATAACATCTTAAGTAATTCAAAAATGAAATAAACAGATAACCAGACATGGAGAAGGCAGTGCTTACAGAGCCTCAAATGGGTTGTCTACACCCATTTTTTTTGTCCAGCAAGTACTGATACCTCTCTAAACATGCATCTTTGCTAGATAATTCTACTAACCTTCTCTCTGCTGCTTTCACAGACACACAATCCTTCCTCTCTCCCCAGCCAAGAGAACACTGCCCATGGCCAGGTTTAAGTGCAGAGGTCTACAGAGGCAGTCCCCTCCAGGGGTCCCCCTCTTGCTCAGCACTGGCAGTCAGTTGGGACTGGTGGCATCTCAGGACCTTATCAGTGCAGCTCAGGAGGCAGGATGAAGTGACTTCACCGGGCCTGGAGAAGAATCGCTAATCAGGATGGTTCCAGAGCATCTCTTCAGATGCTTAATAATAAATGTTTCTGTGGGGGTGCCCTCCCCCTGATTCTGACATGAGGAAGGATGACAAAATCAAGGCTGACACCCTGATGACAGAAATACTGCCTCTGACCCCAGCTATACTCCAGCAATTGGTTTCTACACAGCCTGTTTAAAGAAGGACACATGACAAATCTCTCAAAGGTCAGTGGAAACAGGCACAATCTGCTTTAAAATCTCAGTAAAGAAAAAAAAAAGCCCCACAGAGTAAGAGAACATACAAGATTAATGATCTCCTCACAGTGCAGGGAGAAGTCAACACCAGCTGGGGATACATCTGTCAGAGGCAATGAACGCCATGAGCAAAGGCTGTTGATAAGTTCATTTGGGGCAGAATTTGAAATAAGATTTATTAGATGCACACGGCACAGAGTATCACTCTTTGCAGAGTATAAGGACCTCCAGGATACTCATGGTCCACCTACAGAATTCAAATTTTTTTGGCTTCTTATTTTATTTTGACCTGTACCCTTGTTGCCATACAACTCAAAGGATACAAAGTAGAAAAATTATTAATATTTGGGTTTTTTTTAAAGAGTGATAATGGAAATGTGTTTGTAATATGCATTTTAAGAATAAAATCCTCTCAAAAAGTCAACTTCTTATTTACAAGGACATTTGTTTATTCAAATATTTTAGAGGTTGAAATAAACCAACTGTACACTCTTGTGATGCAATGCATAATATATTCATGATATCGAAACAGAAGTTGATGGGAGATTCTAGTTTCAGTTTTGTTGATATGTTGGACGGCGCACATTCTCAACTTCCCCACTGTGTAAGGCCAAAATCTCCATAAATGGTGGCATGATTTCCCATAAAGAGAAAATAAATTCAAACTATGTTATGTGATGCAATTGATTTTGAAATATTCTTCCCAGACATTAGACTGAATCAACTTTAGAAATTAAACCCACAAAAAAGAAAAATTAAACCCACAAATAACCTAATAAAGCTAGGGTTTGAATCTATAAGTCATCTAAATGTAGACAGCATTTCACTTCCTTCCCCAAACCTCTTAAAAAAGTTGATAGTGTTCAGCACAGAGAATGGCCTTAGCTTCCCCTCTCCCTGCGTATCCTCGTGATCACAGGTGGTTAAGAAACAAAAAGTTCATCACCCAAAAAGGAAAGTGGAAGACAGCAAGAGGACGAAGATTACCCACAACTAGGGCAGCTCTGCCTAGCTGAGGGCCAGTTAAAGACCTGGAATCTTTGGGTGTTAGAAGTGGATAATCAGTTGGAGATTCGGTGCAGGGCAGCAAAATCAAGGCATCCACATCACCCAGCTGGCTTATGGATCGGAGTCCAGTATGGCTAATTCCTCTCCCAAACAGAACAAAAGCAAAAATACAGACTGTGGCTAGGGGATCTGCAAATCATGAGTCAGCTCTAGCCCCAACTACATGTCAGAAAACAGACAACAGAAACACAAATGAATTAAGAGGCCTTCTCAGTAATAATAAGCATAATTAAATCTCAAGTTTAAGATTTTTGTCCAAAGAGTTGTTTGTTTGTTTGTTTTGTAATGGCAACAAGAGGGAATGACCTTATACTTAAGAAATGAGGAGTACTACAACTCGTGTATGGACACAAGTATCCGCTAAAACCAGGTAGCTGGGGCGGGGGATGGGAGGATGCAGTGCCTGGGTGGCTCAGTCAGTTAAGTGTCCGACTCTTGGTTTCAACTCAGGTGATGATCTCAGGGTCATGAGACCGAGCTCCGCCTGGGCTCTGTGCTCAGCACGGAGTCTGCCTGAGATTCCCTCTCCTTCTGCCCCTCCCCCTTGCTCACGTGTGCATGTACTCTCTCTCCCTCTCTCTCTAAAATAAGTCAATAAAATCTTAAAAAAAAACAAAAACAGGTATCTAGGTGTTTTTGACCTGAAATTTGTATTGCAAAATGAGAAAAAGAGGGACTTTCTAAAATACCTATAGTTCCCAGATCTTGGGGAGAAAGTTTTTTGGAGAAGCTTCAGATAATATCTTCTTCTTATAAAATATGAGTTAAAGGTATAAGTGGAATGTGTGTGTACATGTAGATGTGTGTACATGTGGACATATGTGTGCGTGTGGATGTTGAGTGTGTGTGTACAGAGAGAGCTGCTTCTCTTGGCAGCATGTCCCCTTTCTCTTTCCATCTCTGTATTTCTGTCTGGACACAACAGGCCATCGCTTCCCTCCTACACCACCAGGCCTGCTTCAACCTCTCATCATTGGCTACAATGAACTGGGCAAAATGAACTTTAATCTATTTTTGTATTTGAATATTTTTTACAGAATCTCACTCCCCCTATGTTTTTGTCTCCCTGTGGCTGCAGGAGACTTTCATAGAGATTGGGTTCTCTCCCTTCTCTGTTCTGCTGAGACCACACCATGACATCCTTATAGTGGGGATGAAATTAACTTGTCCTCATTAGAAAAGAAAAAAATTACCAAATGTTGAAACTTTCGTGTTTTGTTGACATACATGATGGTTGTGGTTTCTCCAGAGCTCACTTTCTCAAGTCACACTGACCTTTGCATGCCCACCTGCACACCTGCCCATCAGCTGGAAAGGAAGGATATGCTCAGCTGTCCCCTGGTGATGGCAACGAATATGTGAAGCATAACAAAAGGCGTTCCCCCCAAAGAGAAGCACTGGGATGGGAAGGGGGGGCTTTCAGGCATAGCGCCATGAGGTGTTATCATCATATTTCCAATTTTAAAAATCAATCCTGTCCAAAATTGTGAAGATTTTCTTTCTACCTCAGTTTTCTTATGTGTAGTCTAGTCCTTTCTCCCAAAGCATGTACCTGTTGGTGGATCCTTGCTTCAAGAATTAGCTTGAAGAAAAAAACAATGCATATACATATATTAAATATATATATAAGAGAATATACATTTCTCCATTTTCAAAGTATTATAAGTAGAGACTGATGGGCTTTGCAGAGAAAGCTGTGCAGATGTGCTATCTTCTCACAAAGAGATGAGGCTACAAAGCAAACCCCAAATATCAGTCGCTTGATACAATATTGGTTTATTCCTTGTTCACATCACATGCAAGGCAGATCAGTGGCTTGATGCCATGAGGTGACTCAGGCAGGAATCTCATCTCTCTTCTTCTTGCATTGTCACCATCTTAAACATGAGTCGTACCAAACTGTCACAGAAGGAGAGCATGGACCATTGCACACAGGGTTTCATGCCAGGCCTAGAAGCCACTGAAATCTCTCTTCCTGCCACATTTCATTGGCCAGAATCCACTCATGGGTCCCCACATAACTACAGGGGCAGTGGGGAAATGCATCCTCCCAGTGTGCCGGGAAGAGAAAACACAATTGAAATGTAGCCAATCTCTGTCCTAGGTGATGTTTCCTTCAGTCTATTAAGTTACTAAACTTTGAGTGTGCTAAATAAGCTTGGTAAAAAAAAAAAAAAAAAAGAAAGGAGGAAAGAATAAAAGAAGGAAGAGAACGAGAGAATAAGAAGAAAGAAAGAAAGAAAGAAAGAAAGAAAGAGAAAGAAAGAAAGAAAGAAAGAAAGAAAGAAAGAAAGAAAGAAAGAAAGAAAGAAGGAAGGAAGGAAGGAAGGAAGGAAGGAAGGAAGGAAGGAAGGAAGATGAAAGGAAGAAAGAAAGGAAGGGAGGGAGGAAGGAGGAAGCTAAACAAAACTTTTGTTAGTCTGATTCAATCAGGCCTTCGATTGGACTTAACATCCCCAAAGGCCAGACCCAGTGACAGCTAAATCAAGGTGCAAACACCCACTCTACAGACCCAAGAAGTAACTTTTTGTTCCAAAGTACATGGAAGTCTCAGTTCACAGGAACCGTTGTACCCAAGGAGCGTGCCAAGATATGAAGGTGCTCTTGGGAGACTATGGCAGTCGAGCCTGGAGGAGTGTATCCACCACAGGGCCCTGGCTGAGAAAGAAGGAAAAAGCCTTGGGAATTATTCTGCAAGCGCAGCATTCCTTAGTGAATTAGGACCAGGGCTTTAGGAAGGAAGTTAGATTAGACGTGTCTACTGAAAGGTGTGGGCATCCAGGACCATCCTTGGCAGGGTCAGGGACTCCAGCAAGGACCAAATCACACTGTGGACGCCCAGACATGACATGTGCTCCTCCTGTGTCTCCCACCCGAGGGGAGGGTGCCATCATCCGCCCAGTTGCCTGAGCCTTCACTCTCCCCAGCAGAGCCTCCACCCCTCTGATTCCACCTCCAGTGCTCGCTCTCTCTCTCTCTCTCTCTCTCTCTCTCGCATTCAGCCTACTTACCCCACTGCCATGGCCTTAGTCCAGGCTCAGCATGGGCCCCTGGACTTCTGTAATAACCTCTTACCTGATCTCCCACCTCTAGCTCATCTCACCTCACCCCTTTTATGCTTCCTGCTACAATCAAGAGTATTCTTTCTAACTTATAAAGCTGATCATGTCAACCCCCACTTAGAACCTTGTAATAGACCCCGTGGCCTCTCGAACGAACTAGGGTCCCTGGTGTGACCAACAGGCCTCACATCATCTGTTCCTTGCTTGGTCCTCCAGCATCACCCCCACCACTGCGCCTTCTCCCCAACACCCCCTTTGCACATTATACTCAGCCAAATGTTACCACTGAAGGTTCCCAGAGAAGCACAAGTCCATCTTCCCCCAAAATGGACTCATCTCCTCTATGTGCTTCCGTCTCCTGCCCCCTTGCAACCTCTCCATTTCCCACATCACTTTACACTGTCTCTGATGAGGCAGAGGGTGTAATTTCCTCTCTGGCAAAGCAGGATTATTTGAACATGGTGCCACCATTCATCTGACCAGACTTAGCATCAAAGCTCTAGGCCATTGTGGGGTCAGCGCTGGGGTCAAAGCATAGCTTTTTTTTTTTTTTTTCTAAGATTTTATTAATTTATTCATGAGAGACACACAGAGAGAGAGGCAGAGACACAGGCAGAGGGAGAAGCAGGCTTCCTGCAGGAAGCCCAATGTGGAAATTGATCCTGGGACTCTGAGATCATGTCCTGAGCCAAAGGCAGACGCTCAACCGCTGAGCCACCCAGGTGTCCCACATAGCTATTTTTTTTTTAAAGATTTTATTTACCTACTCATGAGAGACACAGAGAGAGAGAGAGAGGTGGAGACACAGGCAGAGGGAGAAGCAGGCTCCCTGTGGGGAGCCTGATGCAGAACTCGATCCCAGGACCCCAGGATCATGACCTGAGCCAAAGGAAGATGATCAACCACTGAGCCACCCAGTCATGTCCAAAGCACAGCCATTAAGAGGAGTATGTCTTCTCTCATATAGACTAGCCCGAGGGTCCTGCCAGAGAAGCACTCCATAGAGCAGCCCCTAGTACTATTATGTGTTGAGAAGCACAGGTTGCCCTGGCATCACTGGTGGAGACAGACCTCACTGAAATGGAGGTACCCAAGGGTCAGGGGCCTCTTGCCCTTGTCTCCTTTTCCATGGACCTGTTCCCATCTCAACCATCCCTCCCAGAAGCCTTCAGGAGCCAGAGCAAAGGGGGACACCCTCAACAGCCAGCTACTGCCTGGTGAGGCAGTTCACAATCTCAAAGTCTTCTGACTGGAACTGTCATCCCATAGGGAAGCTTATCATGCTCTGAAGGAGAAGGCCTGGGCCCCAAGCAGGGGAAGGGCTCCAAAGAGGCTGGGGAATAGCAGCAAGGAGGGCACAGGGATGAGAGCTTGAAGAATCGAGAACACTCTGAAAACAGAACCAGTGAATCCTCTGCTGGTGGCCCCAGGAGGGTCTGAGAGCTGACCTCCATGCTCAGTGAAGGGAGTTGCACCATGTATGTGGGACTTTCTCAGGGGGGGCCAAAGCCAGGTTTGTGACCTCAAGCCTATCATCACCAGCAGGCTGAGTAAGTGGAGGAGAGGGTCTCTGGATGCCGGGGGTGTGGAAGGCTGTGTTCCCTGCTCCCCAGCAGGAAGGGGAGGAGGTTCCCTGCTCTTTCTCCCTTCCAGAGGCCAGATGAAGGGCCTGTAAGGAAGTGTTTGAGGAGCCTGATGAGACCCTGTCTGACTGATGCCTGACCCCTGCCCGCAGCAGTCTGAAAATCAAAGTCCCACCAGAAGTGCCTTGAGGGCAAGGGGAGAAGTGGGCAGCACTGGGAGCAGTCTGCTCTCCTAGACCATGGAGGAGTGAGAGAGCATTTTCCACAGACCAGAGCGGGCCCCGCAAAAGGTCATGAGACTGGAACTGCCTTGAAACAGATGCTCCCAACAGGTGTCCGGAACAGGAAGTGACCACAAGAGAAGGGTCTCTGAAGAGTAAAGCTTCAGAAGCAGTAGCTGGGAGAAGCTCTGACCAGTCCAAGGGAGAACCACCTGCTCCACTGCAAAATGTGGTGACCAGAGAGCCCCACGGCAGTCCCCAGAGGGACATCAAAGAACTCACAAAAATCAGAGGTAGCTTTTGGGCCTCTGGCCCTGTCTGAGGCCAGCAAGTATGATCCCTCCTAGGCCCTGTCTCTCCTCCCTCCCTCCCTCCCTCCACCTCACCGGGCTGGCCTAGAGAGCGGAGCGGACCCCACTGTGTTACTCTCCTTGCTGCGGGCTGCCAGGCTGGAAGCTTGGAACTCTCCAAGAGTTCCAAGCATCTCTTGGAACACTGAAGCTTTGATATTAGACTCAATTGGATTAAACCTAGAAGGGAGGCTGCTCATGAAGATCCCAAACTGACCAGGAAAGCTGTAGGATCAGCTAGATATGTCACAAAGTCGAGGCAGGAAAGGCAACAGGTGGCAGGGAAGCGCCAATTTGTCCCACTTACCCTACACTGGGCTGGCTCCTTCAGTGAATTGGTCACAACCACCACACTGGGGTCCTACCCTCCACCGTCACCTACCCTTTGGTCCTTACTTGGACAAGGGAGCTCTCTGATGTCTTGGGTTGCTACTCACTTGGGTTTCTGGTAAGCTTCAATTTAGGCCAGTAAACAAGGCTGATCCACACCCTTGACTAATGTTTCTTAAAAGTTTGGCCATCCAGAGTTAGTGGGGCCACCCTGGCCTTGACCCTCCTGAAGCCACCAGGGCTACCAAAGCAGCCTTTATGATTGTGGGTGGACAACATCCATCTGTTCACATGGAGCCTTGAGACACAGCGCACGGCTTTCCAGGGGTGGGAAGGAAAAGCCAGGTCCAGGCAGACCAACATGCTGACATGTTGGGAATTTGTTTGACCTGCCTGGTGGGGGTTGTGGAGTCCAGGCACAGAGCCAAGAACTAGGAAATGTCAGGCTTTGTTGAGCAAGTCCCTCCTGTGACTGAAAGAAGCACAAGAGTTTGGAGGCCAAACAAACGGGCAACTGCTTCAAGCTGAATGAAGCCAGCAGCCCCTCTCTGACCCAGAAGCATGAGCGAAGAAAGAGTTAGTAGAGAATGAATCCCTTCCAGCGATCTCTCCCTCTGTAGTGGGGACATTACTTTTCTGTGTACATGAATTTTTCGCAATCTACATGACTAGAACCTCGGTCTTTCTCCCTATTTCATTTGCCTTCTGCAGTTTTTTTGGAGGTGGGGGCAGAACTGTTTGCACGTGCATGTGTGTGTTGGTGTATGGGTTTCTTAGGGCTGCTGTAACAAATCACTACAAACTGGGTGGCTTGAAACAACAGAAATGTATTCTCTCACGGTTCTGGAGGCAAGAGTCCCAAATCGAGGCATCGGCAGGGCTGTGCTCCCCCTCAAGGCTCGAGGGAAGGACCCTTCCTTGCCTTGTCAGCTTCTAGTGGCTCCAAGCATTCCTTGGCTGTGGTCGCTCACTCCAATCTCTGCTTCTTTTTTTTTTTTTAAGATTTTATTTTATTTAATCATGAGAGAGAATGAGAGAGAGAGAGGCACAGGCATAGGCAGAGGGAGAAGCAGGCTCCATGCAGGGAGCCTGATGTGGGACTCGATCCTGGGTCTCCAGGATCATGCCCTGGTCCGAAGGTGGCACAACACCGCTGAGCCACCTGGGCTGCCCCCCAATCTCTGTTTCTGTCTTCACGTGGCCTCCTCTCCTCTGTGTGTCTGTCCCTATCTATTCTTCTCTTTTAAGGACCCTCGTCACTGGATTTAGGGGCAATTTGGATAATCTAGGGTGATCTTATCTTGAGATCCTTAGTTACTTCTGAGACACTCTCTCGCCAAATAAGTTCCCATTTAGATTCCTGGTATCCACCTAGTGTCCATGTCCTTTTTGGGGCATAGGTGGTGTGTTTTGGGGAGTAGAATGCCATTCAACACACTCCAGAAGGCAATGTCCATACAGAACATCACAACCAGGACCTCCACACCATTGCCTCTTTGGAATCTCCAGATGTGGATCAGTTGGAAGCCTTAGGATCAAGAGGACCCACAGCGCTGCACCAAGCCCACGCCTCTGTTGGGTGGTGCACAATGGAAGCATCAATGCTTCCAAGGAGATGGAAAGCACTTCTTCTTCTTGAAGTAGGAAAATCAGGTGCTGGTGAGGAAACTAAGGCCTGTTTCTCCAGGGCCAATTCCTCAAATGGGTACCGCCCTCTTGGGAATAAAGAATGGAAAGTGCTTTGTACATTTTGAAGGGCTATGTAAATACAAGCCTTCTTTATACCATCCTGTCATGATTCAGATAAAATAAATACCCACCTGCGCCTGGAGATCCCAAGGATCAGGGCCCATGGCAGCAACGACAGGGAGCCCCTACCACAGACTCAGTGTGGATATGCACAGTGCTGGCATTTTCTATGCACAACCTTTCACCATCCATTTTCCTTGTTTCTAAATGAAAATAATAACACCTGCTTCTCTGCTCGTTCTGAGAATTAAATGAGTAAACTATGTGTGTGGGACTTAAGGTCATGCAGCCAGGGCATATTCGCAGGGGACCCAGCCCCAGATCTTTCTGATGCCAGAGCTGGTGAACTTTACTACGCAGTGTTTTTTCCCTTTTCACTCAAGCAAGGGATGGTTTCTGCCAATGGGAGACTCTTCTTCAATCTTGGGTATTACCTTTTTCCCTTTTAGGTTTTCCACCTGTGCAGACTCAGTCTTTTAGAAGAATGAGGAACAGATAGATCCTCGGGGGGTTAGACTTGGTGATGTGCAAGCTATCCCTAGCAGGGTAAATCTAGCATTCTCTGGCTTCATGAGCCATGGTTTCAACCATGGTTTTAAGCCAGGGTTTACTTGTGCTTCCTGAAAGGCTTTGTAGAAAAGGGGGTGCAGGACATTAGACATCAGGCTGTTTTTCCACGTATATTTCTGAAGACCCTGTCGGGGGAGGGATGCCTGCAGAGAGGTTCAACTTGGTTGAGGGGGGTGGGATCAGAGTTGAAATAAGAACCACATGTTCATAGGAGTGAAAACTGTGGTCATAGGGGACACAGGGGAGTAGATGGTCAGGGGGATATGCCTGGTTCAAGCCCCAGCTCGTGTCCACCGACCTCCATGAGGCTGACTTCAGGGCCTTAGAGGAGGCTGGCCTGGCCACTTTTCTGGTGGCCATAGTGTAGGCTAAAGTCCTCTGTGTCCTTTAGCCAAGAATTTGAGCCAGTGACTTGGGGGTGAGATGTTATGCATATTCTTTTAAGAATAAAGAGTTGCTAAGTAAACCTGCCTGATGCCCAAATGTCCCAGACTCTCTTACCTACATGAGTCATATGCTCAATAGCACCTTGAAAACAGTGGTCTAAGGCCTGTGTTCTAGGACTCCCTGAGTGACACTGTCCAATTCCTGTCTGCTCCTCCAGCTCACATCCAGTCACCTCTATGGTGTGGACTCTAGCTTTCCCAGAGCTTCTGTTGCTTCCAGAACCACTTTGCCCAAGCTTGAACCCCAGACCATCCCCTGATTCTAAATATAGATTGTAATGATTAACAAGGTGTTGGTGGGAGCTTTGGCTGCTCTTGGAGCCAATGGGCCAAGCTTCCTTCAGGCTCTGCTGGACACTGCTCTCCTAGGCCCTATTCTAGGACTGTGATGAAAAGCCCAAACTAGCTCCCCAAGGACCATGTCTTCCAAGTTGGAGTCCAGATGGGTCTCTTCTGAGGCTTCCATAGGAGGGGGCAGGGAGTTGTTTCTACAATGAAATCATCTGAGTTTGCAATTCTGCCCTCACAGAAGACATTTTATGTAAAATATTTAGATTCTTGTCTTAAACCACTTTATTCCAGAAGACAATCTGGAATTTATGAGCTTCATAACCAAAAAGTCCATTAAAGTGTCATTCTGCATGTAATGAATAAGTCTGTCCTCTATCTATGGAGAAAAAGAAACACTACAGATAGCTTCAAAAAGAGCAGTTCCTTTCCCTGTATTGCTGTTTCTTAAGAAATGAGAAAAAGAACTCTAGATTCCCTTGAAACACTCTATTATATGCAAAGAATGAAAGGATGGAAAGAAGGAAGAAGGGAAGGAGGGAAGTAGAGAGAAGGCTTTCGATCAATTTATATCACTTGGTCATATAGCAGTTTAGTTCGTTGATTACTCATTTATCTCTCACTACAACAAGCAACTAAAGACAGAAACTGCCTCCTAATCAATTGTATATCCCCACGTGCTTAATTAGACCTAACAGGTGGTCAGTGAAAGGTGGATGGATGGATGGATGGATGGATGGATGGACTGATGGATGGATGGACAGACAGATGGAGGCACGGATGGAAAGAAGGAACAGCGTGGGTAGATGGATGAAAGCATGGATCGATAGAAGGAACTGGATGGATGGAAAGATGCATAGATGCATGGATGAATAGATGGACAGATGAATGCATAGATGCATGGATGCACAGATGAACAGAAGGAAGGAACAGCATGTAGAAGGATGGATGGATGGATGGATGGATGGATGGATGGATGGATGGATGGACTGATGGATGAACGGATAGACTGATAGATGGATGGACAGCCAGATGGGTGGACGCATACATGCATGGATGCATAGATGGATAGAAGGAACATCATGGATGGATGATGCATGCATGCATAGATGTATGGATTGATGGATGCATGGGTGCATAGATGAACAGAGGGAAAGAACACCATGGATGGATGGATGGATGGATGGATGGATGGATGGATGGAACAACATGGATGGATGGATGGATGGATGGATGGATGGATGGAAGGATCGGTGAGAGGAAGGAAGGAATAATCACAAAATAATATGTTAAGATAGGCAATTATTTTTTCCTTCCTTTATACCATTTGAAATGAAATATAATTCTACCAGCCTTTATGCTTTTTCTGGTGATTCTCATGGATGCAGGGTATAGTGAAAGTGTACAAATTTCCAGGTTGCATTTGGGACCCTGGTATAATGTACAACCCACAAGTTCTTACCACCGGCATGAGAGGGACCAACCTGCCAGGCTGCAGATCCTGGAGGAGAAACCATGTGGAATATTTTTTAACCTTCCTTGCCTGATATCTGTCTAAGCTTTCATAGATTGAAGAGCTCTCTCACATAATGATCTCATTTGGATTCTCATGGGTGTCTGCCAGCAGTCTCCACTAGGCATCTCCAATCTGCACAGAAAGAAACTGAGGATATCCAAGTTATGTGACCCATCCAAGGTCAAGCAGCTGGAACTTGAATCTAGGTTTTTTCTCAGCCTAGGACTTATCCCATTTCACCACAAGTAGAAATACATTATTGATTTGTGTCTTCATGTCACAGAAAACAATGATCTTTGTTCACTTTTAAAGTCTCAAGAGTCTATATGGCCAAAACAGATACCAGTCACTGACTTGATGCATCAATAGTGAGGTATCAAGCTCTCTCTTGCTCCCTGGGCAATAATTCTACTTATGCTGTATTTAATGACAGTCAACAGAAAGTTGAAAGTGATCAGATCAACTGGAGAAAAAAAGTGAAGTGTTCTTGTACTGGCAATATGGAAGAGACCCTTTAAGGATACCCCTCTGAGCATCAAGCTGCTGGACACTGGACCAAGTAGTGAGGACCACACTCGTGAGTCCTTCCAGTCCACAGTGACAAGCTCATGTTTCCTTGGGCGGGTCACTGTTGAACATGCACAAGAAGAAGAGCAAGATGAAAGCAGACTCCTGGAGTGGTGCGGAGAGGGTGTATCAGGTTGGGCTTCCAGGCCGCACTGGGACAGGATCGTGGGCACCAAGAGAGAAGGGGCATGTATAGGCTACCCTTGCTTAAAGGTGAGCTGCTGTGCTTAGGTGATGCTATGCCTGCACATAATGTCACCAAGGCATGGCTTAGGGGAGAGATTTCTGTTTTCATAGAAGCAGAAGGCTACAGGAGTGAGAAATGTGCTAAAAGCCAAGCAGGGTCAACGTTCACCGCCTCCATACTGCCTACCCTCACCCAGAGCCCTAGCAGGCACTCAGGTAGCTTCCTCACGGTCTTGCCTGTAAAAGCCACTAGCCCCTTAGTCTGTGAAAAGGCAGCAGGAAGATAATGATGTGGCAGAAAGAGAAGAGGTTTCTGGGTCACACAAGCCTAGTTCGAGACTGACCCTGCAAACCACTGGCTGTCAATTTTACTCACATCGTACAACTCTGCAGAGCCCGGTTCCCTCATCTGATTGGGGGGATATAGGAGTACTCCACCTCTGAGAAGGCCAAACCCTCTCTGTAGCCTTCAAAGTATCTGGATGAGAGGAAAAGCTTCAAGCACTCACCTAAAGTCTCCTTAAACCTTTCAACACATGGAGCCCTGGCCACACCAGGTGGCTGGTCATGCCAGACAAGGTGGCAGGGGCCCCACAGTGAAACTGTTCTGCATTACAAGTAACACAAGTAAGAAATTAAGGCATGCATACAGTGACCTAACTGGTATTACGAATTAGGAATCCAATTTGCAACAAGATTTTAAAAAATCGAACTGAACATGAGAGACTCCTAACTCTGGGAAACGAACTAGGGGTGGTGGAAGAGGAGGTGGGCGGGGGGTGGGGTGACTGGGTGACGAGCACTGAGGGGGGCACTTGAGAGGATGAGCACTGGGTGTTATGCTATATGTTGGCAAATTGAACACCAATAAAAAATAAATTTATTAAAAAAAAAATCGAACTGCTGGGCAGCCCCCATGGCCCAGCGATTTGGCGCTGCCTTTGGCCCGGGGTATGATCCTGGAGACCCGGGATCGAGTCCCACATCGGGCTCCCTGCATGGAGCCTCCTTCTCCCTCTGCCTGTGTCTCTGCCTCTGTGTGTGTGTGTGTGTCTGTCTTGAATAAATAAATTTTTTAAAAAATCAAACTGCTACACTGAGCTAGCCCCACTTTGCAGTAAACTATCAGACATGACTCAGCTGAATCCTGCTTCACTAGTCTACATACTTGCTTTCTGATTATACCAAATCTTCAGATCTGTGTTTTCTTAGCAGTTCCATGACTTTTGAGGCTCCATAGAGTTCTGTGTTTAAAAAAGAAAGCAAGGGAGGGGGACAGGACGGGGAGGGGTGGGGAAGAAGGAAGACGGAAGGAAGGAAAGAAAACAGAGAAAAAAAAAAAAAAGAAAACAGAGAAAGAAAAGAAAAGCCTCTCGATTTCGTGGGGCGGCATGCTGCTCCTGCTTTCAAGTTCTCCCAATTAGCTCTAGCACATAGCTTTTCTTGGCAGCTTACTGCTTCCCATCCCAGATGGTATGGGAAAGTCTGGCTGCTGACTTTCTGGCTCTTCTTTCTTATTTCCTCTCCCATAGCTAATTTAAGAAAGTCTACATGATACCAGGACTGTCGGCCCTGCCTCACTCCCCATACCTTCGCCTTCTCCAGCCCCCCACA
The DNA here is from genome assembly GCF_048164855.1 of Canis lupus baileyi. NCBI lineage: Eukaryota > Metazoa > Chordata > Mammalia > Carnivora > Canidae > Canis > Canis lupus. The sequence continues at coordinate 13,134,282 of NC_132874.1, forward strand.
GCCGCATCTACGACTGGTCCCCTCCTGCCCCGGAGCCTGGATTTAACAGCAACAGGAAAATGTCAGCATCCTTGGCCACACGAGTCAGGGTGGCTCATGGAATTAAGTTACTGCTCCAGATGGGGAGCCAGTGACCCTGAACTTCTGAGCTCCTGCAAGCTCCAGGTGCCTCAAGTCTGAGCAACCCCTGCCCCTGAAGCTTGGATCCACTCCCCGAGCTGGGCCATTTGATGGCCTTGCATATGCCTGCTCCAGGGCCAGGCCTTCACCCACCCTAGGCAGGGCGGTCCTCAAGTCTGTAGAAAATAAGCCTGGCTCCTACCCCGTCCCCCTATGGAGGGCCACTCATCTCTCAACGGCCATCGGTAAGGAGACAGGATTCAACAGCCCTAGGTGGACGTGTCTATGATTAGAAGCACTGTCCGGGACCAGCATCTCTGCCTGGGGACGCTCCTAAACCACATGCTTACTTCCTTCGCTTAGCTTCCAGAATGCAGTGGCTAGCTCCCCCAGGGCAGGCAGGACAGAATCAAACCTTCTGCTGGATGGGCAGGAACCAGAGATGAGGCAAGACGCAGTCTCAGCAGTTCCTGGTGATGAACACCCAACTGGGTCCGTGGGAACCGAAAGAGAGTGACCACCTCCCCAACATTGCAGGTAATGGGACAAAACTCCTTACTGATGGCAGACAGCACAGGACACCCCTGTGGCCAGGAAGGGGCAGGGCCCCCTGAGGTTCCTGGTGGCCCAAAGCTAACAGCTATAGTTGAGCCTGGACTAGAACCTGCTCCTTTAATAAAGAAGCCTTCACTGGGGCACCTGGGTGGCCCAGTCAGTCAAACATCCGACTCTTGGTTTTGGTTCAGGTGATGATCTCAGGGTCGTGAGATCAAGCCCCGTGCCAGGCTCTACTCTGAGCAGAGAGTCTGCTTGAGATTCTCTCTCCCTCCCTCTCCCTCTGCCCCTCCACTTGTGCATGCTCTCTCTCTCCAAAAATAAATAAATAATTTTTTTTTAAAAAAAGGACCCTTTATTAATACAGCTCTGACCCATGACTCCCTTGCTTAATGACTTCTGATGGCTTCATACTGCCTGCAAAACAGCTGGCAGTGGGGATCAATACTGTGTCAGGGCTCTCCAGAGAAGCAGAATCAAGTGGTGTGCATGTGTGTATGTATGTGTGTGTGTGTGTGCATGCACATCAATACGTGGAGAGAAAAAAAAAATACGTGGAGAGAGAGGGACAGAGAGATTTTGAGCTATGGGCTCATGTGGATACAGAGGCTGACAAGTTCTAACTTTGCAGAGTGGGTCAACAGGTTGAGACCCAAAGAAGAAGCAATGTTGCAACTCAAGCCCAAAGGCACAATTTCCTCTTCCTTGGGGAAAGCTGATCTTGATTTCATTGAGACCTTCAACTAGTTAGATGAGGCTCACCCACATTATAAGGAGTAATCTGCTTTACTCAAAGTCCACTGATTTAAATGTTCATCTCATCTAAAACATAGCTTCACCAAAATATGGAGAATAGTGTTTAATCAAATATCTGGGTACCATGGCCTAGCCAAGTTCACACACGGAATTAGCCATCACAAACATGGTTCTCCAGTTTCTTTTCCCAACATAGGCCCTTCCTCTGGGCCCTCAAAGGCTAATAATTATTCCTTGGCTACACCAGGACCTGAGTAGTTTTTAGTAGACCTTGTCCATCCTGGTGCACTCCCAGAACCCTGTTTCTGTGTCTTAGCACATTTTATTGTAATGAGGTGTTTACCTGCCTATTTGTTCACTGGGGGATTTTTATACGTCCTCAAAGACATTTTCAGTGTCTTATTCATCCTCATGCTGCCAGTATCTAACACAGTAATTGGAACTCAAAGATCGTCAATGGATATTTGTGTAGCAAAAATTAGTCCAGAAAGCTAAAGACCCACAACCATGGATGAGAGCTGATGGAAATAACCATGCTCTGAGAAGGACAAGGAGATGAGAGCCCAGAAAACCGCAATGAAGTCCAGATTCACTTCTGGGTCTGGAAATCACAGAAGGCTTTATGGAGGAAATGGCATTTGCGATGCACACTGGAGAATAATGGGATTTCAACAGGTAGAGATGGGAGGGGAGGGCATTCCAGTGAATGAATGCCTTCAGTTAGAGCACAGAGGTATGTTCAGGAAAGAGGACAGAGTCTTCTTCGAACTCAGGCTACATGAAGGAGGGGTGGGTGGGGTGGGGAAGGGAGCTGGAAGGACAGCAGGGGCCAGATAATGGCATGCAGCTCTGCCTGGCTCGATAACTACCTGCATGGATTCAGATGCAGTGGTAAAGCATCAGAGGCCATCTACACCTGCAAGGGATGGGGAGTGACCTAATGGTTCCAGCTGGGCTGTCACTTTGGTCTCTGCCAGGAAAGTTATTACTGCGAGGTCACTAATGTGCCAGTCCTGAGGGGTGAGCTCACTGACGCCCGAGTGAGTTAAGCGCCAGGGGTGGGCTCGAGAGCCACCTTCAGTGCCATTCATTTGCTAACCCCAGAGGGGCCATAGATCTAACTGCTCCGGCTTCCTTTGGTGGTGTCATTTGGACACTTTCTGAAAGCAGTGAAGGAAAATGTTCCAGAAGCTGAAAACCCCAAACAAGGCCTAGGCTTTAGTCCTGGATGCAAATGCAAGCCAGCTAAAGGGTGGGTGGAAAGGCATTATGAAAGTGGGTCCTGATGCCCCTGGGAAGGCGGGCTCTGGGGCCGGGCGCTGCAGCCTGCACCTCCACAGGGGCCTGGGTGTTGGGCTCCAAAGGCCTCTGCCTCTGCAGTCTCGGGATGACCAGGACCGCGGCCTCCCCGCAGCCCGAGGACACCAGTCCCTGCCCTGCTGGGTGCAAACCCACCAGGCTCGGGCCGGCCAGACTCGGGCTCCCTCCACCCCAGAGGCGCTGTTGGCCAGCTACTTGGCGGTGCTAACTCCTCCTCTTCCCAGCCTCCGATATCCACCCCTCGTTCAGTCTCAAATATGACTGTGAAGGAAAAGCTCCCCAAACACTTGTTTCAAGTGACTTACTTGACCTTCAGCATCCAGAGAAGAGCAAGTCTCCACCACATCCCTCAACTGCTCCTCGATATTCCATCTTCAGAAGGTCTCCCTCCCCATAGCTGTTGGGAATGAGTTTCCCCCACAGCCTTGGTTTCATGCTTGCCTTTCCCGCAGGACAGAAGCTCCATGCGGCAGGGGCTGGGTGCCTGTCCTCTGGGGTCCCCCACCCCTGGTCAGCCAGGACTGCAGGTGCGCTTCCAGCACTTCAGACACCTGGGGTCCCATGTGGTGGGGGAGGGCTGGACCCAGGCCCCTGTGGGTGCCACTTGGCATCAGGCTCTGTGTCTAAACACTCAATGCCAATATTTTGGGGTCTAGGGCAAAGCCTACCCTACTGTGTGTGGCCCCAGGCAGTGAGATGGCAGGTGCTTGACTCTGGCCCCATTTTATTCCCGCCTGGGGTTGGTTGGTTGGTTGGTTGGTTGGTTGGTTGGTTGGTTGGTTGATTGATTAAGATTTTATTTATTTATTCATGAGAGAGAAAGGCAGAGACATAGGCAGAGGGAGAAGCAGGCTCCCTGCAGAGAGCCCGATGCAGGACACATCCCAGGACCCTGAGCTGAAGGCAGATGCTCAGCCACTGAGCCACCCAGGTGTCCCCTGACTGGGTTTTGAAGCCAGGCCTGCAGTGCTTTGATGTGATGGAAGCAGAGCTTTGGGGAGAAGAAAAACAGCAGAAGACCAAATATTTCTCTCGGTGAGGAAAAAATAAAATTATTTTTCCATTTAAAATAAAGGGAGAAAAAAATCCTAGTAGAAAATTAATAAATGAAAGACTTACTAAACACAGAGGTGTTTTGTTTACTCCCTACAGGCTGCATCACACAATTATTACCTCTCTTCCTTTAAAAACAAAAAACAAACAGCAACAACAACAAGGACACCTGGTCAAAAGGTAGGATGAGTTGTCTACCTTCGGTCTTACAAAGCTTTACAGAGGCAAACCTTCTCAGGAAGATCACGTGGCAGTTTCTCTGAGCTCTGCTTCTTCCAATACAACGACAGGTGGCAGGTAATTCCAAGTGCTGCACTAGAGCTCCCCCCACTCCCTAAGGTAAAGTGGTGGAACATTCCAAACTCCTCCTCCTGGAAAGAAAACCAAAGAAGGCTGATTTTTTTTTTAATAATATATTTATTTTTTATTGGTGTTCAATTTGCCAACATACAGAATAACACCCAGTGCTCATCCCGTCAAGTGCCCCCCTCAGTGCCCTTCACCCATTCACCCCCACCCCCGCCCTCCTCCCCTTCCACCACCCCTAGTTCGTTTCCCAGAGTTAGGAGTCTTCATGTTCTGTCTCCCTTTCTGATATTTCCCACACATTTCTTCTCCCTTCCCTTCTATTCCCTTTCACTATTTTTTATATTCCCCAAATGAATGAGACCATATAATTTTTGTCCTTCTCCGGTTGACTTACTTCACTCAGCATAATACCCTCCAGTTCCATCCACGTTGAAGCAAATGGTGGGTATTTGTAGTTTCTAATGGCTGAGGAATATTCCATTGTATACATAGACCACATCTTCTTTATCCATTCATCTTTCGATGGACACCGAGGCTCCTTCCACAGTTTGGCTATTGTGGACATTGCTGCTAGAAACGTCGGGGTGCAGGTGTCCCGGCGTTTCACTGCATCTGTATCTTTGGGGTAAATCCCCAGCAGTGCAATTGCTGGGTCGTAGGGCAGGTCTATTTTTAACTCTTTGAGGAACCTCCACACAGTTTTCCAGAGTGGCTGCCCCAGTTCACATTCCCACCAACAGTGTAAGAGGGTTCCCAAGAAGGCTGATTGAACAACAACAGCAACAAGGCTGGATTTTGACCCCTAAGACCGAAGGAGGGACGGGGCCCTGTGAGTGGTTAGGTCCTTCCAGCTCTGCCATCCTATACTCCGGAGCCCTCAGTGTGAGGGTGACCACCCAGGTGCTAGAACAGGAGGTGCAGATCCTTTCTGAGTTACACCAGGCACTGCATCATCTGACTTAGCCTTTACTACAGCCCCGTAGGTTAAAGAGGTACCACGATTATCTCCAGTGTCTGCATAAGAACACAGGGCCCAGAGAGGTTAAGGAACTTGTCCAAGCTCACACAGCTAGCAGAATTAGAACCCAGGACTGTCCATGTCCAGAGCTAGAGATCAAACCCTCTCTATCTGCCTCATGCTCCTTTCTGCCCAAGCCCTGCCAATGGGCCACTCAGGAATGGGAGGGACAGGGCAGGGAACATGGCTCAGCAGAATAGTCAGAGCCTAAGTGTAAGGAGAGAAACAGGGACACAGATTCGGGCAACCCATCCCCCATTCATTCCTCCGGCAATGACACCAAAGTTAACAGCACTCCACTGAGTACCCCTGGGGAGGACCCCCTCATTCTATGACTCCAGCTAGCCATAGATAACCTTTCGCTTAAATACCAGAGTCCCCCTTTAACTGTGATGTCTCTTCCCACAGTTTCCAGGCATCCACTGAGGGTCTTGGCATGAATCCTCAGTAGATAAGGGGGGGACCTGCTGTATTCTGGGTTTCACAAATGTAAAACCAACACATCCAGCCTAGTGAGACCCGGCATAAGAGAACCAATTTGGTACGTGTGACTCTCTCTTTCCGTCTGTGCTGGAGCATGCAGGGAAACAGGCCACATTCTCCTAAGGATGCTGTTTTTCTTCACCTTCTCTACTCTTCTCTCTTGAGCTACCTGGACAGTTAAAGGGCCAGGGCTTGTCAGGAACAAAAGAAGAATGGAGGAGTGTCATTTGTAGATGTTTAATCACTTCTGAAGCCCTGTTGAAAAGGCCAGTGCATAAATCTGCAGCCTTTGGCCAGGCCGAGTGGTTCGCCTGTTTCTAGATACTCTGGCCAGAGAGCTGACAAATCCCGGCCTCTGCTTGGTGATGTGTTGAGCTGCCCCAAGTCAGATGCATCTTCTTCCTCACTGAACAGAACATTCACTGTCAAGGGGTTCCCAATCTGACAGGCAGCATTTGTGGAAAATCAAGCAGAAGGAACACAGGGCCTCACACTTGGCATCTTTGTTTTCATTAGTCAAGAGAGGAAGTGCCTCCATTTGTACAATTCAACCTGCGCAAGACTTACTTTCAACCCATTTCCTGAGTCGCTCGTTTTCTACATTGCTTTTATTACTTTCCAAAAGCTTGGAGGGAGGAGAAGCAAAATCTTCCATCAGCTGTCTGGGTATGGGTTACACGATAGCTGGCAGCCTTCTTCCTGGCGGGGCGGTGGGAAGGCAAAGAGTGGTTTCTCATTACTGAGAGCAGTGGGGTGTCAGGATGGCTCAGTTGCTGGCGGTACTTTAACCAGAGACCGAAGTCTCAGAAATCACCTTGCCTGTGTACACCATTAATCCCTAATGAGAAAACAGCATTTACTTATTCCACGTCGTCTCGGGGGAACACTACCGCAGAACATCTATCCCAATGCACAGAATCAGAACGCCTACTTTTGAACAACCACCTCTTGCCTTGTAGTGGGTTCAGCTGTATGCTGTTCCCGGGGCTGCTCCAGTCCTGCACCCCACCTCCTCTCGGTGGAAATGTACCAGGCTAGAGCTGATGCCTTCTCTCTGCTATAAGTTGAAAGCATTAAACAGCATAAGAGAAAGGAGAACTTTGGAGAAAGAGTAAGCAGCTGCCAGGACAATTCATGTAAGAGTCACACCCCCAAATACTGGTGTACCCCCAAGATCTACAAAACCTATTTCTACATCAGCAGTTGAATTGCTTGTGAAAGCCTTTGCACAAATAAATGCTGACCAGGAAACATCAGCTCACAGCAGGAAAAAAATATTCTTAAGGGGCATGGGATGAGCCACAGATAAAGAGAAATAACTCATAGCACTGTATTCACCAGACCTTTCCTTGTGCTGCCTTGAGTGAGTTAATGATGAAGTGAATTTAAATATTCATTTGTAGCAGACATCTACTTTTTGTTTACGATGCATGACTTCCTTTGGGGAAATGCAGGTCCTCACCCTCTGTGATTTCCCAGAGGGGCATTCCTGTAATCCAGCCTCCCAGTGGCCTCCAAAGATCCTGCCTCTTGGGTTCGCACCCTCATGTAGCCCCACCCAGAGTTGGCCTGTGTGACCAACAGAATATAGCAGAGATGATGTATGTCACTTCCAAGATTAGGTTGTAAAAGATTGCAGTGCCACACTGCACTCTCACCTCTGTTCCTTTCCTCTCCAGTTTCTCTCTTAGATCAGTCACTCTGGGGAAGCTAGCTGCCATGTGCCTACGGAGAAGCCATGTGGTGAGCTACCCAACAGCCCACGAGAAATGATGCCTACAAGCCACCACATGGCTGAGCTTGGAAGTGGATCTTCTATATGTTGGCAAATTGAACACCAATAAAATATAAATTTAAAAAAAAAAAAAAAAGAAGTGGATCTTTCAGCCCCAGGTGAGCCTTGGGAAGACATCAGCTTGACTGCAGCCTTGTGACAGACCCTGAGCCAGAACAGCCCAACCACAGCACTCCCAGATTCCTGTCCCACAGAAATCATTTGCCATAATAAATGCGTTAAGCTGCTAAGTTTTGGAGTAATTTGCTGAGAGGCAATAGACAACTAATACGTTGACCAATCAGATTATGCCAGGCTCCCAAATGCATCGAACACTGTGATCGGTCCAGAAGTAGAAACACAACCTACACAGAGCCAATCAGAATCCTTTTCAAGAGCTGATATAGAGACTAGGTGACAGGCCATTTTCTTTGGAATCTCAACCAGAAGCCGTACTATCCTCTCTAGGGGACATTTGAAAGTTTGGAGGAGGGGGATAAATTTAGTAGTCACGATGTGTGGAAGCACTACTGGCATTTGATGGGACATGGAACAGCCCCATACAGTAAAGAATTACCAATTCCAAATTGTCAATACCTCCACATTGAGAAACCCTGGGCTAGAACCTTCAGTGGCTTTATTCTTCATTTATTTAGGCAGGCCCCATGGAGAGATCTATGATAACGAAGTAAATCTGGATGTCTGCAGAAACCAAGATTCTTTTCGAAAGAAAGAGTCCTGATGATAAAATCATTCCCTGAACCCACTCATACCTGAAGCCAGAAGTCATACCCTTTGATCTTCCTAACTACACAAGCAGATAAATTTTCTTTTATGCCCAAAAAAGAGGTCAAATTGGATTATTGATGTTTGCCACCAAAGGAAGCATGATTGGGTCATCATTCAACCACCTATTCATACCAATAATACTTATTGAACCTTTACTATATGTAAGCCACTGATTTATATCCTGGGGATACACAGTTAAAAATGGCACATTCCAGAATGACAAGGAATCAACTAAGAATTACAATACAGAGTGATATGAGATATTTATACACGCCTACCCTTTTTTTTTTTTTTTTAATGCTAAGAAAATACAAAAGAAGAAAATCAGCTCAGTCTAATGGTAGGAGGAGGTAGTCAGGGAAGATCGAGCCCGGATATTAAAGGAAAGTGATTAGTTCTAAAGGACTGTTTAGGAATGCCAGCAGAGAGGGTTGAGGAGCCCTGCTCCATAAACAACAAGTGACTCATTGCACAGACCAAAGCTTTTAATATAACCTAGTCCTGGCTATTGAGGCTGAGATCACAGTGATTCAAGATTCACTTACCAGCCATTTGGGAAAGCACGAAGCAATAAGACAAAATAGCATTGATCCAATAAAATGTCCCATATAAAGCACTCAGGTCATTCTCTTTCTCCACTTCTTTATGATCTCTAGTATTTCATCTTGAGAAATAGGTCCCTATTATGAAAGCAACTCCATTTTATAAAGAGGATAAAGAGAGTAATATAGCCTTTGCCGACCAGACTCAGGTCAAAGTAGGCAAAAGCATTTTCATTATACCCGACATTATTCCTCCTCCTTCACTTGGTACACAGAATTATGGCAGGAGGTTACATGCTGTTAATGGGTGGGTTGCAATGACTCTACTTCCTAACACCGGAAAGGAAATAAGTAGTGCTGCCTGTGAAGGAGGCTCCCAGTCTCTTATAAGCTCTCAGACTGGGTCTTGGGTGTGAGTAGAGAAAGGAGCAGCCACTGAATTCCTTTTCCAGAAGCTTCCAAACATTCCCCAACTGGCTCCCAGCGCTGAAACTTCCAGGTCCTTATTCAATCACATCAGAATATCAATCGGGGGTCACTGAGGACCAGGCATTATCCAAGGCACCATGGAAAATGGGGCCAGAGAGATACTGTCCTTGTCTCAAGGAACATGCAGTTTTATTAGGGAGGCGAAGTGACAAGAACCAGATGTGGTGGAACCAGAGCAGAGGAAGAGTTAGGAGGCAGTTCACGGGCCTCACACCAGGCCTACGGAATGGGTCGAATCTGATCAAGAAGAGAGACGGGAGGACACTCTCCTTAGGCCAGAAAGATCAACACCTGGAGAAAGATGATGGAGCAGCCAAACTGAAGAGCCAGAGGGTGTTTGCTGGGGAATACGATTCCTAAAGCTGTGTGAGCCAGACAGGGAGAGCAGCCAAGGTCAGGGTCGGCCGTCGATCTGTTGCTCTGAGCCTCAGATCCGTGCTTCTGCACCTGCTCTGTGATCAAGAAGCTGTAAGTGGCTTCTCCTTTGCAGCAAATGCAGTATCAAGCTTTGTCAGCACACAGCTCTGGGTCCAGCAGGAGGAAGGAGCTTCTCTTCCTGGTTCCGCTGTGGGGTATTGCTGTCTCCTCCTCACCCTGCTGGGGCTGCCTGGCTCCCAGTGTCTGGCCCCAGCCCTACACCCAGAGCTTAGCACCCAGACCCAGCCCTTTGCCCACGGTGACCACCTGGCCACGGCACTTCTGATGTAGATAGAGTCTGAACACCCTGGTCCTTACACTGGCCTCTTGGAGACCAGGCTTCTGACATCCCACTGCCCTCTGTGACCTCTCCTGCCAACTTTGGCCCACCTGGGCCTCCACTGGGAGGTGAGAGCAGCCTCCCACCCATCAGGCTGTGATCACACTCTCTCCAACACTATTAGAAACCCAGTAGCCTAGGAGAGGGGCCCCTTCCGGGCTTGTCTTTCCACAGGAGTTCTCCATTAGCCTTAGGGTGTTCTGTAGGGTTTTCTTTACATCTGTGTAACTTACTTCCCTGTTGCAGTTAATACATCTCTATATTTAAACTTCCCACATTCAACCTACTGTGTAGTTTGTTTCCCATCTAACACAGGCAGGCAGAGGAGTCTAGACGGCATGCCAGGGGAGGGGGCCTGAGAGCAGGTGCGGGGGAGCTGCAGATACTAGCGCTGCTTCATTCCTGTCTATCTGAACATCTCAGAAAGTGAAGGAGACAGAGCACAAGTGGAGGGGAGAGAAGGGGAAGGTGGAGGGGAGCATAAGAAGCACAGTCTCTGGGATCTCCATCAGGCTCCCCAGCAGCCCACCCACCTGCCAGCCTCTGGGGACACCCGGATACACACTGGGCCCTGTAGATGGAGCCTGGGCATCAGCACTGTGAGGTGTGGGGACCTCTGAGTCTCCCAAGAGCTTGGAGAATGCACTGGAGCAGTGGTGAAGGGCACAGAGGATTGGTGCAGAGCTGAGCTGACTGCCTGTGGGAACAGACAGTCCAAAGGAAGAAGGGGCCGGTGGCAGACAAGGTCAAAGCCACTAAGGATTGGGAGGAGGGTGTCCACATCATTTCCAGGAAACCTTCCTTAAGAAAGAGGAAGGGAAGGACTGGCCTCTCTCCCGTGCATGCTCTGCTCTGGCCAGTCACTGGCCTCGCTCACTCAGTTCCTCTCCTATACAGTAGGAATACTAATGCCCACTACATTGAGTGTGGTCTTAGGGAGGAAATGCAACACACCCAGTAGCCCGTCAGGAACTGACAAATGCTCATTATGTTGGAAAGCAGAGAGAAAGGATGGGGACCCAACAGGTAAGCTTGGCCCCGGAAAGGAGAGGAAGGGGGATGAGCCACCAGCAAGGACAGGGCTCCCTCGTCACACCCTGGGAAGAGAGGGAGCAGCAGGAAGGCACCCAGTCCTGGGGCAGGGGAGGAGGCTTCCCTGAGCAAAGAGAAAATGTCAAAAAAGGAGGATTGGACTGAACACCACTTCTCACAATGTTGGGGCTTGAGGGTTTTTGAAATTTCAAATAATCATACTAACATTTTTTTGGATGTTATACTGTTCTTTTTAGCAGGGCAGGGTCACTGTATGGAGTTAGTCAAAGGATGTGAGTAATTTTTTTTTATGGCAATCTGCTGCCTTACATCAGTGGGTCAGAAGTCCCCTGCCCTACGGTGACATCCAAAAGCCAGGAGAAAATGCATGTATTACCTTTCTCAGGGGACTTCTCACTTCTAAGGTTTTTTTTTTTTTTTAAACCTATGATCTTAGAAAATTCCCTGCAGGTTAATTAAAAGCTTTACTCTCCAGCCTCTGGTGTGTTGTGCTAAATATATTTGTTGGTTTGGATGTCAACAGCAACTGATATTTGTGAATAGCTTATGCAACATCAAAGAGTAAGAAGGGGGGAGGAAGCCTCAAATACTTTATGGCACAGTGAGTAACTGCCTCACCTTCTGTGCTTACTAAAATAATTGAATTCTACATTAGAAGCACTTTATTAAAAAGCTTCAGGTGAATAAATATATCCAAACAATGCAGACTTTTAAGTAAAGCACCCCTCTATGCACATGTGTGTATTAGAAGATGATCACACGTTGACTGGGTCAAGCGTAACCGACAAATATTATGTGATTAAAAATGATTATATCTAAGTCTTTGATGGAATCTTCTCTCTCTCTCTCTCTCTCTCTCTCTCTTACACACACACACACACACACACACACACACTACCCCAGATGAGGCCTGAACAGACTCATTCATCGAATTCTATCCCATACATTAAATAGAATAATCAGGGTATTGGTCAAAAGTTTCAATCTCTTAAGCCAGAATTCTAACCTTCATTCAGATTCTAAATCTGCTGCCGTTGCTGATGATTCTTTAAAGGTTTCAAAACAAAATCAGAAATTTTCATTAAAATGCCCTTTAAGGGGCACCTGGGTGGCTCAGTAGGTTAAGTGTCCAACTCTTAATTTCAGCTCAAGGTCCCTGGATCGAGCCCTAAGTCAGCTCTGCCTCTGCAGGGGAGTCTGCTGGAGGAGTCTCCCTCTCTGTCTCCCTCTGCCCCAGCTCCTGCTCGCTCACATGCACATGCTTTCTCTCAAATAAATAAATAAAGCTTTTTTAAGAATTTAAGAACTGCACTTTAAAATGATTTTTCTTTTGAAAGATAGCCCTAGTCCAACTTGTTCTAAAACCCGACACCCAATTTCTCAGGCAGAGGGTCATGCTAATTAGATCTGATTCCCTTGGCTTATCAATAATTAGCTACCATTAAAAACAAATTTCATTAAGTCCTTCTCCAAATTCTGAACCCTCCGCTTCTATTAATTAGTTAACGATTGTACAATGTACTAGGGACCCACTTGGAAATGCCAGAGGCAATGTTAGAGTCATTTAACACTTGCTTACTTGGCTTCTGCAGTGAGTCAATATGTAGGGAGCTAGGACTCAGGGGGTATTGGGGGGTATTGCTGGGACAATCAGAGCCTGGTCATCTCCTGCAGGTAACTCCCTCAACAGGCACCATGATCCCATTGATTCCATCATCCCTGCCCCATCTCCACTTCGCGGCAAACACCGTCTGTTATCGCCACATCCTGGGGCCATCTCACCTTTGCTTCCATGCCAAGCTTTCCCTCATATACTTAGCCTACCCCTGACACATGTGGCAAACAACAGGAGGCTGAACACGTGCCCAGGAAGCGAGCTTGCTTTGGAGTCGGGTAGCTGGATTGGCTAAACTGACATTAGCCATTTCCTTGTCCACGAGTGCATCCAAAGCCCTAGAAAAATAAAAAGTAATGGAAATCCTGTGGAAAACCAGAAGAAGAGAAGGCATGAGAAGGATCAGTTATAAGTGGTGAGAAAGTGACAAGTAATCATAACCAAGTGTTATGTCCATAACCAGGACTGGATGGAGCCTTAAAAGCTACTGTATTAGGTAAGATAACTGTGAGCTGCTAAAACAAATAAACCCAGAAATCTCAATAACTTAACAAAATAAAAATAAATCCACAAGGGAGGAAGGGAAAGGTAGTTTGGTTGATATGTAGGAAGAAAAGAAAACAGGTTGATGAGCAACCACCCAAGCTATACAGTAGTTCCCTAGGATGCTTTCCTCTGTCCCCATAATCACCTAGTAGATGCATACCTGTCTTTGAACACCTGCAGGGAGGGGTGCCTCATCTCTACCTGGAAACCAGGTTGCATACTCGGGGCCCAAACAAATGAGCAAGTGAAAGATCAGACAGTAAGGTCCTGCCTGTGGCTGGACAGCTTTCCACATCCTGGAGCAATAGAGAGAGACACCAACTGAGTTTAATTCAGAACTGACTCCAGCATTATCAGAAATGCAGGTTCAGTGATTTCACTGAAATCAAAATTGAAATTGAAATCAAAACTGACTAGTTGAAAGCTAGTCCAATTTTCTTCTGGGAGAGCTGGAGCAACAGAATCCACAGAGATAAAGACCTTGAGCACTTTGTGAGTATGAGTCTGAGTGAATAACACCAGATCATTGGTAAAAATCATTACCTAACCAATTCCTGACCCAATTCCTGCGCACTTCATTGTTTGCAGGAGTGCTGGGATACTTTGTAACCTGTAAAGGTCTAGGCACAGGTAAACTATTGCTATTGCTAATTTGTAACAACAGGTATGTATTAATACAAATTGCTTGTATAATAGGTTTATTAGTGAATTCACTATTCTTTGGGAAAACTGAAGAAAACATCACACACACACACACACACACACACACACACAAACACCTAGCACATTCTGTCTATCTATTCACTTCCACATCTGTAGATGCTGACTTCTCTGGGCTTCTAAATGCTGTGCAGCAGCCTTAAGCATGTGGATACTGATGCCTTGCACAGGCTATCATAACTAAGTGATCCTCTTGTGATAACTGTTACCTTACTGTGGATCGATCTGCAGTACAGGAAGTGCTGATTCCTGCCATCAGCTGTAGCTGTTCCATGATGCAAAGGAGGGAACCCTCGGAAGGAGGGGGGAATGTTAACCATGATGAGCAGCAGGATACAAAAATGCAGCAAAGGGCTTCGAGGGAAGAGGGAAGAGTGTACCAGAGTAGCACATATGCTCATAACATGCTTTTTCTGTCTTCCATCAGGGGACACCTCTAAATCTCACTCCAGAGAGCCTCATTTTCTAGCGGGCATTCACAGACAGACTTCATTGGTCAGAGGGCAGCAGCAGTGCTTACATTTGAGCAGACTCATGTCTCTGAGTTTCCCACATACCTCAAATGTGCTCACAGGCTTACCAGAGACAGGCGTAGTAAGAACTTTGGAAATATAGCAGATGACACCTGAGCAACAGAGGCAGCACAGGGGTAGGGGTGGGGGTGACAGAAAGGAAGAAGTGGGAGCCCCCTGGGGCTGTGGCCTTTGGGCAGAAGGTGGGGGGACACTGGGTATGCTGAGAGCTTGGGGCTGTGTCTCCCAGAGGCTGCCTATGGGAATGAAGAGAGCCCCAACAGCAGGAGCAGGAAAGGACCTGAGGCTGTCATGCTCCACATTGGTCACTGCTGTCTCCTGCATGACTTAGAGAAAGGTGCCACGTTATGGAAAGGTAATGTTCTTAACAGGGACTTCACTGAAGCAACTTTTTTTTTTTTTTTTTGATTACTGATTCAATTTCATTGCTGGTCAGCAAGTCCTTTCTTGCACTCTGAAGCATCTCTCTAAGATAAAGTCAATGTCTAGAGAGTCAATAAAGAATGTTAGGGGCATTGACGACTTTCTCAGCCTTGATTCAGAGGCCCTTGATCACTCTCAGTGATGTAGACGTATGTGTCATTTGTAGCAGGCTAGTGAGAGACTTTTCTCTCTTTAAAAGCAACAACAGGGGCTCCTGTGTGGCTCAGTTGGTTAAGCCTCCGGCTCTTGATTTCAGCTCAGGTCATGATCTTAGGTTTCTGGGATTGAGCCCAGAGTGGGGCTTCATACTCAGCAGGGAGTCTGCTTCCCTTCTCTCTCTCCATCTCCCCCTTCTTGTTCTCTCTCTGTCTCTCAAATAAATAAATAAATCTTTAAAAGCAACACTAAACTTGACTCCAGCATTTATTTCTCAAATTTGCAATGTGGTATATTCCATGCAACCAGAAGCATCTTTGCATGCTGAGGCTAAAGGCTGCTTCAAAGAGCTCAATAGTATTGAATAAAAATGTCTGAGGAAGTGTGTTTTTTTATGAAGCCCACAAGAGTTTGTAAAAGAGGAAAAGAGAAAACAAAAATTTTTCAAAGAGGCTCAGAGCATTTTAACACATTCCAAGTAACCTACTAACAGCTTTATGTGATAAGGCAGGTAGAAATCAATGTGCCCATTTTACAAATGGAGAAAGAGAAACCCAGAAAAGACTTTCCCAAAGCCTAATGGCACACTGTGTAGGAGAAATGAGGTGACAGGCCAGAGCCTGCTGCAGACAAGCACCTCAAAATGTTTTCTGATGATGATTGGAAATCAAGGGCCTCTGAATCAAGGCTGGGAAAGTTGTCAATGCCCCTAATGTTCTTTATTGACTCTTTAGACATTGACTTTATCTCAGAAAGATGCTTCAGAGTGCAAGAAAGGACTTGCTGATCAGTGATGAAATTGAATCAGTAATCCAAACAAACAAACAAACAAACAAAAAACAAAACAAAACAAAAAAACAAAAAACAGGGACACTGGGGTAGCTCAGTGATGGAGCATCTACCTTTGGCTCAGGGCATGATACCAGGGTCCTGGGATCGAGTCCCACATCGGGCTCCCCACAAGGAGCCTGCTTCTCCCTCTGCCTATATCTCTGCCTCTCTCTGTCTATCATGAATAAATAAATAAAATCTTAAAAAAAAAAAAACAAGTACAGGACCACATGGCTTCACAGGTGAATGCTGTCAAATATTTAAAGAGTTAATACCCATTCTTCTTAAACTATTTCAAAAAACACAAGAGGAAGGAAAACTTCCAAATTCATTCTATATGGCCAGTATCACCCTGATACCAATAACAGATAAAGACACCACAAAAAAAGAGAACCATAGGCTAATACTTCTCATGAATATAGATGAAAAATCCTCAACAAAATATTAGCAAACTAAAAAAAAATTAGCAATCTGAATCCAACAGTATATTTTTAAAAACCGTACACCACAATCAAGTGAGATTTATCCCTTGGATGCAAAGGTGGTTCAATATTTACAAAACAATCAGTATGATATGTCACATCAATAAGAGAAAGGATAAAAACCTTATGATCATTTCAACAGATGCAGAAAAGCATTTGACAAAGTACAACATCTATTCATGGTAAAAACCCTCAACAAAGCAGGTCTACAGGGAACATATCTCAACATAATAAAGACCTTATATGAAAAACCCACAGCCAACATCATACGCAATAGTGAAAACCTGAGAGCTTTTCTCCTAAGGTCAGAAACAAGACAAGGATCTCCACTCTCACCACTATTATTCAACATAGTACTGGAAGTCCTAACCATAGCAATCGAACAAGAAAAAGAAATAAAGGGCATCTAAATTGGTAAGGAAGAAGTAAAACACTATCTATCTGCAGGTGATATGATACTCTATGTGGAAAACCTAAAGAGTCCTCCAAAAGACTACTAGAACTGATGAATTAATTCAGTAAAGTTGCAGGATACAAAATCAATGTGCGGAAATCTGTTGCATTCCCATGTACTAATAATGAAGCAGCAGAAGGTGAAATTAGGAAAACGATCCCATTTATAATTACACCAAAAACAATAAAATATCTAGGAATAAACTTAACCAAAGAGATGAAAGTCTTGTACTCTGAAAATTTTAAAACACTGATGAAAGAAATTCAAGAAAATACAAAGAAAGGGGAAAACATTCCATGCTCATAGGTCAGAAGAGCAAATATTGTTAAAATATCCATACTACTCAAAACAATGTACAGATTTAATGCAATCTCTATCAAAAAAACAAGAGAATTTTTCACAGAAATAGAAAAATCCTAAAATTTGTACAGAACCACAAAAGACCTACAATACCCAAAGCAATCTTGAAAAAGAAAAACAAAACTGGAGAGTTCAAGTTATATTATGAAGTGGTGGTAATTAAAACAGTGTGGTACTGGCATAAAAGCAGACACAAAGATCAATGGAATAGAAGAGAAAACCCACAAATAAAACCACAATTATATGGTCAACTAATCTTCAACAAAGGAGGACTGACCATACGAATGGGAAAAATACAGTTTCTTCCACAAATGGTACTGGGAAAAGTGGATAGCAACATGCAGATGAATGAAACTGGACCACTTTCTTACACCACACCCAAAAATAAGCTCAAAATGCATTAAAGACCTAAATGGTAAATTAAAGACGTGAAACCATAGAAATCCTAGAAGAGAGCCCAGGCAGTAATGTCTTGGACATCAGCCATAACAACATTTTTCTAGATATATCTCCTGAGGCAAGAGAAGTAAAAGCAAAGATAAACTATTGGGACTACACCAAAATAAAAAGCTTCTGTGCAGAGAAGGAAACACGAAACCAAAAGGCAATTTACTGAATGGGAGAAGATATTTGCAAACAACATAAAGTGTTAGTATCCAAAACATATAAAGAACTGATACAGCTCAACACCCAAAAAACAAACGAAGACATTTCTACAAAGAACTCCAGATGGCCAAAGACGCATGAAAAGATGCTCCACATCACTCATCATCAGGGAAATTCAAATCAAAACGATAATGAGATATTACCATACACCTGTAAGAATGGCTAAAATCAACAACAAGTTGAGCAACAACAACAAGTGTTGGTAAGGATGTGGAGAAAAAGGAACCCTCATGCACTGTCGGGGGAATGCAAATTGATGGTGTCATTGTGGATAACAGTATGGAGGTTCCTCAAAAAGTTAAAGATAGCACTCCTCTACAATCCATTAATCACACTACTGGATATTTACCCCAAAAATACTAATTCAAAGGGATAAGTGCACCCCAATATTTATAGCAGCAGCATCTACAGTTGCTAAGATATGGAAGCAGGGCAGCCCAGGTGGCTCAGCAGTTTGGTGCCCCCCGTCGGCCCAGGGCGTGGTCCTGGAGACCTGGGATCGAGTCCCACATCCGGCTCCCTGCATGGAGCCTGCTTCTCCCTCTGCCTGTGTCTCTGCCTCTCTCTGTTTCTCTCATGAATAAATAAATAAAATCTTTAAAAATATGTATATATGGAAGCAGCCCAAGTGTCCACTGATAGATGAATAGATAACAGATAAAGAAGCTGTGGTGTAGATATATATATTTATATGTATTTTCATACATATATTTATATAATATATATATTACTCAGCCATAAAAAGAAAGAAATCTTGCCATTTGCAACAACATAGGTGGAGCTAAAGAATATTATGCTAAGTGAAATAAATCAGTCAGAGAAAGACACATACCATATGGTTTCACTCATATGTGGGATTTAAGAAACAAAACAAATGAGTAAAGGGGAAAAAAAAGAGAGAGAGGCAAACCAAGAAACAGATTCTTAACTCTAGAGAACAAACTGATGGTCACCAGAGGGAAGGGGGTGGGGGTAGGGTGGGGGAATAGATGATGGGGATTAAGGAGGGCATTTGTTAATAATGAAATGAAATGAAATGAAATGAAATATGAAATGAAATGAAATGAAATGAAATGAAATGAAATGAAATGAAATGAAATGAAATGAACAACAACAAAAAAGAGGACTTGCTGTTACATAAAAAAAATGGGCATGGACCAAACATGGGCTTAAAAAATAAATGCACTTTGTGATTACTTTACAGATGGAGAGAGAGAGGCAGAAGGCAAATGGCCTCCTCTGGGCACAGCAGTAGCATGTGGCAGGGCCAGACAGGACCACAGTTCTGATTCCTCCTCCATCCTACCCCCAGGTTGAGGGACTCAGCGCTGAATCCGTCCTCTCAACCCCCCTTCGGCAGAACACAGACAGGCAGAGCTAATCGCTGTTTTGGTAAAGTCTGTGTAATATCGGCTCAGACTCTGCTAGGAGATAATCTCACTGACGTTTTGATTTCTCAAATGTCAAAACATGTAAAGGATCATGAAGTTCAAATTAAATCTCAGGCGAGTTGGAGAACATTGTCAGTTTTTAAAAGAGAAGGCAGAAAGAAATAAGGTAAAAAAAAAAAAAGAAAAGAAAAAACCACTTAGTGAGGTTCACATGTAACAGCAGGAACCATGGTCGGCAGGGCGCTGTCTTCAGTGACATCAGACAGCCACTCTGGAAAGGCCTCTGCTGGCTGCCCAGCCATCAGCAGAGCATTTGGTGAAAAAAAATTTCCAAAGGTAGAAATTTTGGAAAATTTCTGGAAAACTGTTCATCGGGGATGCAGGGAGGGGGGGGTCCTGAAAATGAAATTTGTATAATGGGAACATTTGGGAACATGCAAATGAGGGTGTAAGACAAGATGGGAATGAGTCTCCCTCCCAAGGTACCTGCCTCCCCTCTTTTTCTCACCAGGCCTGGCTTATGCACACAGAAAATGAGATACAAGAATCCCAGAGACCAAATCAGTAAATCTTTTTGTATCGAAATAAAACCAACAGACGCACAAGACAAGTGTTGACAAACTGTTATCAGGGTGTGTCTTTAGCTCAGTTGTTGCAGAGAGCGTGACATCTTCACCTTCAAGAGCACAAAAGGACGATCTGGGTGTGAAGCTGATGGCCACTTGGTGGCGGGAGAAGTCCAATGGGGTGACCAGTGGGGCTGCCTACCAGGGAGGATGCCTCCCAAAGGGGAAGATGGCACAGGAGGTGCCTCATCTAAAAGCCATGCGCAGGTAGTAGATTTCTACTCATCTTCGATTTTCAGGTCAGTTTGAAGATAGAAACAGATCTTTTTCTGTCTGAAGAAGAAAATAGGTATTGTGGTGTAAAATCTCACCAAAATCCAGAACCTGGTTTATAACGAGCTCCCATTCTAAGGTGCAAATTACTTCCTCTGCTCTGGGCGTTCATTTGTCTCCCGTGGAGTCACAGTGGGGTACACCTCTTACCTGGGACCGAAAGCCATTCCTGTGATGAGTTAAAAGAGCCTTGAAATTCTACAGATGAACCCTGATTGGAGCAAAAAGAAGACACCAACTTTCTACTCTAAGTGCACCCTCAAATTTAGGGAAGTCCATGTCTGTGGTCCTTATTTTTGTGCTGCGTAGAAGGGAGCGTCAGGTAGAGCAGGAACCATGGCTGTGTGCCCATGACCATTGATGGAAACACCCGAGTGATGCTCTTAGTGCTGCCCTGACGCCTTACCCGCTGGAGAGCTCTGGGCTGGCTGGTCACCCACCCTCACCTTGAAAGTAGCCTGGAGCCCTCTGTTCGAATCTTAAGAAGAGGATTTTTTCCATTTTACTCATGCTCAGAGCACTTTACCATGGAGTTAGTCACTGGGACACGAACAGCAGGTTTTTCTGAGAAAAGTCTCAGCAGCTGGGTAGTGTTTCTTGCAGCTGTCAATGGCTCCTCACCATTCATACTGGGGAGGCTTGGCATCTCCCGTTGCTATGGAGATTTGCGGTGGGTTGAGGAAGTGCACTGGCTTGTGCTTTCACCCTGGAATTTGAAATGAGAATATGTATTCTGATCTAGGCTTTGGATGTCACACGGCTCTACATAAATTAAGAGACCTGGTAAGCCAGGCACCTAGGCTTATTCCTCAGATCCGGCCATTCTCCTTCTCCCAGAGCATTGATTTCCAGCAACAAAATCCACAAGTTTCTTTTATCAGGATGACCTAGAAGACAACAACCTGCATAACTGGCCTCCGTCACTAGCAGCTTACAGGATCATTCCCAGTCTCCAACCTGAACTCGCATTTTCATTGGATCCCTAAGCACAACTTCATGATGACTATGGATCTGCATTGGAAGTGTCTGGAATAAGAAATGAGGGGAAAACGGCCCCTCTACGCTATTTCTCATACAAAACTCCACACCCCAAAGCATCTGTCTTCATAGTTAATCCAACTAATACCGAGTGAGCATCTTCAACTGGCAGAGAACCCAGTCCAATTGGTTACATGACCCCAGCACAGCCTTGGAGGAACAGGAGCTCGTATCCTTGTGCCTCAACTAACAAAAGAAAGATACAGGATGAAAGAAACACAGGCTATCTGAAAGACATTTGGGAAACACTGGCAGGTTTAAAGAAAAAAATTAAAATTGCCTCACTCGATGATCTGTCAATAACTACAGTGAACATGTTGCCTTAATCCACTCCAGCTCTTTTTCTGATTTTTCCCTCCACAGTGGAAACTGTACTGAACACATAAATTTATTTCTTGCTTATTTCCTTTTAACACTATAAGAAGACTATTCCCTCTATTGCCAGAAAAACCCTGTGGGCGCGACATCTTCCTAATTAGTCATTTTGCCTTCATCCTCCTGTGATAGATTCATTCATCACATTTTAAATGCTTTTGTTTCAAAGTTTCATTAGGTTCTGATTAAGTGAAGTGATGCTCTGGGGTTGCTGAGTTTCGTGCGAGTTTGTTTTAAAATCCTGAGAATAAGGTGGATGGCAGAGGACCATCTACACACACACACACACACACACACACACACACACACAAACACGGAAGGTTCAAAGGGCAAGCAGCTGATGTGGATGGGGAACAATCCTCCCTTCAGATTGGAAAATGTGCCAGAATGTTGTCAGGCTGGCAAATGCAGAGCCAAAGAGACAGTGGAGGGATTATTGAGAAAATCAAATTTACTACTGATCTAAAGGCCAGATTATATTTCTATTAAGTACAATCAAGTCCAAGAATCTCTAGTTAGAGGTAAGCACAGTCGGTAGGTGGTTATTCCTCCGTGGAACTAAAGAAACGCAGGAAAGGGGCACCTGGGTGGCTCAGTGGTTGAGCATCTGCCTTTGGCTCAGGTCGTGACCCCCTGATCTTGGGATCGAGTCCCCACATCGGGCTCCCTGCAAGGAGCCTGCCTCTCCCTCTGCCTGTGTCTCTGCCTCTCTCTGTGTCTCTCATGAATAAATAAATAAAATATTTAGAAAAAGAAAAAGAAACACAGGAAAGTTGAAGGATTTCTGAAATTCAGGGATAACACAAACATGTGCTCCCTCTAAGCCCAGACATGGGGAATAGCAGGGTTAGATGAGCAATAGCTAATAGTGCAAATGGCTATGAAGTTTAAAGAGACTTTTATATTTCTTGAAATCTGATTGAATCACAGAGTTGGAAGTTGTGGGTTGCATCGCACTCCCCCCAAATTTGTGTTGATGTCCTAGCTCCCATACCTCAGGATGCGACTGTACTTGGAAAGAGGGTTGTTGCAGATGTAATTAGGTAAGCCAACGTTATACTGGAGTATAACCAGTCCTGACCAGTGTGACTGGTGTCTTGATGAAAAGGCAAAATTTGGGCCCAGAGATGGACACACAGGGGGCCACCATGTGCAGATCGGAGTTGCATGGCCACAAGCCGAGACACGTTAGAAGCTGGGAGAGAGCCTGGGACACACGCTCTCCTGACACCCCAGAGGGAGTGTGGCCCTACTGACACCTTGACTGCAGACCTCTGGCTTCCAGCACTGTTGTCGAAGCCACTCAGTCTGCGGCGCTTTGTCATGGCAGCCCCAGGAATACAGGATATGGGGGTGCCTGCGTGGCTCAGATGGTTGTGTCTGCCTTGAGCTCAGGTCGTGATCTCGGGGTCCTGGAATGGAGCCCCACATCAGGCTTCCTGCTTGGTGGGGAGTCTGCCTCTGCCTCTGTCCTTCTCCCCTGCTTGTGATCAGTCTGTCTCTCTCCCTCTCAAATAAACAAATAAAATCTTTAAAAATACAGAATCCAGAAGGAATCCTGGAAGTGACTCCAGCCAGCATCCTATTTAATGCAGATCTCCCTCCCCACACGGGTAGATGCACCCATCAGCCCGCCTCCACGGGACACCAGGAGGGACGCAGAGGCCACTGTTCTTGGGGCAACACACTGAATTCTTGAGTAGTTCCAATTATTTCATTGTGTGGGGTATCATGTCTTTGCAATGTAATTATTAGCAAAACCAGCTGACATTAAATGTTGCCATTTCTCTTTCTCACACAAAGTTCTCTTTAACATTCGATAAAAGGGTGATGATACATAGAAAAGTATGCGTGCATCTCCAGCTTAGCCTAGGGCCAGGCACTGTCGTTTGCTCAGAGGCCATGAAAGTACTAGGTGCTTGGATGCAGACCAAAGAGGCAAGAGCACACTTGACACTCTGCTGTGGCTCACAGAGCCTGCTGCCCTACACAGTGCCCGCAAAGAACAAATCAATGCTAACAGACTGGCCAACTGAGTCATAAGAGGCACAATGCATGAGCCAGAGCACAGCATCTTCCTTTCCGGCTACAAAAGAACAGGGAAGAAAACAGAGCTGTGAGTCATCAAGTAACACTGGCAATGCAAAAATCCCACTGGAGTAGTGGAGGGGACGTGAGAATCATCTTTGATGCGTTCCCTGACATTCTTTATTTCCAACCAGCCGCATTTCCCGAAAGGACTGAGAGCTAACTTCCTGCCATCTCCCCTTCAGACCATTCAACAACAGCATTTGTTGAATACACATGGACCATCAGCCTCCGGGGAGAAACAACTGGAGCCCTAGGGCTGATTAACTCTTAGGAGCTAAGAGTTGGTGCCTGGAGGCTAAATGACTCACAATCAGAGATCAATGCTTTAAGAAGACATGGCAAGCCGATTTAATTTCCAGAATGCCTGGCTCTGGGTGCTGATGAGAAAGCCTGTCCCTACTCTGTAACGTGGCCTCCAGCCAATACCCAGTGATGAGATCAAGCCATCTCCTAGTGGGAAGCAGAGTCTGTATTTTCACCCTTCAGGCCTATTAAGGATGTTCTAAGCCCCTGCCCACTGGGTGTGCCTAGACCTCTTGTCTCACACACTCACATTCAGTGTAATTCAGCAAACTCTGGGCAAGTCCCCTGCTAGGAGCCGGGAAGCTACAAAAATAAGACCCAATGCCCTGAAGGAGCTGGGGGAGGAAGCAAGACAATTACCCTGTCTTCACTTGCTGACGTCAGTTCATAGGCTGACATTTCTATTTGTTTTTCATAAGGGGATCAGAGAGACCCAAGTCCATATTCTGGCACCTGTGTTTGCTTCCTGTGGAACACGAGGCAAAATCTTGGGAGGGATTTTGCCAAATTGGACAAACTGGTTTGGAAATTCATAAGAAAAGCAAAGGATCGGGACTGGCTGAGACAACTGGAAAGGTGACAACCAAGGTTTAGGGGTCTTTCACTGCAAAGATATCAGATTCATAGCTGTGTAGAACTGTCGTGATTAAAACAGTGTGGTCAAGGGAGTATCACAGCAGAACTGAATGAGTAGAACAGTGATGCCCAAGAGAAAGCCAGCAAGAAACACACAGCAGGGTGAGAGCTTGTGATGTGACCAACGTGGCATTACCAATCAATCGGAAATCACAGACTCTTTGAAAAATGGTGTTGAGATAATTGCCTGGTCCAGGAAAAAATTAATTTCATCTCTCCAGTACTGCAGTTTTTTTCTCCTTCTGGACTCAGGGGGAGGTTGCACTTTCCTGCCTCCTTTGAGGTTAGACATGGTCATGTGACTTGCTTTGGCTACAGAAATGTGGCCAGAAAACACATGTGTCACCTTCAAGCATGGCCCTCAGCACCAGTGTTGAGACTGGCCACATTTATGGCTGCAGAGATCTTGGAGGTCCCTGTCTAGATAAACCTCCATCAGTCTGGGTCCCTGAGGGGTTACGATGAGCAGAGACCCTGGCAACTCATAGTGGACAAGAGTGTAAATGAGGCATAAATTTGAGATTAAACCTCTGGAATTTGGGGTTGTTTCTTTAGCATAACCTAGCCTCTCCTAATACAAAAATAAACCTTAAATTAAACTCCTAGTGATTAGGGGCACCTGAGTGGCTCAGCCAGTTAACTGATTGACTCTTGATTATGACTCAGGTCATAATCTCAGGGTCGTGGGTTTGAGTCCTACATCAGGCTCTACATCCAGCAGGGAGTCTGCTTGAGATTCTCTCCCTCTCTCTCTCCCCCTCTGGTCTTCCCCCTCTAGTCACAGTCTCTCTCTCAAATAAATAAATAAATGTCTTAAAAAAAAAAAAAACTAATAGTGATTAAAAACCGGATGTGGAAATTTTAAAATTTTTAGAAAAGGATAGAGGCAAATATCTGTATGAATGACCTCAGAATACAGGAGGACTTTGTAAAAGTTTTTTAAAATTATAAACCATAAAGGAAAAGATCAATATATTTGACTGCATCCAATTTAAAGTCCTCTGCTTGCCAATAAACACCATATTGAACAGATGAGCTGCAGACTGAAAAGGATACTTGCAGTGTGTATAACTGCTGAAAGGTAAGTGTGGAACATACATAAAAACACCCTGAAGATCAATAAAGAAAAGACAAACGAGTCAACAGAAAAAATTGGCAAATATGAAAAGACTAGAAACACAAGAAAACTGCTGAAATCATTGACTCATTGAAGAAATGCACAGTGACGCAGTTTAAACCATTTCACACAGTAGGTTTAGCAAAGATTAAAATTTTGCTAATACCTAGGATTGTCAAGGATATAAGGAAAAACTGCACTGAAGAGCAATTTAGACAAATCTCCTGAAGTTGGGAACATGCATAACTTTCAATGCAAGAATAATCATTCTCCTCAGTGCATTTCCTAGGAATCCTGGCACTTTTGCACAAGGAAACATGCTTTGCAAGCTTGTTTTTAATGTCAAGAAATTATAAACATTCAAATATCTACCACCAGCAGAATAGATGAGTAATTTGTGATACATAGAGTGAAAAGTACAGTCACTTGCTTCTAAGTGGATAAATCTCCAAAGCACAACTTAAAACAACAAAAACAGTTGCAAAATGTTGTGTGGTATGTGTGCCATTTATACAAAGTGTGAAAATATGTACACTTTAATAAATACATACACAAGCAGCACGTGGTGAGAGTGTGTAAGTGTGCATAAGAACGAAAAACAGAGAGAGAGGGTAGTGGGGTCAGGAACGTTGGTTTCTAATGCATATGTATCACTTTAACTATTAGGAAAAACTGAAATTAATATAGCACAACTTTAGATTGGGTTGAGATTGGACTGAGCTGGAAGGGAGTCACAGATGATAATCATGCTGTTCTCTATTTCTCCCCCTACGGAATATTTATTTTTCATGCTTCCCAAGAACTCCTATGAGCAAATGACAAGATAAACCTCAGAGCACTGTTTTATTCACCACCCCACACTCATGTTAATATACTTAAAATGAATAAACCCTAATTCTAACATTTCTGTACCTCTTTTGAATAAGCCAGCCTCTATACATGCTACACATGGCAATCTCTGGGGTCCCTGGGTCCCCACCCCAGAGGTTTTGATCACAGGCATACCTTGGAGATATTGCAGATTTGGTTCCAGATCACCACCCCCACCACCAATAAAACTAATTTCACAATAAAGTGATTCAAATGACTCATTTGCTTTCCCAGTGCATATTAAAGTTGTTTACACTCCACTGTAGACTATTAAGTGTTCAATAACAATATGCTAAATGTGGAGGCCGAGAAAAATTAAGGCCATTCCACCTCAAGTTTAGCATTAGCACAAGTACAGCCATCTTAGGCCCCTGTGAATAAGAGCTGAACTTTACAGGAAAAATTGCAGAATGTCCTCAGCAGGGAATCCCATATCAGAAAGACAACAGAGCTCAGAATTGCCCTTAGCAGAGAATCCCACATCAGAAAGACAACAGAGCTCACACCCGTGGCAGAAAGTCCCATATTAGAATGAGAACAGAGCTCAATGCCCTTGAAAACCCCATATCAGAATGTAAACAGAACTTGAGAAATTCCTCCACCCCTTCTGAAAATCCCCTAGACCAGCCCATAAAAAACCCAGCTGTAACCCACTTCAGGGTCCAAGTCCCTGCTCCGCTGTGTCGGGTATACTTGGACCCAAGCTCGAGCTTCTAATAAACCCTCGTGTGCTTGCATCGGTGTCTGCTCCTTGGTGGTTTCTCGGATTCGCAGTCTTGGGCACAACACTAAAAAATGCTAACCATCATCTGAGCTTTCAGTGAGGTGCAACCTTTCTGCAGGTGGAGGGTCTTGCCTCTATGTTGCTGGCTGCTGACTGTGGTCAGGGTGTGGTTGCTGAAGGTGGGGATTACTGCTCTGTAATCCTGGGTAATTTCACTATCAACTTCTCCATCACAACAATGTGGATAATAATACTTATTTGGGGGGATTGTTAGAAGAATTAAAAATGAATGATGTGAATAAATTACTGAGCACAGTACCCGATTTATGGCAGTAATAAGTAGTTTTTCTCCTTAAGATTAACAAATAAAATTGTGATGCATTTTATGGCAGTGAAAATTAGTTACTGTCCTGGATGATCTTACAAATGAACACCAAGCAGATTGCTCAGATCCCGGGAGTGGGCTGAGCGTCTTAACACCATCCTCCGCCCTGTGCCCTAGTCTTCCCTCTCCTCCTCCTCCATCCCACTGACTACCCTGTGAAACAGCCTAAAATCCTGCTGCTTTCTCCCAAGCATGCTTGGAATTTTGAAAAGCCACAATTGCATGTTTATACCCAAAATATAGCCCTTCAGCCAACAACTTGGTATGCTGGACTCTCAATATTTCTTTTTAACCGATATCATTATCTCAATGTGTCAGATAACATCATCAAAGTGATGAATGAAAATGGTTTTTTTTTCTTTCTTCTTTTTTTAAAGTATTTTGCAGGGACATCTGGGTGGCTTAGTGGTTGAGCGTCTGCCTTCAGCTCAGGGCATGATTCTGGAGTCCCAGGATTGAGTCCCATATCAGGCTCCCTGCATGGAGCCTGCTTCTCCCTCTGCCTGTGTCTCTGCCTCTCTTTCCATGTCTCTCATGAATAAATAAATAAAATCTTTTTTAAAAAAGGTATTTTAAAATAGAGGGAAAGATGCCATATTACAAAGCCACAATCTTTTAAACTACCTTGCTCATGGATGAATCTTCTCTTGACTTCAGAAGATAGGACTCTATTCTCAAGGTCTATTGTTACTTGTTCTGCATATCATGGATTACAAAAACAACATTATATGATCACCATTTTCAAAACTACTTATTTTCTCAAATCCTTTCTTTTATGTATGTCAGGAGAGAGAAATGCAGAGTCTACATATACAAGCAAGAAGGAACTACATTCATGTAGGCTATCAGGTGGTTTTGCTGAACAGACCACATTCTGTGCCTCAAGTAAATGTTTAGTGTGCCTACCAAATACTAGACGTGCTGAAGATAAAGCAGTGGATAAGACATACTCTCTATTCACAAGACACTTGTAAAATATTTTTGAAGAATAAAGACATAAAAAGATAATTCATGGGGCATCTGGGTGGCACAGTCAGTTGAACCTCCAACTCTTGGTTTCAGCTCAGGTTGTGATCTGAGTGTCATGGGATTGAGCCCCACAGGGGTGGTGTGGGGGTTGCTGAAATTGAAATTCTCTTTCCCTTTTTCTCTGTACTTTCTGTTTATGCTATCTCAAATAAATAAATCTTTTTTAAAAAGATAATTTATAATACAAGATGGTAAACAATTTAATCACCTGGAGAGATAATACCTATAAGAATTCCAGGTGAGGGCAGCCTCGATGGCTCAGCGGTTCAGCGCCGCCTTCAGCCTAGGGCGTGGTCCTAGAGACCCGGGATTGAGTCCCACATCGGGCTCTGCATGGAGCCTGGTTCTCCCTCTGCCTGTTTCTCTGCCTCTCTCTCTCTCTCTCTCTCTCTCTCTCTCTCTCTCCCTCTCTTGAATAAATAAATAAAATCTTTTAAAAAAGAGAGAGAAAAGAATTCCATGTGAAAGAGAGATCAAGCTGTTTGGTGTAGTAAGGAGATCATCAGGGCAGGGAACAGTGCTTGATCTGGACATTAAAGGATGGATGGTCTGG
Organism: Canis lupus baileyi; assembly: GCF_048164855.1. NCBI lineage: Eukaryota > Metazoa > Chordata > Mammalia > Carnivora > Canidae > Canis > Canis lupus. The sequence continues at coordinate 13,163,497 of NC_132874.1, forward strand.
CAACCCACAGGTTGGCTCCAATGTCATTCACCTGTTCCTCATTGCTTTTAGATCTCTGATTGTGTTTGTACAGAAATGTGCCCATTCTGAAAAATAAGTCATGTCTTATGGTAATCCTGCTGTCTTTGCAGTTGATGGATCTAGGGATGGGGTTAGGGTACAGTTTCACTCAAATTCTTGGAAATACTGTTTTGCTGTTTGCCCCACTTACTTATTTGCTTGTATCCCTGTCCTACAAAGATATGAGTCTGAAAGCTGAATCAGCCTTCTAGTGAACATTATAGAGGGCATCACCAAGACAATGAAGGTAGTAGAATACAAGGATGATCAAGTCTGGGTCACTGGTGATGTTGCAGAGCTATTCTGTCAACCCTGGGACCGCTCACCTCCAAATTTTCTGTTATGTGAAATAACTATGTCTTTATTACTTAAAATACTTTAGTTGGCTATTCCATTACTGATACAGGTGGCTCAGGAATTCCAAGAAGAACAGCAAGAGTTATTAGCATGTTTGGGGATGATGAATGGATGAATTTGACTAGGTAAACTAGAGGGCTTGATAAAAGCAATAAACACTGAAATCGAGTGAGAAAAAGCATGAAATTTAGAACCAGATAGATCTGCGATCCAATCCTGGTTTGGTCATTGAAGATCTATGTGACCATACCAAGTTCTCCCACTTTGCATCTGTAAAATGGACATAAGTATACCTTGCAGTAAGTGTTACTGTGTTAAATACATAAATAACAGGTACTCTATAAATGATAACATCATTATTATTAGAAAAAAAATCGAAAAGTTAGATTGAAGCCAAAATATGGAGGGCTTTGACTAAAGGAAACCCTTTACTAATAATGGGGAGTTCTGGAAAGTTTGCATCTTGCAGATGTTATACATAAATACATAAAAGTATATATTTATTTTAAGTATTAATTTTAGCCAGATAAATATGTTTTCACACTGATGGCCTATTTATCTCAGTTCCCAATATGCAATACAAGATGTCCAGCTTTCAATAGAACTGCCAAAATTCACATGCAGAGAAAGAGATATTTGAATAACTATCTATTAAATAAATTTAATCAATAATGAATAACCTTCCAAACAACAGAAAGCACCAGGCTTATATGGTTTTCTGGATATTTTACCAAACATTTTAAAAAGAAATTATACCAAATATCCACAACCCCTTCCAGAAAATATAAGCAGAAGGCATTTTTATTCCCTTATTTCTATGAGGTTGGCATTGTTCTAATACCCAATCCAGATGAAAGGCATTACAAGAAAGAAAAACTATAGACCAATATCTCTCATCAACATAGATACAAAAATCCTCAACAAAATATTAGTAAACCAAATCCAATGATGTATAAAAATTATATACCACAACCAAGTGGCATTTATTGCAAGTATACAAGGTTGGTTCAACAACCTTGAAAAATCAATCAATGTAACCCACCACATCAACAAGCTAAAGAAGAAAAAACATATGATCATATCAATTGATTTTGAAAACGCATTTGACAAAATCCAATACCCATTCATGACAAAAACTCAGCAAAGTAGGAAAAAGAAGAATTACCTCAAGTTGATGGGGAACATCTACAAAACTCTCCATACTTAATGTTGAAAGACTGAATGCCTTCTCCCAGAATTGGAGAACCATAAATATAGTCAACTCATCTTTGACAAAGGAGCAAAGGCAATTCAATAGAGAAAGTCTCAAAAAATAGTTCTGGAATAATTAGATGACCATCTACAAAAAAAAAAAAAAAAAAAAAGATCCTACCTAGAGACCTTAAACTGTTCACAAAAGTTAACTCAAAATGGATCACAGGCCTTAATGTAAAACACTAAATTATAACATTTCTTGAAGAAAACAAAGAAGAAAAATATGGGTGATCTTGGATTTGGTGGTGAATTTTTAGATATGACACCACAATCCATGAAAGAAATCACTGATAAACTGTACTTTGTTAAAGTTAAAAACTCCTCTAAAAAAGACACTGTTAAGAAAATAAAGAGACAACCCATAATCTGGGAGAAAATATTTGCAAAACACATGTCTGATAAAGGGCATGTATACAAAATATACAAAGCAGTTCAAACCTGTGCAGTTCAAGTCTGTATTATTCAAGGGCAACTGTGATATTATTGTATTATAAATACCTGAAACAGCCTCCCTGAAGGAGGTGGTGGAGAGAAAGGTGGTGACATAAGACACTTAGGAAACAGAATCAGTAAGAATAAAGCAAAAGGGGGCACCTGGGTGGTTTAGTTGGTTAAGCTGCCGACTCTTGATTTCTGTTCAGGTCATGATCTTAGAGTCTAAATTCTTAGACAGAGCCCCACGTCAGACTCCCTCTGCTTGAGGATTTCCCCCCTCTCTCTCTGCCCCTCTCCCTGCTTTGCTCACTCATTCTCTCTCTCTCTCTCTCAAATAAATAAATAAATAAATGTTTTAGAAAAGGAAAGAATAAAGCAAAAGGTACTGTGTAAAAGCAAGGTACGTGGTTAATTGATAAAGTTGTATCCCATGGGGATATGGATTAACAATTCTGATACTGATATACATGTCTCTCCATGGTCTTCCACACAAATGCCCGTAACCCCAAGTCTAATCATGAGGAAAAGGTCAGACAAATCCCAGTTGAAGGACATTGTACAAAATAGCTAAAACTCTTAGAACTCTCAAGGTCTCCTTAACACTACAAATGACCTACACACACCAATCCCCTCCACCAACTAAAATCTGCATATAGCTTTTGACTTCCCCAAAACTTAACTACTAACAGCCTACTAGTGTCCATAAGTCCTACCAATAATATAAACAGCCAATTAACACATATTTTGAAGATTTTATTTACCTCTTTATTTAAGAGAGAGAGAGCATGAGCTGGTGGAGGGGCAGAGGGAGAGGGAGAGGGAAAGAGAATCTCAAGCAGATTCCCTGCTGAGTGCAGAGACTGACTTGGGGCTTGAACTCACCACCCTGAAATCATGACATGAGCCGAAATCCAAAAGTCATACCCTTAACTGACTGACCTACCCAGGTGCCGCAACACATATTTTTACACTGTATTCTTACAATAAAGTAAGCTGGAGGAAAAAAATGTTAAGAAAACGGTAAGGAGGAGGGAAGCTTGCATGGCTTAGGCAGTAGAGTGTGCGACTCTTGATTTTCTTCACTTAATGCTGTTTGGAAGCACAGCAATAGGCCTCTCTCAGAGTCTCCATCCCAAATCAACAAAAAGCTAGGGTCTAAGAACCGGAAGTCAGCCAGTCATAGAGAAATAAGGTTGGGAGTTGAAATGCACAATTTAAAGTATTAACATAATCAACAGAAATATCACAAAAAGCATAACCAAGAAAACTGGAGAGAGATTAAATGAAACATAATGTGAGTTAACTACTTGCCCTCTCAGAGAAGGCAATCAAGCACTATGTAAGGTAGTGCTTACCTTATACTTAAAAGGGAATACTTCTAGAGAGTAGACCTGAGTTTGGAAAGAGAGAACTTTTATTTTTCACATAGTAGCTGCCTGCAGTTAGCTGCTAGATGGGGATAATGGAGTTGCTGTGACAACTGGCTGAAATAATGTGCTGAAGGCAGTTCACCCAGAGTGTGGCATGTGGTGTGTGCTCAGTAAATCCCAGACATGACTGTCATTGTAGGGTTTCCAGAAATGTATGCTACAGGAGGAGGTAACGGGGCCCCAGATTCCATAGGGCCCTTAATTCACAAGCACAAAGTAACTTAAAAAGTGCAGGAAACAACTTTATGGCTCAACAGAGTACATCACTTCACTTTTAGTACTCTATATAACGCAGAGCACGTTATAATTCTACAACCCAATGTGAAGCAAGAGTTGGCTGGGGTCAGCATCAATGTCAGATACTTTTACAGACAACAGACTCCAGTCTCACATTTACCTGCATGATTGAAAACAAATGATGCCTGACAAATGCTTAATTATGTCTGGATTTTATATTAGAACAATGTCAGCATCATGCAAAATAGATTTTGACGAATAACTTGGCCACGGTGAACCTTTTAAAAGAAAAATACTGGCTTTGATGATCTGAGATTTTCAGATTATGAGGTCATTAATCATGGCAAGTGTTATGTCTCATTTCTGCCAGAGAGTTATTTTATACCCTTAGGGCTTAGGGCTGTAGCATGTTTATTAGACTGAAGTTAAAAAAGAAAATGATTTCTGCTCAGAGCTATTCAAATTTTATTAAAAATAATTTCTAAACCAGCAATCATTTTTCCTTCTCTTTATTAAATACAAGAAAGAGTAGGCTTAAAAAAAACCCTGCCAGGCTGTCCTGCACATTTTCCGTGTTCTAATATAGAGACAGCAACACCCACTGATAAAGAATCTTTCTCTTTGGTGAGATTGCTAGCGAAGATGTGTGTGTCTTTTGTGATTCTGAACTCCAAGTGAACCCACACGAGCTTCAGGTGGAATCATTCCATGGCACTGCGTGTGTTTTTGAACTGTTTTAACCCTCATGGTGTTGCGTATACACTTCGACCACATTGTAAGAGAAAGTTCTAAAGTTTCTAGAACCCATGGGAGCTCATTTGGAATCACCCCAGCTAATAAATACAGTTGGTGGGGGAACACAGGGCTAGCTGAGGACAAAGCACTAGCTTGGGGCAGCACATTGACAAGTCCTTGAAACAGGCAGAGGGAAATTCCTCTCTGGATTCAACTGCCTCAATGTTCATACTCTGCTAAGGGCAGAAGGCAATCTTAGCTCAACCCCCAGGATCCTGTAAGTCTACTTTAGCATATAAAAATTCCTTTAGAAATGTCCTTTATCTCTAAACCCCCAAGATACATGCTGACAATCATCCTCCAAGCACATGGCCCACCAATATACATTTGAAGGGTCTCATGACTCAGGTTTTATTAGATGGTAATAAGTGACCTTTTCCCAACAATAGCCACCAGCCTCAAGGTCCCTGAAAACTTGCTTCCAAAATTCCTTATAGAGTGCGCTATCCTCAAACCCCTCCCAACTCGCAGGGATATAATCAACCACCCCTCACAGCTCTGGGGCAGCAGCTCTTCCAGCCCATGGGTCCTGTCCCTGGGCTTTAATAAAACCACCATTTTGCACCAAAGACATCTCAAGAATTCTTTCTTGGTCGTAGTCTCTGGACCTCACCTATATTCCAAAACTTCATCACAATGAGCATACATTTTACCGGAAGTTGCCCTTAATCCTGCAATAGGACCAAGTGGCAGAGGCAACAGGGAGAAGAATGAATGTCAGAAAGAAGCAAGTTTAACAGAAGCTTGGAATGGCTCAAGAATTAGAGGTACCAGCTACCTGTAGGATGGGGGTACAGCATGGTTGAGCATTGGCAAAGAGGAAATTACCCTCCTGGATCCTCTTGTCTCTTCCTGTGGCCCACTAAAAGCCAGAAGAAGCTCACTTTTTCGAAGGATTGCATCAGAGAGGGCCTGTCCTGAGGCCTCCCCACTGAGGGCAGCAGTGGGGAGTCCTACTGAAAACAGAAGTATTAAATGACAGGTTCTATATTGAAAAGGGAGTCTGACACCCTCCTCCCCTAGCTTAGCTTCCAAATCACCGGCAACCAGGATGGTTCTCTGAGGAGAAAACTCATTAACGTAAAAGACCCTCAGGGAGTAACAACTGAATGTCAGCCAGTAAAACAAGAGGACCTTCCCCTGAGGCCTGTCAGTTGACAAAAGCCCAGCCATGCAGACAGATTTCCAACTGCCTTATGGAGCTCCTCCACTAAACCGAAAAGACAGACAAGGATCAGATAGTTGAGAGGTGGTTCTCCATGAAAGACAGAGCCCAGAATAAACTGACGAAATCAACTTGAAAGAAACAGACAATGCAGGGAGTAAAGGAATACATAGAAACTCTAGAATTAAGATTCTCACTAAAGTAAGAGAAGATCCTGTGCTCATGAAGTGAGAAGAGAATATTATTTAAAAAAAAAAAAACAAAAAAACATTCAGAGAACAAGAAAGCACTCTACGAAATTTAAAATGATGGCAGATACTATAAAATTAAGCAGAAAAGTTGATAGATAAAATTGAGGACAATTCTCAGAAAACGGATCAAAAAGGGAAAGAGATGAGAAACAGGAGAGAAAGAATAAGAAAATCAGAAGATCTGCCAAGATCCCACAGGAGTTCTAGAAACCAGAAGACATAAAATGCAGGGGAGGATATTATATTAAAAACCATTCAAGAGCATTTCTAGAACCAAAGAAATGAATTTCCATATGGAAAGGGCCTACTGAACACCCAGCATAATATACGGAAAGAAGCTGTGTAATAGTCGTTCACTGTGAAATTTCAGAACAATGTGGACTAAAAGAAGATCCTAACAGTTTCCACAACAGAAATAAAGATCATGGGATCCCTGGGTGGCGCAGCGGTTTAGCGCCTGCCTTTAGCCCAGGGCGCGATCCTGGAGGCCTGGGATCGAATCCCACATCGGGCTCCCGGTGCATGGAGCCTGCTTCTCCATCTGCCTGTGTCTATGCCTCTCTCTCTCTCTCTCTCTCTCTGTGACTATCATAAATAAATAAAAATTAAAAAATATATATTTAAAAAAAAAGAAATAAAGATCACAAAGACTCAAAGATTAGAATGCTATAGAACTTCTCCACAGCAAACTGGGGATTGCAAGGAGCAGAAGCAATGAGGAAGAATGAGTTCTTTCTTTTTCTTTCTTTCTTTCTTTCTTTCTTTCTTTCTTTCTTTCTTTCTTTCTTTCTTTCTTTCTTTTTCTTTCTTTCTTTCTCTTTCTTTCTTTCTTTCTTTCTTTCTTTCTTTCTTTCTTTCTTTTTAATTTAAATTCAAGTTAGTTAACATATAGTGTAGTATTGGTTTCAAGAGTAGCATTCAATGATTCATCACTTATATACAACACCCAGCGCTCATCCCAACAGGTGTTGTCCTTCATGCCCATCCCCCAACTAGTCCATCCTCCATTCACCTCCCCTCCAGCAACCCTCTTAACTATAGAGTTTGTTCTCTTAACTATAGTCTCTTGTGGTTTGCCTCTCTCTTTCTGTTTTTATCTTACTTTATTTTGAGAGAAAAATGATTTCCAAACAAGTTGTGAATTAAGCCTATGGCTAGAATAAAGATATTTTCAAACACACAAGGTCTTGAGATTTTTACCTCTTAAGCCTCTTTTTTTCCTCCTGCAAGCTGCTGGAGAATGTGCTCCCCCACCCCCCAAAATAAATAAACCAAGAAAAAGATGGCATGCAATTCAGAAAGAGAGAATTCCCTGGATGAAAGAAAGTCCCTGTAGGCCAGCTGGGCAGAAAACAACCCATCCAGATTGCATGGAAACAATGAAGGGCTCCAGGAGGGCAAATTGGCAGATTACCCGCCATGTTTGATGGGAAGGAAAGGTCTTTTCTGAGTCAGAGACTCTCCGGATGATTCAGTTGTAAGTTCAGAGAAATTGACGTAAATTTTTAAATGAAGCAACTAACTCAAGGAAAATTGAAATAAGAAAATTAAAATAAGAAAGAAAATGGTGGTGGTTGACAGGGTCTGAGGGGTGGAGGAAACAGGGAGTTGGTGTTCAATGGGCATAAAGTTCCTCTCTTATGAGGATGAATTCATACAGGATGAATAAGTGCTAGACATGGGGCCCATAGCTTACAGTTCAGTATCGTTATGAATAGATTCACCTCCATTCAAGTATGGAGGTGACTGACATGCTGGTTACCTGGAGTGTGGGGATGGTTTTCACAGGTATAGCCACATCTCCAACCTCATCAAATTGCATACATTAAATATGTCCCAGGTTTTTTTGTATATCATTTATACTGCAAGAAAAGCTGTTTAAAAAATGTATTCACAATACTAGAACTTCAGCTATAATACTACAGTCATTCACAATCTAAGCACTGAATATTTATTTTACCAAGACTTGTGATAGAACTACACTGAGATGTAAAGAGTGAAAGAGTGTGTGTGTGTGTGTTTAGTGTGTGGTGGAAGGCAGACAATAAAAATGGAAATCCTCACTTTCCACAACAGAAAATAATGAGTAAAATTGAAAAAAATAAGGGATTATTATATAAGCACAATTTTCAGAAATATGCAAGTAAAGATTTAAGACAGATTTTAGAGATTGCACATTGAGGACCAGGACAGATAGGTCAGGGGCACCTGTTTCTCATTATATGACCTTATACATTTAGCTTTTGATAGCATGAACATGTTTACCTTCAATAAAAATGTTACTTTTTAAAAAAGTTATCAGTCCTTTCGAGATAACAGTTTCATTACAGTTATAGTGGTAAAAGCCAATTGTGCACAATTTGATGTGAGCTACAGGATGATGGGTGGTGAGGACGTTGGGGATAGGGCAGGGGGAAGAGAACCAATCATGGGAGTTGAGGCCCAGGCACTGCAGGACCGGGGCACCAGAAGAGCATCTCCCTGGATGTGAGAATGAGTCCAGATACTGAGGATGTCAGACTATAGAGCATCCTTCTACACCATACCTCAAAAACTATTGGAACTTCCAGGTAAGGGTGGAAATGAGGGTGGTGCATATTTACAAAGACTGTCTCCATGGCCTATCTTCTTCTTTTTTTTTTTTTCAGATTTTATTTGAGAGAGAGAGTGCATAAGCAGGGAAAGGGGCAGAGGAAGAGGGAGAAGCAGGCTTCCCACTGAGCAGAGATCCTGATGCAGGGCTCGATCCCAGGACCCTGGGATCATGACCTGAGCTGAATGAAGGCAGACACCTAACCGACTGAGCCACCCACGCACCCCTCCATGGCCTATCTTTAATCAGGCTCCTCTGAGCCATCTGTTCAATTCTGCCTCACTTGGGATTTCCTCTCATCCCAATGAGGAATGGAGTCTTTGTAGAATCCATTTTGAGCAAGAGAAATCACCTACCCTTGGTGTCTTTTTTTTTTTTTTTTTAAGATTTTACTCATTTATTAATGAGAGACATAGAGAGAGAGAGGCAGAGACACAGGCAGAGGGAGAAGCAGACTCCACACAGGGAGCCCAACGTGGGACTCGATCCTGGGTCTCCAGGATCACGCCCTGGGCTCAAGGCGGCGCTAAACCAGTGAGCCACCGGGGCTGCCCTACCCTTGGTGTCTGACCAGCCTTAATATCTTATTACTCTGGTCTACCTTCAGCAAGAATTATTTTGAATGGGCCCAACAAGAATCCCCCTTACCCCTGAAGTCTCCTCTTAGTAATTTTCTATCGTCTGACCACCATCCTACTCCTTGGATATAAATCCCCTCTTGTCTTCGTGTAGCCAGGGTTGAGTCCAATGTCTTCCCCCCAGTACAAGACCCCATTCAGTGGGTCCTTCACCCACCTCGTGGCTTCCCTTGCTTTACCATGCTTGAATACATGTCATTTTTTTTCCTTAACAGAAAAATATTTTTTCCTAAAGAATAAGGAAAGAAAAGATCAATGTGAGAGCTTGCAGATCCTGATGATTTATCACACATAAAGAGGTATGGACCTCTTACCTTAATACCCTCTTCCTTTTCCTAAGAATCACAGCTACCTGCTTCTGTGTGATAAAGCTCTCAGTATTTGTTTTATGGATAAGTTGGCCATACTCACTCCACTGGTTTGATCTTTCTTCTCCAGAACAAAGAAGGATGTTGAATGATTCTGATGATCATCTCATATCTTCATTACAAATTTTTGCAGCGAGATATAACTTCTAGGAACAAAATAATCTCTGTCCAGCTACATATTTTGTTGTCCATATGGAAAAAATAAGTTGACCAGTATTGACTATTGGAAAGTGGAGGATAAAAAGCAAACTCGGGGGGATCCCTGGGTGGCTCAGCAGTTTGGTGCCTGCCTTTGGCCCAGGGTGCAATCCTGGAGTCCCGGGATTGGGTCCCACGTTGGGCTCCCGGCATGGAGCCTGCTTCTCCCTCTGCCTGTGTCTCTGCTTCTCTCTATCATGAATGAATAAATAAATAAATCTTTAAAAAAATCTATATTAAAAAAAAAAAGCAAACTCGGATCTCAAACATCTTGCTTGGAACTTGGCTCCAGCACTTGTCATGTGACTCCTTCAATCGCTTTTCAGGGTGTAGGCTTTACTGTCTGTAAAATAAGGCGGTTGGACTATGATGTCTAAAATCTTCCCAGCCCTAACATTCAACGATCAAAAATTTAAATCTGGTACATGTCTTTCAAAATTTGGAACATTGGGTTCCATTCTTTGAGAATTAACTGTGGAAGTTTCATAGACTCAAAAAATAGCCAGTGGTTCATAATTCTGCTGGAGACTTCCTTCTGCACATATTTAGATATTTTCCCAGTGTAATGTAAAGACTGATGCTGACACAGGGCATAGAGCCATAGCTTCAATGTGTCATCCCATAAAACTCTGATAAGAATATAAATTGCTTAATTTGGAAACAAGTGGTATTATCAACATTTTACTGTCTCTGCTACTGGAAGCCTGTTCCTTTCCTCCTTTGCATTTTGGCATTCTACTTGGATGTACTGCCAAATTGTGACTTTCTTCTCGACTGTCTTTTTAATTCACACACTGGTTCAGTGATTTACATCTGCAGTCAGATTCCATATGACTGTTTTATCAATTCTCTAGTGAAAATTTCATAAAATGTGCCCCCACAGAACACTAATTCCATGAAATATTAATAGATGTTTGAGAAAAAGTTTGATGGTTTCTTAAGTTAGAGAAAACATTGGACTAAACCACTAAATAGGTTTCTTTAACTATCTTACAGGCCTTCAGTGAGGATCTTTGAGAG